>NC_137051.1:5552500-5960000 GCF_032717465.1 Coenobita brevimanus
TGGCAAGGATGTTAAATGTTCATAGTACAGTCAGGGAACTGGCCTATATTCCCCGTTTTGTGTGAAGAATAATACTAACTAGTGAAAGTTAACCAGTGACTAAAACTGGATTAATAAATGTCTCGGTTATTTACTTTTTACCCCAGTGTTTTCTCTGAAAGGTGTATTCAATTCCCAGACCGTACAACTGCGATAATTAGGGTTTTATGAGCCATTCACGCTAACAGAGATTGAGGAATAGTGAAATGGTTTACCAGTAGCCTATACGAAATTAAAAGAAAATGAAAGTATGGTAGTTCACTACAGAATCACATGAAGTTCAGTGAATGAAGACAAAATCTTAAAGAAAAGTAATACGATATAAAAAGAAAAAAGGTTGGGGGGCGGTTAACAGATATACGTTAAATGGTGTAGCAGTATGGAAAGCTTACAGAAAACGAAGGAATAAAAAAAAAACGAGGTTCAACGACGGAAAACATGTAGACATAATAGTAAAAGAGCATGAGAGAAAACCCATAGAGAACTGGATAATTAGCTCACCTGCCTGGATAAAGGTGGCATGGTTTACCTGTAGAGTACATGAAATTTACCAGAAAATGTGAGAATGAAATTTTTATTTAAAAAAAATGAAATCCAACGACCAAGGCTAAACGTAACGGGAGAAGTGCAAAACGCTCGACAGAATCGTAAACCCTGCATAATTATCCGGCTGGAGAAGTGTGAAATGTATTAAAAAATGAAGAAATGGAAACATGAAAAAGAAGTACATAAAGTTGAACGACTGATGGTAAATGCTGAAAGATTAATAAGAAGACGTAGAAGAGCTATTAATAAGAAGTTATATAAAAAATCGCAGACAGTCAATTTCCTTACCCTGGTGCGGGGTGTCGGTGGACAGGGCAGCGCAGACCACCGCAATTAGTAACAACAACAGCAATCCGCCTCCGCCTCCCGCCATGGTGCCTCTGGGAGCTGAGGAAGAAGAGCAGAACCGTAACCGAGAAGGAACACACACACACACACACACACACACACACACACACACACACACGTGAGGCTTACCAAAGAAAGTGAACAGGCAGGACTAGGTTTACGTCTGGCAACTGCACGAGGATCATTAATCCCGTCACTATAATGACGTACTTTTAGATGTTAGTTTTGCACCTCCTAGATTATATTGTTCAACTCAGAGATTTTTTCGGACTGAAGGATAACAATACCCAATCTTTCCTGTCCGAAAAATCTCTCCTAATGTTAACAAAACAATGCAGGCGTCCTCTGCCTAACAGGGTTAAGGCAACCAGGCTTCTGTAACATGACCTTCAGCTGTTGGTTTTCATCCACATATCCCCAACTGTACTGCTGGGTAAACAGGACATGGGGGAAACAAACTGAGTTCACCAATCTGAGCGGCCCTAGGAGGAAGAGGAACGGAGAACTAGTGCAGGAAAAAAAAAAGTTACAAACTGTCACGTTGATGATATTAGCTCATCTAAGAACTTTATTTTCAGGTACCCTGATATCAGATGATATTATTCAGATCAGAGAAACCCACCTCAGGTAAGAGGTTTAAGCTGAAAGACAAAAATACGATTTATCCTCATTCGTAACCTTGATTTCTTTTTGCAGGGACAACAGTGAGTGTGCAGAAGCTTTCCATGCCCCTTATTAATTCTGTAAAAGCAAATGCAAACTATGATAAAAATTATCGTTAAATGGATTGGCAAGAAAAGTAGGGTGTAAGCTTGTGTCAACTGTTCTGCAAAAACAAACCAAGGTTACGACGAGGAATTGATAGGAAGTTTGTGTATCCGACACCAGCGTATCGATATCGTGATGCTGGACTTAATTACGTTTCATTTACGGGTTAGTCACATCGCAGTACTCATACGGTACATTTAATTCATTCACTTCGTACGAGTTCCCCGAAGACATTGTACAGAGACCCAAACATAGCGAGACAGAGCTACACCGAGTTTTTGGCACCGGTACTTTTTAAAGATGATGATGATGGCTTGATTAATGCCTATTGACTAAACGAAGGTAGTTAAATCAGACGGTTAGTTATTTATGCCTCAGTCTTCCCCCAGACTTCGTATTACAACCGTCGAATTTAAAATTCATGTCTTCATTTCAGTTCTAGGTACGAACAGTCAGGGTTGAAAAGAAGACTTGCTCAGAGCTCTCATGGTCGACCCGGGAATCGAACTCTGACAGGAAGGAAGACTTGGTGTCCATTTTGCATCCCCTGTGTTTGATGTGTACCCGCCAAACTTCCTGGCCATTTTCACCAATCTACGGTAGTCCTTGGTGCAGTCTTCTTCATCACCAGTACACGGTAAGTGTTATTACCTGTACCGATATGTAAGACCTATTTCGAAATATGAGAGCACGAAGGCGTGGACAGCCTCCAGTTATTGACTTTATAATTTGTGATGCTTGTGATGACAGAACCTTTCAGACCTTTCTTCATCACTGTTGCCTTTAATCCAGAATGTGGGATCTAGGATGGTCATATAAAACAATTACATGTCTTCTAATGTGATTGTCAAAAATTGGAAGTTTGATACACCTTCGCACATTCTTCATAATACAGTCGTAAATGTCATTATATCCTACCTGTTAATAAATAAAGCTAGAGTATAGTGCAGCATATTATCGTATAACTGTACAAACTTGCGTCCATTGATGTTAGCAATAATGCGTCGTAAATTTATTATTTTCTTAGAGCAAAAATGCTCTTCATAAACCATACCCACAAACACAGGCGATCACAGTAGCCGAGTCATTTACACCACAGCAACAAAATTCTTAATCTCTTCACAACGATGATGCCTTTTTGTTTTATCCTAGCTATGTCCAGTCGATTTTATTCAGTTAATAAGAGACTTTGGGAACTCTGTAAAGTTGAATATAATTTTCTGGCAGTGGCATGAATGCAATATATATTATATGACGTCCTTTGGATGAAGGACTTGAAATTAATTATTACAACCAACACCTACTCCAACATCGTCATCAAGGAGAAAATACAGTAATCACCATTAGCACTACCCACAGTAATCACCATTAGCAATACCCAGAACTGTCAAAAAAATATTTATTATTGCGGAAATAACTGCGATCACGACTACTGTACTTTTTACTGTCAGCACAGCATCTTCCCTGCCACGATCTCCATCTACACCATCATTCTCTCACTCACTTTCACCACCATGCTTTCATTCGTCTAAAAAAATTTCATGTGTATGTTTCTTGCATTCTGTCATACCATACCTGTTCTTTAGTACATAATTTTTCCCACCAAAAACTCCATGTCTTGCACAGTACACCACCATTTTCGTACACACTTTCACCATAATTTTCGTACACACTCACCACCATGCATTCATTCTTCAGATTAACAACTATCACCAATATCTTCACCAATAGCCACCTTGCACTTCTTCCACAATTGGTACCGTGCCCAGTCACTCTCAAGTTAAAGTACAATGCACGGTTATCATACTTTACCTCAACGTACTGCATCACACTCCTTCGACACAACTTGACAAATCTCCCCTCCTGTAATGCCAGTTTTATCACCCTTCTTCCCTCCAGCAGCCCCGTCATCAGCATTACCACTTCACTTAACACTAGTCATCATCACATTAATCTCCCGAGTCTGATATATGTATATTTTTTAATAGGCCACCACCAGGTTATTTTACTTCGCTTAACCCTTTGAATCCTGGTGACGTCCTTTTCTTGCCGCAACCCGACAGCTTTATTCAACTCGCGAGAGGCCTCTTGTACTGATTGGGATTCTTAAGACTATAATTATACAGTCCTTCAAGTTAGAGAAATCTTAGTTAACCAGTATTGAAGATAGCAAGATGAAAATGAAAAAAGATGTTTCCTTGCTGAATGCATTAAGACGGCGTGCAGTGAATGAAAGCCATAAGTATACGGCTATATTGTCTAAGCACTTCAGTCGCAAGAGACCCTCCCTAGCTGAATAAAATAATGTGAAAAAAAAAAAAAAAAAAAATATATATATATATATATATATATATATATATATATATATATATATATATATATATATATATATATATATATATATAAGAGCATCCAGACAGCATAACACCCAAGGCCTACAGTGACCTAAACGGCCGAACTTTGACCCTGCCCTGTGACCTTGACTTTGCTGACCCTCAACATTTCCATTAAGTTTGATCCATCTTTGATTACAACTGTTTTGTGCTATACTGTTCACTCACTCACGGAATGACAGAATGACTACACACACACACACACACACACACACACACACACACACACACACACACTCTCTCTCTCTCTCTCTCTCTCTCTCTCTCGTGCGCATACACGCGCCGTTACCGCGGGTGCGGGTGTAAAAATTCACGATAATGGTGATCGAGTTAACCCCTCAGGCGCTTATTCTTTTCCAGTCAGTTACCTCTAGCTATATTTGATTCTTTCCACTTCTTTATTTTGTGGTTGAAAATTGTTAAGTCTCTTGCACATAATCAAGAAATATGGTGTAGAACGTTTTAGCTCTATATTTTGAGGTAAAAAAAAAGAGAGCGTCAGATCTGTTACATTTCGTGTTAAACAAAGAGGGGATTATTAAATATATTCAGTACCATGCTTCATATTCAACATATAACCCATCACAGAGGAGTCTAGTCATAAAATCAAGCTGGTAGGCCTACCCTTGGTACTAGGTCTTAGAGCCTTATTGACGGACTTCCTTATTTTTTGACCCATTCCCTATGATGACTTTTATTCTTGGTATCTACAGACGATTTTATTCAGCTTGGGAAGAGATTTTTAGAACTGGAGGAGACAAACAGTGCCCTCACCAACGTCTTCATTACCTTGGTGCTTGTTTGTTGGTAGTCTGAGTAAGATGAACAGTATACGTCATTGCAATGAAGGTATTAAATTTAAAACAAATGTCACCGCAACTGCACTCTCGCTTGGGAATAAGGAATAATGTTAAGTACATGGGTGTATTCAGTAAACAAATAAATTTAGTATTCAGTACTGTAAGTTCAGTTGCCATGGAAACCAAGGAACATCAAATTTTTTTTTTTTTTTTTTGAGAATCCATCACGTCGTAATTATGAGTAGCGCTGCCCAGGCAGAGGCTGCTATTATCTCATAATAAGGTAAATATAGCGCTTAACACATTTAATCCGAGGATTTATTCTTTGCTTTTTCTAATTTCTGCAATCTCTAGGAGTAAATTTAACTTTGGGGGAAACTTCTTACATTGATGAGAGGTGAAACTATTTCCATTCAACTCGACTTAAAATAAATCTTCCGAAAACTGACCAGTTATTTCATGGCAGCAAGAATATATCGAAAAGTACAGTACGTGCCCGGGCAGAAGGGGTTAAGCCGTTCAGCCCGTGGTCGCCGCATCATGTTAATTACACAACCACCAGATGATTTAATTCAGTTTAAGAGAGAGCACTAGTTGTGAAGGGGTTAAAAGGCCATATTTAACACCTGCTGTTCGAAGAATCCCTCCTTGGCTATAGAAAATCGTCTGATGGTAGCAAGAATAAAACTAAAATTACGTCCTCAGATTGAAGAGGTTAAAGAGATATGTTTCTCGCTGTCGCCAGACGATTTTATTCAGCTTCCGAGACATTTATTGTAAAGGTCGGGAAGAATTCCTGTTATCTTCAGTACGATGACTTACCTTTTTCACTCCATTCATACTGCGCACAAACAATTTTAGTCAGCTTAGAGGAAACCTCATGAAGGGAAAGGGTTAGTGAAGGTTAAGACTAACCTCTCCAGTTCGACAAATTTCTGTTTAGCTTATTCAGATCGTCTGGGGACAGCAAGCCTAAAGAGTAAGAGACGTCAGGGTACTGAAGGGATTAATGTGGTACCGTACCTGTGGCCTTAACCCCAACTGACACCATCATCACAGTTACCGCCTCATTTACCTCTTGTATTTCATAACGTTTGCAATTTTCTTCTTGGTAATTACAGACGCTTTTATTCAGATTAGGAAAGACATCTTGTGTTCACGAGATTAGTGAAAACCATATCTAACCCCTTACATTCAACTAATGTCCCCTGAGGTAAATAATATCCTCTGAAAATAGCAAGCATGAAATAGGAAGTATGTCATCAGAGTGCAGCGTTTCAGCCCTTCAACCGGAGGACGGCATTAGTACTTTATTCTTGCTATTACAAGGCGATTATATTCAGCTTATGACAGCAGCCTTATAGTGAATGGGTTTATGCAGGTTATGCGGTAATCTAACCTTTCTAGTTCGAAAGTCTCTCCTAAACTGAATAACTGTCAGATAGCAACAGGAGGATGACGTACTCTGGCTGAAGAGGTTAACAGCATCATGTGCATCTTCACTACTTCTTTTTAAGCCTTCAGCATGGTGATCCTTTTTATTTTGTTCTTGCATCCCCCGACGATTTTATTCAGCTTTGCGAGCCATTCAGTATGGTGGATTAAGAATAATATACTGTAGTTGTTTTTAATCCCTTCAGTACAGTAGGCCTCTCCTTTGTTGATAGAATAGTCTGGACGTAGCAAGGCATCACCATACAGAAAGTGTTTATTTATTCTTGCTGTCTCTAGACGAAGTTATTTAACTCAAGAAAAAAATTATGTGGTGACGGTTTAAAACGATCTGGATTTTCCTCTGAGAACCAGCACGATTCAGTTTTTCATTCATGCCACCACAAGATTATTTTATTCAGTGTAGCAAAGACCACTCGTAGTGAAGGGATTATCTCCTTCATTACGATGAGGCATTTTATCTTTCACTGATATTTCTAAACGGTTTTTATTTAACTCTCGAGAGACTTTTCTGATTTATGGGGTTTGATACAGCCCTCACTAACCCTTCACTACCAGGACCTCATAAGCTGAATAATATCAATAAATCGCCTGTCAGCAGCAAGAATACGACAGAAATGACGTTCTCTGGGTGAAGGGATTTAGCAAGCACCATTACCAGTGACATCCAGTGCCATGGCTTCCCTAACATCTTTTAAACCCTTTCGCTCCGGTCGATGGACTTGGTTATTTCATTCACGCTGTTACCAGATTTTGTTTAACTGGGAGAAAATCATGACATTCCGAGGCTTCAAAAATCTATCCCGGGTAACCCTTTCTCTGCCACTGATGTACTTAGGAATTTTCAACATTTAGGCAAACATCAGAAGATCTTTTACAATAGAGAAAAATCGAGCATTCAGAGGATACTTAAACATCCAGTACTATACCATCATTATCACCACTTACATGACATGCCTATGCTCTGCCCACATTAAACCACCTTCTCTCTGTCTTCAGTGCTATCTCTAACAATAAATTAACACTAGAGTACGATCGTACTGACAAACAGTGTCCTGGAAAAGATGCAGAGCCGTGGTATTACTTAATTCTGCCACCGTGCTAGGGAAAATAAGCTGCAAATGGACGAAAATATCCAAGTTAATGTGGAAGAACTATAGAAAGTTAACTGGCATTACCACCTCTTTCTAACAGTAGCGCGTCTTTCCTCCCATACTACAGCACGTTTTTTTTTTTTAACTTGGCGAAGATCTAACCCATCTTAGCTCAGTCGATGGCAAGGAACAGTCACATTGGACTAACAGCCAAGGAGACTCATTCCTGCTCATAACCAAGGCCCATCGAATTTCTTGCAACCACGACTTAGTACGGTGTTCAAATTGTGGGAGTTGCCCAGTTCCGTCAGGTAAGAAAAACAACCCGGGTACAGTAATCGCAGTAATCGCCCTTACCACTTCCTGCCTCACAAATCAGCATGGGCGTCATTATTCCTGCCTCGCGCTAATCACCAGTTACACAATACCCGTGTTTACCTCTATTAATGACCATCATCACTTCTATCACTATGTACAGCTTCCTCTACTGACAAATCACCTCATTTATTAGAGGGAAATGATGTTACATTCTGCATAACGGGACGGCATTTTACTTTAGGATATTCGTGCTATTTCTGATAGATTTTATTCAAGTTAGTAAGGACTTTTTGAATTGCATGGGTTAAATATTTCCTTATCATTACTGCTAGAGATCCTAAGTTTGATAAAATTTTCGGGTGGTAGAAACAAAATAAGTCGTCACAGAGAAGTGGTTACGATGGCAATGCCAAACCAAAACCGTCATCACAGCCCATGTGTTTACACGTCTAAGCTTTCAGCATATCAACAACTAACATCAGAAATCCCAACACTGGCACCATTGCTTTGACCCTGTCATGGTACGGAGACTTCATGTATTGCGTAACTGCCATAGGAGCATGACTATTAACACTGTCACCATTATCACTTCCATGAACAAGGGAACTTTAGTATTGTATTCCCGTTAACGCAAGACGCTTTTATTCAGTCCAGAGTGAGTCATAAGGCTTACTTAGCTCGCCACACCCTACGCGTAACTGCCACACCCCCAAAATTGGAACGAACATTATATCCTCCCCATCATCACTCCTGTCGTTTATCCTGTTTCCCTCATTACCGCAACTATATCGCACATCTAGAATTTGTAACGCTGCACAGACCTTTTCTTTTAACAGTTAAGGATGTTCCTGTCACACTTAAAAAGTTATGTTCAGCGCGTAGCAGCTTAAATAATGTTTTCCTTCCTGGTTCAGAACAAGCAAGAGCACTGTAAACTGTTACTTGACAGCTGCGACTTGCTCCTCTGAAATTTCTAATCCGTTATATTTCGACTTATAATTTACTACCGTCGATTACATGCACAAAGTGATGATGGTGATGATGGACCTGGTGGAACTGTAACATTTCTGAATTACATAAAATACTGTATCTATGGTCGTATAAGTAGGACTACATTAACCAGAACATGCCTAATTTACCACGAGAAACGATAACACCTACAGTTAGGGTAAGAACTTGAACCGCTATCCAGTTCATTCCGGTTCAGCTGACTCCGGCATCATCGACCACCACACCACTACCACCACCACCACCATCAGTATCACCATGGCCGCCATCACAGCCATCCCAGCACCACTGCCATAATAACCTCCAGTCCCACGACGTATTTTACATTCTATTATTGCTATTTCGAGACGATTCTGTTCAGCACCACATTAATTAAGAGGTTAATGAAGGTAATATATAACCTCCGTAGCTGAAGAAAAAAATCCTTTGGCGAATCAAATCGTCAGCAAAAAAGGAAGAATGAAACAAAATGTTGTCAGATAAAAGGGGTTAATCCTTTCACTACGGTGTACGGTGACTTTTTTTTTTTTTTTTATATAGTTTATTTGCACGACTTGATTCAGTTTCGGAAAGTACTGTACCTTGATAGAGGTGTTAATGTAAGTAAAATATATGTAATCCCTCCCATCAGAAGAGCCTCTCCCAGGCTGCAAACGTCGCCAAATAATAATAATAATAATAATAATAAATGACGTCTTCGGATTGAAGTGTATTCACACAACTAACAATTTACACCATTTGGGTTTTGCAAACCACCAGTCTGTGTCATTATTTCATCATTACGACTCTCACAGGTAACTCTAACCAGTCCCAACACCACAGCCACAAACATCACACTGATATCACCATTACCATTCACCATCAGCCACAATCACTTCCAAAATCTCATTGCTAGCATTACCACTACCATTCCCTATTGGCAATACCATCACTATCACCACATAGCTATTTTCATCACTTCCAGCACTTCGCCACACACCTATTCCCAGTAATACTATTCCATGTTAACACTACAGTCACCGCCCTTGTTTTCACCATTACCATCACTAATATCACCTCTTCGCTATTTACATCACCACCATTCGGTACTGACTCCACGATCACTATCATCACTACACCTCTGTTTTCACCACTACCATTCCCTACAGACACAACCATAACGCATCACCCTTCGTGCCGGTATTATCACAGTTACTACAGCTGTTTTCACCACTACTATTCCCTTTGGTTTCTACCGTCACCAGTTACTTTCACCACTACTAAAGTACCTCCCCGCTAATATCACCACTACCATTCACCATTAGCTCCTCCATCAACCATTACCCTATAGCACCATTACGGCCAACGCATAACCTTCACAAACACCTCGACTGTCATTTTCATCGCGTGACTGCACTTTCCCTTTAGGACATGACGCATTCTGGTTGTAACCATACTTTCATTTTCTCACCGCATCGTCCTTTTGCACTTTACTTTTTACTTTAAGAGGGGGGGGTACATTTATACGCAGATTCTTTCTGTCATTATGTTCCTAGCCTAGACTGTAATTTGCTGCATAATTTCGCATTTTAACAGTGAAAAATAAGTATAAACCAAGGACGTGGCTATATGACACGATAGTTTAATAAGAATGAATGAATCTTGGCACAAACACTTCCCTCGGCGTCTTTTTTTTTTTTTTTTTTTTTTTTTTTTTTTTCCGGATCATCACAAAGTCCGCCGGTAACATACAGTACCTCGTTTCTCCAGCCACTCGCCTACGGCATTAAGCATGGAAAAATGTGCCGTGAGGAGGGTTGTGCTAGAAAAAGGAAAAAAACAAAACAGAATTAGAATACTTCCCCCCGCCTCCCTCGATATCACTGCCTTGCTCCCTTGTTTAAAAAGGGTTTGGAAAATTTTTTCTCCTTTTTACACTGTTTGTGGTATTTCCTTGGGTTATTGATTACTTGCGTCGTTGGGAAGAGTTTACACGACACCAGGAGTATACATAACTCTCTTAGTAGTGTCACAAAGACGTGATTCTCAGACTTATATGAAATTATCTGACAAAAGGGTGGGGCGGAGCGGCGCATACACTCACCTCAGCTGCCGAGTAGACACTGCCGACTGCCGAGGGCGACGGATCCCCTAGGGGTTGTAAGGGGGGAGGTGAGTGGGAAGCAAGGGAAGAGGAGGGAGAGGAACGATGGGGGAGATGGGGGAGAGTTTAGAAACGAGTAAAAAACAAGGAAACAGAATAGAAAGTTGATGTGGAGAGAATGGGAGAAACAGAATAGCTGCAGAGGGAGTGGGAGAATGAAAGAGGACCAAGGGCTTAGTCGAGAAGGGGAAGAGGGAAGGAGGAAAGGGGGAGAACAGTGGAGGAGGGAAGGAGGTAAGGGGGGAGAAGAGTGGAGGAGGGAAGCGTTGATGGTTAGAGGGGTAAATTATGTTGCTGGGGAGGTAAGAGGAGGAGGAGGAGGAGGAGACCGGGAGGGACGTAGAGAGGGCAAGAGGAGAGAAGAATTGTGGATATAGGAGGGAAATAAACATTGAAGGGGAGAGAGTATGGGAGGCAGGGAGGAGGAGAGATAGATAGGGAGGGAGGAAGAAAGGGAGGGAGGGAGCCAGCCATGAGAGGTAGGGAGAGAGGGAGGAAGAAAGGTGGGTAGGGAGGAGAAAATGTGGGAGGTAAGATGAGAGCGAGACATAGCGAAAGGAATAGAAGGGAGGGAAGAATGGGACATGGAGGAAGAAACAGAAGTAGGGGAAGAAAGGCAGGGATGGAAGACAGATAGGGAAGGAGGAAAGGAGGGAGGTAAGAAGAAAGGAAGACATTGTGAAAAGAATAGAAGGGAGGGAGGCAGAGAGGGAGACAGGAAGAAGGGACAGAAATAGGGGAAGAAAGGTAGGGATGAAGACAGGTAGGGAAGAAGAGAGATACGGAGGAAGACAGAGATGGGAGAGTAGACGGGAAGAATGGGGAGGAGGAAGAGGGGTAGGTAGGGAGGGAAACATAGTGTGAGAAAGTCTGGAAGGAAAGAGGGAAAAAGACGGGAAGAAAGGAAGAGAGGGAAATAGGAAGGGATAGGGATGAAGAAAGGGAGATAGGGAGGAAGCCAGAAGGAGCGCTGGTAAAAGCTGGAGATGGGACAAAGAGGAATAAAGAGAGGACAGGCGAAGATTAAAAGAGGAAAATATGGAGTAAAAAAAAGTATAGGAAACACACACACACACACACACACACACACACACACACACACACACACACACACACACACACACACACAATGAGAGAGAGAGAGAGAGAGAGAGAGAGAGAGAGAGAGGCGGGGGCGGAGAGAGATGCAGAGAAGTGAATGATTGAAGGAAGCACAAAGGGAGAGGAGGAGGAGGAGGAGAGGGCGGGAGGGAGCCGGAGGGAAAAGAGGAGGAAAGGAGGAGTTAATGGTGCTGGAGGGTGGGGAGAGAGATGGAGGGTCCGTAATGAGAGTATCCAGGGAGGGAGGGAGATGGGGGATGGGGGAGGAAGGAGTGAAGGAGGGGAAGAGAGGCGTCGGAATGAATGCGAGGAAGGGAGGAAGGAAGGGAGATGTTGAGGACGATGCGAGAGAGAGAGAGAGAGAGAGAGAGTGGGTGACGGGGAGGAAAGAAAAGAAAGGAAGGAAACGTAATAGGAAGAAACGTGGATTTTGTTAGAAAGGAAGAGAAAAAAAACAAAAAAGGATGGACAAAGCAAAGAAGGAAGGAAGGAAGGGAGCGAAGGAGGAAGAAGGAGAGGTGGTAAGAGGGAGAGGGAAAAAGGGAGGGAGAGTGAGAAAGAGGAGAAAGGAGGAGTGGTAGCAGACGAAGAGATAGGAAGTGGCGGAACCTAAGAACCTAAGAAGAGAGGATAACTGCAGTAGGCCGGTTGGCCCATGCTAGGCAGCTCCTAGAAGAGTAACTGAACTATTAGAATGAGATAAGGATAGCAAAGAAGGAAGAAACAGAGAGAGAGAGAGAGAGAGAGAGAGAGAGAGAGAGAACGTAAGAAGGGTGAGAGAGATTAGGCAGAAAGTAATGAAATAAAGCAGGGGAAAGAGAAAAAGAGAAAGGCGGGGAAGTGAAAGGAAGAAGGGGGGAGATAGAAAGTGGTTAGATGGAGGAAGGGAGGGAAGAAGGAAAGAAGGAAAAGATGGAGGTAAGAGGAGTGATGTACAAGAGACAGAGAGAAGGAAAGAACGGAAAGACAGAGAGATACGAGTGATGGAAAGGGAGAGAAAGGAAAGAAAGGAGAGATGGAGGTAGAAGCGATGGAAAGGGAGAGTGGGAACAGGAAGTTAAGGTGAGTGATGGGAAGTAGGAAGTGAAGTTGTAGGGCTGAGATGATGAGAGGAAGGTAGGATGAGAAAGAGAAAAGATGGAATGGAAGGGAGGGTTAAGAATGGAAACAGAAAGAAGAATGAAGAAGGGATAGTGAAGAGAGAGAGAATGACGTAAAAATGAAAGTGAAAAAAGAGGAAAGAGGACGGGAAAGATAATGAAGAAGAGGAAAGAAACGCAAGGAAGGGAGAATGAAGAAGTGATATAAAGAGAATGAAGATGGAGGAGCAAAGAAGAGGAGGGAGGGAGAGAAAGATGACTGGTCAGTAATGAAGAGAAGAAAAAGAGTGGGAGTTTGGCGATGAGAAGGAGAGAGGGAGAGAATGATGACTAAGAGAGAGAAGGGCGAAGAAGGGAGACTACTTGGACTCTGAGAGGGAGGACAGGGAGGTAGGGAGGGAAAGAGGATATAGGAGTGACGTAAAGGATGAAGATAAAGAACGAGGGAGGAGGAAGGAAGGGAGGAAGGGGATAGGGAGTGAGGGATGTAAAAGAAATGTTATAGGAGAGAGAGAGTGTAGATGTTGGAAGGAAGAAAGAAATGGAGTGTACGAGAAAGGAGATTGGAAGGGAGACATGAGAAAGGGAGAGAAGGAGGTAGTAGGAATGATGTGAAGGACGGAGGGAGAGGAAGAGGGGTGACGGAAGAGTGTGGGTATAGTGGAAACAAGGATGAAAGGGGGAGAAGGAGAGAGGAGAATACATAGGAAACATTAGGAAGGAAGGAAGGTAGGGAGGAAGGAAGGAGTGGGAGATAGAAGGATTGGAGTGACGGAGGGAGAGATAGACGGGTGATTGAAGAGAGAGAGAGAGAGAGAGAGAGAGAGAGAGAGAGAGAGAGAGAGAGAGAGAGACTGAAGAGGTAGGCTTTATCATGGGTGAGTGCAAGGATAGAAGGAGAGGGAGAGAGATAAGGGAGGTAGAAAGGGGGAGAGGGACGGGGTGGAGGAGAGGAGGGTGTGTGGGCGGAAGAGGGGGAAAGAAGATGAATAAGTGGAGAGAATGAGGGATAAGGAGAAAAAGACGGTACACGAGTAGGAGAGAGAGAGAGAGAGAGAGAGAGAGAGAGAGAGAGAGAGAGAGAGGTATGGAGGCGGAGTAAAGGGGGAAAAGAAGAGAAAGAGGATGAAATTGAAGCGAGGAAAGGAGGAGAGAAAGGATAAAGGAAGAAAGGGAGAGGGAAGGTAACATCGAAAGAGAGAGAGAGAGAGAGAGAGAGAGAGAGAGAGAGGAAGGAGGTATGGAGGCGAAGTAAGGGAGGTAGGGAGGGTGACAAAAGGCAGCGGCAGCCAGCCAAATCTCTCCCTTCCTCCCTACACCCTCTTTTCACCCTCTACTTCTCTCCCTCTCCGTCCCTCCTCCTTCCCTCTCATGTTTCCTCATCTCTCTCTCTCTCTCTCTCTCTCTCTCTCTCTCTCTCTCTCTCTCTCTCAGTTTATTGCAGTCTTTCTCTCAGTCTCGTCTCCATTTTCAGTGCGTCATCCTTTCATCTTTTCTGACGTTCCCTTTCTTTCCTCTCTCCCTCTTCTCTTGTTTCCTTTGTTACCTTCGTCACCAAAGGGAGACGGAGGTTATGTTTTCGCCCTTCTGTTTGTGTGCCAGTTTTTCTCTTTCCGTCAGCTGGAATATGGAAAAAAAAAAATAGTGACAATGTTATGATTAAAATCTTTTGGGGGTGTAAAATGGCTCTGATAAAGTGGTTACATTTAGGCGATAGTGCGTCACAGGAAAATGGCAGAACGAAAACATTTTTGAACTCTAATAAACAAATGGGAAATACCGAGCGAAAGAAAGTGAGGCAAAATGAATCATACGAGTATTTCATTATCATGGTAGATGAGATTGTCGCGAATGTTTTGCTGCTGAGGCTTATGTTGCAAGAAACTGCATTATGTGTTGTAATATGCAGGAAGCCATCACATTTTGTGTGATGAATGGCTTTGAATATAATAATGTAAAAAAGATTAAAGTCTGGATTATTGTAAACCATGAACGGTTTGTCTAAAACAACAGATCTGCTGAGTGACCCTGGAGGTCTGTTTACTTTTTCCATTCTTTTGTTCCTTCTCTTGTGTCCTGTCTTCTTTCTTTTCTTCTTTAATTCCCTCCCTCCTTGTTATGTTTCCCTTTTCCGTTCCAGTTTCATTCATTTTTCTCCTATCCATCATTCCCAGCCTTCCTTCCTTTTCTTCACCTCTCCTGTCCTCCCTTTCACCATACTCGTGCTGGTTCTCTTTCGTTTCCTTCCTTCCATTCCTCTGTCTTTGTCCTTGCCTCCCCTTCTTGGACCATCCTTCCTTTCTATTCTTCTTCCTTCTGCTTTATCCCTCCTTGTTCTTTTTTCACTCGTTTTCTCCATCTTTCCTTATTTCTCTGGTCCCTCTATTCCCGATAATTATTCACGCTTATCTGTCATCATTAGCTTTGGTTGGGTAACGCCAGTCTCAAACACACACACACACACACACACACACACACACACACACACACACACACACACACACAAGCACACACAGACAGACAGACAGACAGACAGACAGACAGACACACACACACACACACACACACACACACACACACACACACACACACACACACACACACACACACAGGAAATAACCCTACTCCGTTATTTTGTGACACATTACTATATTTTTTAAAACCCACGGTCGTTCCAAAAATAAAGGAATGAGGAACCATAACCTACTTCCGTAACCTTTTGATATATCGTACATTTAATTTTACGGTTTTATCTGCCAATAACTGTTCAAAAAATTATAATATATATGGGTAGAAAAAAAAAAAACTGTTATCCAGAAATAAGCAGTATAGTTTACATGCATCAGTACAAGGGATCTCTCCCATGCTGAATAAAGTTGTCTGACGTTAACGAGACTGGAGGCATGAAAGTTGTCATGGAAGAATTTCTTTCATTACTGAACAGTGCAAAGCAAGGGAAGTCAAGACAAAATGTGGTGGTCTTGTTGAAAAGCCGGTGTCATCCCATCGGAATGATTCCCGTCTATAAGATCATCTTAGCTGATTCTCAGTGAAACGGTTCCTAGGTAGGCGACTCCCGTATGAACATCATCATCATCATCATCATCATCATCATCATCATCCGGACCTCCTTTCCCACCCTAGGACAGGGTGAGGAGTAGCAATGTCCAGACAGCTTAAGTTTGCCCAGTTCAATGGGCCACGCTTCCATTCACTCAACATTCAAGCCCCCGGAATGCTGGCTCAATCTGATACGCCAAAAACATTCACCACATTCTGTAGCTTCACATAAACATATTGTAAAATAAAAAAGAAAAATATTCCAGTTTGTGCTAAACATATTACGAAATAACGAACTTTGGTCAACTCAGTTTCACAGAAACAGCAGTTTTTATATAGTCCCAGTTTTACAGTAGTGTATGCTCTGCCGGGCCTAGAAACGCCTTTGTTACTGAGTTTGTGAGTGACTGAGCTACTAATTTAGCAAAGCACTGTTCAGAAACGGCCCTCATTTAAACAAGAATTGAGCAGTAACCAACAGTTTGTTTCAAGCAGCAGAAGGCTTGGTAAATATACGGTCCTCATTTGAACACACGGTGCCTGTTTTAGGAGAAATACTGTAGATTCTAATATTTTATAATCCTGTGTGTGTGTGGGGGGGGTGAGTGTGTGTGTGTGGGGGGGAGTGTGTGTGTGTGTGTGTGTGTGTGTGTGTGTGTGTGTGTGTGTGTGTGTGTGTGTGTGTTTTGGAGCCAAAACCGGAAAAAAGAATTTCGATGAAACTTGGTAGGATGGTTGGAACTGGGTCTCAGATGAGGCAGTTTCAGTTTCGTTTTGATTTAAATTTTCTGAAGGGGTGTTTTGGACCGGACACTTGATCCCGGTCTCCCAGAATCAGAGTTTAAAAGCCAGTACCAACCCTCTCTCCTCCCCATGCCACGTTGAGTACACCGCTTCCCGTCCGATCAGCGAAGTTAAGCAATGTTGGGTCTGGTTAGTACTTGGATGGGTGACCGCCTGGGAACACTAGATGCTGTTGGCATCCCTACGTGTCAAGTGGGGTTGGTGGAGGATTAGTGCCCCTCCCTGTAAAACAATTAACTCTAAGCCCTTGACCACCCCGTTTGGGATACATGGCGTCTGGCAATGGATGGATGGTGTTTTGGACCCAAATAATTGTCCCCATTGGTGTTACAATACGCTCACGTGGAAAAGACAGAAAGGGCACAGACGAGTTTATTCAGCAAAAAATGATGGTAGATGTGTTGTTTTTGTTGTTGGTAGCTATGATCATGATGGTGGCAATGATGGTGGTAGTGGCTGTGGTGGTGGTAGCTGCAATGATGGTGGTGGTGTTAATTTTTTGGTGCTGGTGGTGATGTTAATGGTAGCTGTGATGATGCTCGTAGTGGTGGTGGTTGTGGTAACTGTGGTGATGGTGGTGATATTGGTGGCTGCTGTTCAGAAACGGCTCTCAATTTGGCAAGTACTTTGTGGCCCTGTCGTGCCACAAAGCACTTGCTTCAAAATGAAGAGCCGCTCAGAGATGGCTGTAATTTGGACAAGTGCTGAGTGGCCCAACAGGGCTGCGAGGCTCGTTGTTTGTGTGTGTGTGTGTGTTTGTATATATATATATATATATATATATATATATATATATATATATATATATATATATATATATATATATATATATATATATATATATATATATACTAGCAGGGGTACCCGGTTTTGCCGGGCCAAAAAGGCAGACACTCTAATCCCATTTGTTCTTTTTCACTCTTTCTTTCTACTCCAGAAAGACGGTGTACCTCTTGTACTTTTGAAGAGAGATTATAAGAGGGCCAGGAACTTTCTATTTCAGTTTTAGCAGACTAACACACAGTATTTGTGCGCACTTGTTTACTATTACCGGTGACCTCAAATGCCCTCTGATCGGTTCTTCCAAACTAGATAGTTCTTGGGGGTAGCAAGATAAAAAAAAAAAAAAAAAAAAGTCATCTGGTGTAAGTAAGCTAAGTTTTATTGAGAGTATGTATTATGAAATCCTACAATGATGAACATATTTATCAGTGAGGACAAACACTTCATAGAATAAAAACGAAAAGATGGACTAACAATAGACGGAGATATGGAGGAACAAGAGACGGAAAGATGGAAGAAAAATAATGGAAAGATTGGAGAAAAAGAGTCGGAAAAGTAAAGGAACAAGAGACTGAGGAACAGGAGACGGAGATATGAAGGAGCAAGAGACGGAACGATTGGGGGACAACAGGCGGAAGAGTGGAGGAACAAGAGACTGAGGAACAGGAGGCGGAAAGATGGAGAAAGAGACTAAGGAACAGAAGACGGAAAGATGGAGGAACAAGAGACGGAGAGATTGGGGATGGAGGGGGAAAGATGGAAGAAGAAGAGACTGGAAAAAAAAAAATCTCAGCTTCGCAATGGTTGTCTCCCTTTAAGGAACACTGGGAATGCGGGAAGGACAAGGAGAGAGTAGAATTTTCCTGTACCTCTTGTTCGTCCAGCAAAAATCATATCGAATTGCGAGAGGTAGTTGATCATAAGCTCTTTCACTATGACCTTTCTGTGCCATGATAAACATACTGTAAAGTTTAAATGGTGACGTTTTTTATATCTTTTATGGCATGCGTTAAAGCATAAACATCCAGTTTCAGTGCACTGACATACTGTACAGACAGTTTGCAGTATTATAACTTACTCATGATCATCCTCAGTGTGATGACGTCCTTTTGATGTTATTGTCACGGACTGTGTTAATACTCAGGAAATTATGGCTCAAAATCAACTGAATATAATTTCCTTTCTTTACCTTAAACAGGGTACTAGGCTTGTCATGATCATAAAGGGATAAACATTTAAAGTATTAACTCTTAGGCTCCTATGACTCACCCTCAGCTGAATTAAAAAAATGTTAGCACGAATAAAGCACGAGAGTTTTCCCGACCATGAAAGAGTTAATCAGCTTAGAAGAGACCTCACAGAGCAAAAGGATCTGAAAAGAACGCTAATGACACCTGAAATGAATTGCCTAGACAAGAAGGAAATGATAATAATAATAATAATAATAATAATAATAATAGCAAAATGTCATGTATATTAAACTGGCAGCCACTTCAGTACGATGACGTCATTTTATGTTGCCACCACCAATCGATTTTTTCATCAGTTTTTGGGAGATCTTTCGAACTGCAAAGGTCAAAATAGTGTAGTCTTCATTAACCCATTCTGTACGAGAGGCTGTTCCTAAGGAGGCTAAAATCGTGATGAAGAGGCAACAGTAAACCAACAACAACAAAAAAAAGGCCAAGGGATTTAAAGGGTTTAGTTTATTTACACACACACACACACACACACACACACACACACACACACACACACACACACACACACACACACACACACACAGAAACTTGTTCAGTAATGGTGACTGTGACTGTGTTGGTAGTGACAGGTAATCGAAGCTTTAATTATTTCCGACCACTTCCAGGTAATTCATGATAAAACAGTCAGTAATGACCTTTGTAAGTGTGGCTACATAGACTATTTGATCTTGGCTGAGTAGGAGGAAATAGATGATTGGCATACATTCAGTGAGGGATGCATCTGTCCTCCTCCCCCCCACGTCTCTCTCTCTCTCTCTCTCTCTCTCTCTCTCTCTCTCTCTCTCTCTCTCTCTCTCTCTCTCTCCAAGGTTGCTACCGTGATCTGTAACTAAATAAGATATAAAAAGATAATATAAAAGATATAGAGATAACATAAAAGATACGAAGAGATAATGCAAACGTAACATGTGAATATTTTTAACCCTTGCACTACGACATATCCCACTTCTGACTGAATGAAATCGTTTGGCGGCGAGAAAACGTATGCAGTAGACGTTATCACATCGAATAAAATAATACAGATAACATCATCTTATAATAGTTGTCTCTGCTTATCAAGAAAGAAAGAAATCGTGGTCTTGAAGCATTAATAGATATTTTTATGGTGTTAAAGGGGTGAGTTCTTTTCACCTCGGCATTATTGATAGTTTAATATGCAGGGCCATTTGATTTTATTGTGCAAGTCGTGTTTATTATTTTATCGGTATTGCTACCTATAACCTGTCACGACGCAAGTATTCAATTCCAGCCAGTGCCATACAGCTGAATTTAGCCGAGTGAGTCATAGAAGCCTGAGTGTTATCCGTCCTTTCAGTTTTGCCGTTGCAGATTCTCTTTACAAGAACATTACTTGATAAACTCATTAATTTTAGTGCGCGCGCGCGCACACACACACACACACACACACACACACACACACACACACACACACACACACACACACACACAAAGAAAGTACGCCGTTTAATCTTAGAAATTGTAAAGACTAAGTCGTGCTTTGTTCTTCGGCTGTGACAACTGCCCTTGTTTCAAAAACATTTTAGTGTACTGCAGATATGATCAGAATTCTGCGTAGGTTCATACGATTCTTTACTGTCTTTGTTACTGCAAACAGTGGGAAATATTTTAACCAAATTCTTTAAATAATTTCTTTGGAAAGAAATGAAACTGGGTACTGAAATTAATTGATTGAGCGCATGTGTGTGTGTGTGTGTGTGTGTGTGTATGTACATTTCTATCTCCTGTTGCGGACATCTCACCCTTGCCTCCAAAGGCAGTATGTCCATTTACTCCCTTCACAATGTTCATCCATCCATCCATCATCCCGGCCATTAATGCCCCATCAGGAGTGCAGAGACTCGTGGCAATTTTCCACCCAATCCCGACAATTTCAATTCTCTGAGTGACCCTGTGTGAGCAATAAACTCCAGTTATCCCTCGGATGTAAAACCTAATGGGTCACATTCAGTTTCAGCACTTTAACCCACTAGATCACACCAGGAGTCTAACCGTTGATTGTATGATTATCGCAAAGCATAGTAAAGGTTTCCTGAGTTCAAGAGACCATTTTGCCTCTCACTGAGCATGGATTTATATTCATTAACACTGAAAATTAAGCTCAGAGTTGGAGCTGGAATGAAGTGTGGGAATTCATCTCTCGCCATCTTTTCCTTCTTCCCAGTAGCTGAGTGGTCAGTGCTGCTATCTGTGAATCTGCCAACCCGCTAGCTCCATAGTAGGTGGGTTGGTGGGCGGATGGGTGGGGTGGGTTGGTAGATAGGCGGATTGGTAGGAATGAGTGCGGTGAGTAGATCGGTTGGTTGGGTGGGTGGATAGGCGGGGTGGGAGGAGTGGGTGGGTGGGTGGGGTAGGTTGAGTGGCGTGGGTGGGTGGGGTACGTTGGGTGGTGTGGGTGGGTGGGGTACGTTGGGTGGTGTGGGTGGGTGAAAATAGTGGGTACATAGGTGGGGTAAGAGTCTTTTTTGGGGTGGTCAGGGAGGGTGAGCGGGCGGGAACGGTGAATAGGCGGGTGAAGGGAGTGGAAGTTTGTGGAGTGGGTGGATGGGTGGAATGGTTTGGAGTACGTGGGGTTGGTGGGTAGATGGGTAGGTGGTTGAGCGGAGTGGAGTGAGTGGGATAGGGTGGACAGTGTTGAGTGGGGGAGCGGGATGGGGTGAGTGGAGTGGATGGGTTGGTGATTGGATAGGATATTTGGAGAGAGAGAGAGAGAGAGAGAGAGAGAGAGGATGAGTCGCTGTGTGAGCAATTTGTGTAGGTGGATGCAGTGGGATGGGTACCATATGATATGTGGATGGGCAGGATTGATGGGTGGTGAGTGCGTGTGTGAGAGGAGTTGGTGGGTGGACTTTGTAGGTGAGTGGGTTTACTTTGTGGATGGTGGACAAGACAGGGGAAAGGACTTGAGATGCTAGTTTTCCTTAAAGTATCGTAGCATGCGGACTGACAGCACACAGCGACACGTGCCCTTGATATGAGAGAGTTAGATCATTATACACAGGCGGCTGGATTGCAACCTTGACGCTGACAGTATCTTAGTGCATGCACTGGCAGTGGTAAGAGAGGATACAGACTGGTGCCACGTGGAACTTTCCGAGTGAGCGAGCAGAACAAAGTAAAATATATAAGCAGCAAACATGGGGAGGACATGACCCCTGCAAAGCAAATGTCGGATTGATCGTTAAGTTAACCCGTTCATTATGATGATGATTTTATTTTTGACACTACCTGATTTTATTCAGCCTCAGCGAAACCATTCATACGGAATGGGTTAGAAACAGTGTCCATTAGCCCATTTAGTATAAAGATGTCGTTTTACTATAATCCTCGTTACCTGATGAGTGTGTTTAACTGAAAGGAAGCTTATCTGAACTTAAACTTCACAGATGGGGAGAGAGGAAAAGGAAGAGAGAAAGCCGGATATGGGAAATTCCAAATGAGACGCGTAAATTTACAAGAGTGGGATAGCATGACTAAATAGAGTCAGAGTGGGGAAGCACTGGGAGAGTTCTTTGTTCTGCAAGTGGGTTTACCCGGCTGATGATGATAATTGTATAATTGGGACTTTAACTAGACCGTCCTCAAGAGGTTTCACGGTATAGTTAACCCCTGTACTCCACTGGCATGGTCTTCATTTTGTTTTTGCTGTCTCCAGACGATTTTAGTTAGCTTTATAGGGATTCTTCTAACTAGTGAGATTAGATGTGGTTTTGTTTAACCCTTCCAGTACGAAAGGTCTTTCATTGAGGGTCATCGTTTCATAGCTGCATTAATCTGTATACAGTATATAGAAGAGCCGCGTTGTTTGTTTGTCCTTCAATCACGTCCAAACCAAGGGCCAGAGACCCCAGACCCATATATATTCTGAATCAGGGTGAGCCAAGGATGGTTTCAGGGAGGTCAAAATTCAGATCTGGGTCATTTGAGGTCACCGGGAGAGTGTTCGTCTTTTTGGCCTGTGCAACGCCGGGTACCCCTGCAGCCCAATTTTTGGCGTGGAGACTCATATGACCTCCACTTCGGTCAAAGGCAATGAGGGTGACCTCCGAGGTCATTTGAGGTCACCTGTAATACTCGTACACGCTCGAACAACTGAATCCAGCAGCCCAGTTTTTGGCATGGGCCTCACATGACCTCCAGTTCGGACATAGGCTATGTGAGGCTGACCTCCGAGGTCACTTGAGGTCACCAGTCGGAGATCATTTGAGGTCACCTGTAATAGTAAACATTTAACAAGTGCACACAGATACTGTGCGTTAGTCTGCGAAAGCTGAAATAGAAAGTTCCTGAACCTCTTATAATCCCTCTTCAGAAGCATAAGAGGTCTTTCTGGAGTAGAAAGAAAAATTGAACTAGAACAAAATTGGATTACAGTGTTCGCCTTTTTGGCCCCTGCATCGCCGGGTACCCCTGCTACTAAATCATAAATTGCGTCATAGGATTGAAAGGAGTGGTCAGAAATACATTACCCGTTTTACTTTAGCTTGGCCTAAAGATGCCATCTTTCCTTCTTGGATGTTGAGTTGTATAAGTAAATTAAGACTATAATATGATACCAGTTACGTAGAAGTGCTACGGAAAGGACGAACATTCAAGGTATGCTCGTCTGCCACTGTGCTACGCGAAATAATCCACAAAAGAACGAAAATATGGCCAGGTAAAGGTTAAAGAACCATAGTTATGGAGACCAAGAGAAGGCACACTGTGAAGGTAACGAAATGCAGGACAAACAATCAGTAATATAGGTCTGAGAAGTCAGAACGAAGAGAGAAACTTGTCAGCAGTACGGTATATGACTTCCAACAGCGTAGTACATCCCTCTTCATTCCCTCCACCCCCACCAACCACCACTGCCACACACACTTTGGAGGCCCATGCTGATAGCAGTATGGGTGGTTGTGGTGGTTGAAGTTGTGGTAATCATGCTCGTAACTGGAACTGTGATGTTGTATAAGGTGAATAATGTACTAGTGGTGGTGGTGGTTGTGTAGGTCGTGGGTGTTGTGTAGTGATTGTGGTAGTGATGGTGGTTGTGGTAGTGACCATTGCAGTCATGACAGCGATAGATAATGTGTGCTAGTTGTGGTAGCATTGTTAGATAGGTTTTGACTCTGATAATGGTAGTCGTGCTAGTGTTAAGTACTGTACGATGGTGGTGATGCTGGTAGGTGTGTAGCTATGTGATTAACTGTGCGTGATGGTTGTGGTACTACATGTATGTGGGCTGTCTTAGTGATGGTAATAGTTATGGGATTGGTAGGTAGTTTATAGTAGTGATGGTGGTAATTGTGATAGTGGGAGGTAGTGTGTGGTAGTTGTATTAGTGATGATGGTAGTTGTGTAAGTGGTGGGTAGCGTGTGGTAGTTGTGTAAGTGGTGGATAGCGTGTGGTAGTTGTTAAGTGGTAGGTAATGTGTGGTGGCTGTAGCGGAGATGATAGTAGTTATGTAAGTGCCAGGCGGTGTGGTAGATGAGGCGGTAGCTTAAATATGCAAATGAATGAAAGTGTGTGGTTGTTATGGTAGTGACAGTCGCACCCTACATGTGTGAATAGAAGAGAGTGTGTGGTTGTTATGGTAGTGACGTTTGTAGCCTAGATGTGTGAACGGAAGGAAGTGTGCGGCTGTTATGGTAGTGACGATGGTGGCCTATATGTGTCAGTGGAAGGAAGTGAGTGGTTGTTATGGTAGTGAAGGTGGTTGCCATGTGAATGGTTTTTAGTTTTTCTTGATAATGGTAATTATGGAGCTAGCTGTAGGTGGGATTAGATACTGTACCCGGTAATATTTAAGGTGGCAGTGTTGGTAGATGTGGTGGTGATGGTTTTAGCAGTGGTGTTAATGGGTGAGCTTGTTGGTAGAGAAGTTGTGGACATGACAATCGTGTTGGTGAGTGGTTATGGTCACGATGGTGGTAGATGGTTGTGATAGCGATATTGGTAGATGTGGCAGTGATTGTTTTAGCAATGGTACTGGTAGTGTGCTTTTTGGCAGGCTAGTTGTGGATAGGACAATCGAGTTGGTGAGTGGTTATGGTTATGATGTTGGCAGATGACTGTAATACTGATGTTAATGGCAGTGGTATCAGCTTAACCCCTTGACTCCGGTTATGGCTTCTATTGGTATGCTCTTGCTACTTCTACAGTACACGATTATTTTTTTTAGCTTAGGGAAAATCTCACGTAGTGAATTAGAAACCAAAGATTATATCTAACCTCTCCAGTTTGGAAGTCAGTTAAGCAAAGTAAACCTGACTGGAGCAAGAGTAAAACATAAGACGTTCTAACAGTGAAAGGTTAATGTCATATACATGATGAAGTGGTAGGTAGATGGTAGGAACTGAGATAGTGATGGTAGGGTGTGCGAGAATGGCGGTAAGTTTGCTGGTGGTTGTGGTAGTAGTGGTGGATTTAGTTGCAGTGATGACGATGAGTAACCTGTGGGAATGGTATGTGTTTAGTGGTGGGGGTTTTGGTAGTGGTGGTAATGGTAGTTGGAGCGATTTCAGTAGGCGTGGTTATAGAAATAATAATGTTGATTTGTGATGATAAGTGTGCATATACATTTACGGTGGTGACTGTGGCGATGGTGGTAGTGATGATTGTGGTTGTGTTGGTTGTATGTGGGGTTTTGTTTGTGGTGGCGATTATAATTCGTAAGGCTGTGGCAGTGATAGTAGTGGTTGTGAGTGGTAGTGATGAGACTGTGATAGTGATACTGGTGATGGTTGTGGTGGCAGCATTGTGGTTGATGATGTGGTAGTGGTGGTGGTGGTGTTGGTGGTTATGGTAGTGACTGTGGTGAGTGAGACTGTGGATGATAGTTGTGGTTGTAGTAAAGCTGGTGATGAAGATGGTAGTTGTGGTTATGGAAGTGATGATGGTGATGAGTGTGGCACAAACAGTAATGGATGTTGACAATAGTTGTGATAGTTACAGTTGTTGCTGCATGTGGTAGGTAGCAGTGATGGTTGTGGAAGTGATGTTGGTAGGTGTGACAACTAGCAAGTGTGGACAAGGGAGAAGAAACCAATAGTGTGCGGTTGTAGTCGTGGCAGGTTGTTGTTGTGTGGTGGCAGTTGTGGTAAGTAGCGGTTGTATGATAAGAATTTCGGTGGATGGTGGATGCTTGGTGGTAGCTGTAGTAGGTGGTGGTTGTGTGATTGTAGTTGTGGTAGGTGGTGGTTGTATGGTGATAGGTGATGCTTGTGTGCTGGGAGTTGTGGTAGCTGGTGGTTACGTGGGGGTGGTTGTGGTAGCTGGTGGTTGTGTGGTGATCGGGGATGGGTGTGTGATGAGTTGTCATAGTTGGTGGTTTGCTTGGTAGTAGCTGTGGTAGGTGGTGGTTGTGTGATGGTAGTTGTGTGTGGTATTGTGGTAAATATTGATGTGTAGTAGCAACTGTGGTCGGTGGTTTGTAGATTGTGTAAGTGTTTGTGTGGTGGGAGTAGTGGTATGGTAGTAGCTGTGGTAGTTAGTGGTTATTGTGGTAGATGGTGGTAGTTGTGGTAGATGGTTGGTGGTTAATGAAGGTAGTTAAGGGGAGAGAGGGTAGTTCAGTAAGCTATTTGACCCCCTACGCAGAGCCTCTTCCCTCTTACCCCCCCCCCCGATACGCTCTCTCTCTCTCTCTCTCTCTCTCTCTCTCTCTCTCTCTCTCTCTCTCTCTCAGCACACACACACACACACACACACACACACACACACACACACACACACACACACACACACACACACACACAGAGGCAAACATTTATTCACCCTGTCAGTCTGTATAAGCATATTAACTCAGTCATACTTTAGCAGTCTCTCTCTCTCTCTCTCTCTCTCTCTCTCTCTCTCTCTCTCTCTCTCTCTCTCACTAAATGGAGCGTAGTTGGGATAGTGAAAATATGCACGGGTGATGGCGCAGCGGAGGGAGTAGGGTAGTACTGGTTATTACTGGTAGTTGTGGGGAGAAAAAGGAGGGTCTTTGTTAATCGTGGTAGTTCGTGGTAGTTGTGGTAGCTGTTAATAGTTGTGGTAGATGATGCTAGTGGTGGTAAATTTGTTAAGTGGTGGTAGTGTTGGTTGTGGTAGAGAGTAATAATATTGGTTGTGTTTGTTGGTGGTAAGTGGTTGTGGTAGCTTTGGTTGTGGTAGGTGGTACTGTTATTGGTGATTGTGGTAGGTGGTTGTAGTAGTTGTGGTTGTGGTAGGTGGTACTTTTTGGTGACTGTAGTGGGTGGCTGTAGTAGTTGTGGTTGTGGTAGGTGGTACTGTTATTGGTGACTGTGGTGGGAGGCTGTAGTAGTTGCGGTTGTGGTAGGTAATAGGTCTGCTGGAGGTTGCTGTAGGTGGAAGCAGTAGTGGTGGTTGTGGTAGGTGGTTGTACTAGTGGTGATTGTGGTAAGTGATTGTAGTAGTGGTGGCTCTGGTAGGTGGTTGTGGTAGTGGAGGATGTGGAAGGTGGTAGTTGTAGTGGAGGTTGTTGTAGGTGGTAGCAGTAGTGGTGTTTGTGGAAAGTAGCAGCAGGAGTGGAAGTTATTGCAGGTGGTAGTAGTATTAGTGGTGGTGTATGGTGTTTATGGTAAGTTATAGTTGTAGTGGTGTTTGTGGTACGTGGTAGATGTAGTGATGATTAATGTAGGTGGTGGTAGTAATGTCGAAGGTGATGGGTGGTGGTAGTAGCCGTGTTGGTGGTAGTAGATGGTGGTGGTAGTAGTAGTGTTGGTGTTTGTAAGTGGTGGCAGCAGCTGCAACAGCATTAGTAGTAGTAGTAATAATAGTAGTAGTAGTAGTAGCAAAAGTAGTAGTAGCAATTGCTGTTGTTGTTATAGTGGTAATTGTATGGTAATGAATGTTATGATAGTCATGCTTGGTAATTTTACTTGCTCAAGTAGTGGGCTGTGTTTATTTGCGGTAGCTGTGGTAATTGTTGTAGCTGTGGTGGGAGAAGAAAGAGACATACATAACGTGAGATGGATTGTTTATACACCTGCTGACTTGCACAACGCATTCCGCCCCCATTTACATCCCACTGCCGTACTGGTAGTTGTAGTAGTTGTGGTAGGTGGATTGTGGTAGATGATGGTAACTATGGTTGGAGCTTGGGGACGTGATGGTAGCTATGGTAGGTGGAGACTGTGGTTTAGGTAATAGTTGTGGTAGGTTGGTAATGATAATTTGAGAGTAATTGAGAGACAAGCTAGTGGTTTTGATGGTAACCGCAGTACTGTAGGTGGAGGGTGTGATGTTTGTGGTAGTTGTGACAGGTAAATGGTAGTATGTGTTAGTGGTTGTGGTGGGAGATAGTGGTTTTTGGCGTAATTGTAACTTTTTATGTTAGATGTGTGTGTGTGTGTGTGTGTGTGTGTGTGTGTGTGTGTGTGTGTGGGGTGATGTAGTGTGATGCTGGTAGGAATTGAGGACTGTGGTAGGACTGTGGTATGTATAGTATAATGGTGGGAGATGTGTTAGGTGGAGTGTGATAGTGGAATTTGTGGTAGGTGGAGTATGATGGTGGTAGCTGTGGTAGGTGGAGTTTGATGCTGGTAACTATGGTAGGTGGAATATGATGGTGGTAGCTGTGGTAGGTGGAATATGATGGTGGTAGGTGTGGTAGGTGGAGTATGGTGGTGGTAGCCGTGGTAGGTGGAGTATGGTGGTGGTAGCCGTGGTAGGTGGAGTATGATGGTGGTAGCTGTGGTAGGTGGAGTATGATGGTGGAAGCTGGGGTAGGTGAAGTATGTGGTGATAGCTGTGGTAGGTGAAGTATGTTGGTGATAGCTGTGGTAGGTGGCTTATGATGGTGGTAGCTGTGGTAGGTGGAGTATGATGGTGGTAACTGTGGTAGGTGGAGTATGATGGTGGTAACTGTGGTAGGTGGAGTATGATGATGGTAGCTGTGGTAGGTGGAGAATGATGGTGGTAGCTGTGTTAGGTGGAGTATGATGGTGGTAGCTGTGGTAGGTGGAGAATTGTGGTGGTAGCTGTGGTAGGTGGGGTATGATGGTGGTAGCTGTGGTAGGTGGAGAATGGTGGTGGTAGCTGTGGTAGGTGGAGTATGATGGTGGCTGCCAAATGCCAATTAGTAACCCAGTGTTAGCAGGAGGTAGTGATTACTATGTCATTTTCTTATTTCATGTGTCCAACTCTGGGTATCGACTCAACGGTTCGTTCCTTAGGAGCCCAGTATCTAGCACGTATGATTATATCGTGTGTGTGTGTGTGTGTGTGTGTGTGTGTGTGTGTGTTGCGCAGTCGAAATTGGAAAAAGATTTTGATGAGACTTGGCAAGATGGTTGCAAGTGGGTCACAGATGGGCCCGTTTCAATTCCATTTCGATTGAAGTTTTCTAAAGGTGTGTTTTGACGCTGGTTTTATGTTAGCTACGTGGATTGCGTTGGGGATTTACCGTGGAGTTTTCCGCATCGAAGCATAAATGGTTTGTTGCGCGAAATGCTAAACACCGTCCAAAAACGACTCTCATTTGGGCAATTGCGGAGCGGTCCGCGAAGTGCTTGATCCTCCTACATACGTGCAACACTATCGCATGTCACCATTTCGGTGTATATGCGTGTACTAACCGTTAATTCTGAATGCATCCCATTGTTTTCTCTGTCAGGATTGGTGTAACGGCATTAGCGGTGTATGTTTATGACATGCAAATGGCTTTTCTGAAACATCAGTATATTTTTTTCCTTTTTTGCGCTTTGCAAGTTATCAAACTGTCCCATCCCCGTCTGGGAGTGAACACACATTTTTTTTTTTTTTTTTTTTTTTTTTAACTGGGATACGCAGTGTGATGGTAAAAGCGTGGGTGAATGACAGGTGTGATGTTGGGCAGTCCAATATCAGAAACAACAATATTGTCATGCCATAGCACTGACTGCCTACACAACACTATTGTGATTTCTGACACACTGGCTGCTATACAGTATGCTCACTTTGGGATTATGTATTGCATATTTGTTATTTATAACTACTTTGTCCATGCACACACAAACACCACATCATGTTGTGTACTGGAAGAAGCAGCTTCAGTGTTTGTTGTAGTAAATTATACTTATCATGAAATACAAAGTACCTGGTGAGTAAGCTAATTTTAAATGATATAATAAGGGAAACGTATTAAAATGTTCAGATTACGTGTTTTGCGTCATGTAGCTAACCCACAGGAACCTCTCCCCTCCCCCTTGTGTGTGTGTGTGTGTGTGTGTGTGTGTGTGTGTGTGTGTGTGTGTGTGTGTATACTATCTCCATACCTTTATATTTAGTCTCATCTTAACGGGTTAAAGTATCTTGTAGGTCTTGTCACATACTTTCATCATTGTCTGGCCTAATTGCATATGCATGACCCACATATCCCCTACTACTAGGAGAACCATTTTGCATATACACATGAAAATGGATAAATATGGGATAGGTGTCGCCTTGTCACGAGTATATCATGGTTATATCTGGGTGTACTGAGAGCGGCAGCATATTTTTGTCGAGATAAGATACTATACCCTGTTCTTGAGGGGATGACCCTGGGAACGCAGTTGCAGGAGTTTTCTTTTTTCTTTCCCCACAGAACAGACGGCTGGTCGTATTAAAGCTTATGGGACGAAGATGTGGACAAGCTCCCAGTTTTTGACGCTAATATAGGAGGCATGTTATAGTGATAGAAAACACACACACACACACACACACACACATACAAAGATAACAGATAAATATATAGATAACACAAACAAAAATAAGGTACAGAGAGAGAGAGAGAGAGAGAGAGAGAGAAATAACAGATGAATTTAAAGCTAACAGGTAAACAAAAAGATAAAACACACACACACACATGAATTTAAAGCTAACAGGTAAACAAAAAGATAAAACACACACACACACACACACACACACACACACACACACACACACACACACACACACACAGACGAAGATCGAGGCAAAGCTAACAAAGTATGTCAGTGTCAAAGGCGGTGTTACATAAGCGATTTTCTGCCAGCTTTTCCCCGGTTGTTTTATAATTTCATGTAATATCCCAGAAAGATGGCCACGGGATATACAGAGGAAAAACACAAACAGAGGTTCGCAGATAGATTACTACGGGGGTATTCAAGGCTTATCCGGAGTGACAGTTTTTGACTTTGTTTACCCAGTACTTTTACCCCTGTTCTCTCTGGAGTTTTAACCGTCCTTGTTTTTTGTTGTCCAGGGATGTTGTTTAACGAAAAAAAAAACAAACAAAAAAAAACGTAAGAGAGTTCCGAAACATAACAGAAATGCAAAAATTGCATTAACACACCACTTAACTTCGTCTCGAAATAATGATGATTTGTGCTTGTACTTAAACTGAGAATTCAAAAGCTTTAATGACGAATGAAGATGTGGCCCATTCTGACTGGACATTCTGATGTTCTACTACTACCGTGCTTTTTGTCTTTCATGGTTGCTGAATCCTACCCAATCAGTTATGACAGTTATAACTTTGATTATGACACTAATGTATGTGGCATCGGGAAAGGTTAGGTCTACCCGGCGTACATAAATGCTTTTGTTGTGTAAATTCTTGGAGGGTGGACCATGTGTAGTCCGAAACGCTAAATAATACCGGTAAAGAACTTAAGCTTAGTCCTGTGTTTTTCCTCTTACCCATTTCATGTACTTAACTGTGGATCAGTCACTTATCCTGGGATTATAATTGCACTTGATATGAGGGCTGTAGTATAAGTAGATTTTGAACTTAGTAAAAGCTTCTTACACTGACTTTTATGCATGTTCCTTCATAACTTTTGGTATAAGAAAAAAAATCGATGAAGTCAGAAAACAGTAATAATTTTTTTTATTTTTTTTTATAGTATGGTGGTAGGTTATATTGTAGTTGACTGGAATTCGATCATCTGCATCCTTTCCCTCTAAATGAGTCCCAGTGTGGTAGAAGTGGTGTTTGAAGTAGTTGAGTGGCAGTTTTATGAGCTGTAGTAGTTGAGTTGGTAGTTTTGTTAGCGGCAGTAGTTGAGGTGGTAGTTTTGTTAGCGGCAGTAGTTGAGGTGGTAGTTTTGTTAGCGGCAGTGGCTGAGGTGGTAGGATGGTAATATTAGTTGTAATAGTGACGGTAGTGTGGTAATGGCAACAGTTGTGGTGACTGTTACATACTCGACCTGCACTTCCGTTGGATAAAGACAGGAAGTATTATCATCCCGTGAACTCAGCGTCACACCCACACACCCACACCTCCCCCTCCCCCCCCACACACAGCTGAGGCAGGGTCGGGCTCTGGGTACAATTGATGCGAGTGACTTTGGGGGCCTCCTTTGTATCTAGCTATCTATCTATCTATCTATAGCCCGACGCCCTAATCCCGCAAAGGGTGGCCGCAGACAAAACGCCTCCAGGTCACTCTGTCACCCACCAATTGACTACCCTCCCCCCAACTCACCCCCTCCTCCCTCATATACCTCTCAACTCCATCCCTCCACCTCATCCTCGGTCTACCCCTCCCTCTCCCTCCCTCCACCTCACCTACATACACCCTCTTAGTCAGTCTTTCATTCTCCATTCTCTCCACATGTCCAAACCACCTCAGTGTATTTCTCCTAATCTTTTCAACCACATCCACATCTACCCCACAACGTTCCTTCACTTCTTCATTCGTCAACCTGTCCCTCCACGTCACTCCACATGCTCCTCTCAAGTAACTCATTTCCACTGCTCTCACTCTTGACTTGTTCCCCTCTTGCAAGGTCCACGCCTCGCTTCCATACGTCAGGGTAGGGATCACAATACCATCATGCAGTGACTTCTTAACTTCCATACTCACCTCCCTATTTCTCATCACGGCTTTCAGTGTATCTAGCCCGCCCAAGAAAAAAAAGAATAAGAAAAAACGGCATTTTAAAGGTTACTGCTTTTGTTCGAAGTTCAATATGTAGTGAAAAAAAAAAATCTGATATAGGCCTAACCAAAAACAAAGGTCACTGAGTAAAACCAGTCACGGACCGTTGATAGAAAAATCTGCTTAAGTAAGTTCCGGTTATAGTTTGTTCCTGTTTCATAGTTGTATAAAACGTTTGGGCTCGATCTAACGATTTTTTTCCGGCCACGTCTAGCGGGATATCAATATCTATCTGTATAATACACACACACACACACACACACACACACACACACACACACACACACACACACACACACACACACACACACACACACACACACACACACACACACACACACACACACACACTTTCGCCCGCCTCATGCACACACATCGTTCATTAATTAACAGTTTAACGCACAAGGCTGATGTGTATATGCCTAAATTAGGGTCAGTCAGTCTGTAATAATACTCCTGTTGGCCATTAGTATTATATTCACTACTGCCCTCCCCATCGCCAGTATCATTGCCCTAGTCCACTCCATCACCACTGCCATCTCTACCACACAACTCATCATCACTACCAAACCCATCACCACCCCACAACTCATCACCACTACCCACATCATCACAAATTATCACCAATTCCCTCCCATCCCGTCACCAGTACCCTCCCATCCCATCACCACTACCCACCCCATCACTGCCCACCCCATCACCACTACTCATCCCATCTCCATTACCACTCACGCTATAACCACTCCCTTCCCACCCCATCATCACTACCAAACCATTACCACTACCCACTTACCTTATCACTACTGTCAACCCTATCACCACAACCAGCCCCATCACAGCTACCAAACCCATCACAACTACCCACGCCATCACACCTACCAACGCCATCATCACAACCCACCTCATCACAACTACCAACCCCATCACCTTAACCCATCCACTCCATCACCACTTTCCACTTAACCTATCAGTAGTAGCAAACTCATCACCACTACCCACTACCCCATCACCACTACCCATCCCATCACCACTACCTACCCCATCACCACTACCCGTCCACCCCATCACCAATACCCACCCATCCCGTCACCACTACCAAACCATCACCACTATTCACTCCTGTACTTCCTACCTCATCACCACTATTCATCCTGTCACCACTAACCATACCATACTACCTACCCCATCACTACCCACCTACCCTATAACCACTGCACACCTCATCACTGCCCACCTAATCATCACTACCTGTGCCGTTACCACTGTCAATCTCATCATCAATACCAACCCTATCACCATCACCTATCCACTCCATCACCACTGCCCACCCTGTCACCACTTCCCACCCCATCACTACTCGCCTTGTCACCATTTCCTTCCCCATCACCACAACCTAACTTTTTATCACTATCCATACCATCACTACCACCTCATGACTATTACCAGCCCCATCTCTACTAACCACCCAATCATCGCTATCAACTCCCTCATTATTACAATCACCACTACCTACCCTGTAGCCACTACCCACCTTGTCATCACTGTCCACCCTATCATAACATCACCGCACCACTACCACTGCCATCCCATACTATCACACCCACAACCAGTGTCATCTCCACTACCCATTCCGCCTCCACTACCACTGCTACCGCCCTGCCACCATAACTATCACCGCTACAAGCTGCCAGTGGAGACGGTTTTGGCAAAAAGTCAGTGAACTACTTCAAGGCATATATACTGTAGAATCTACAGTATCTGTGTCTTGGATCTACAGTGTAGATCCATTGGCCAAGTCCTTGGAGGTACACCTACTGAGCCAACGTGAGCATACCATTCCAGTAATCCTAAGCCCACCTTCCTGCTTACCAATGGGGCGGCACTGGTAAGAATAACAGATAAGAATCACCTGTCACTCTACGAAACAATAATCGTTGCTACCACCACTGTCACTCACCTCTAAAACTTATCGCAAAATCACCGCTATCATCGATATCACATCACTACCACCAACAACACTGCTTCCACCTCTACCAACCCCTTGTTTATATCGATCACCACCTTCACTATCAGTCACCATCAATACCAGGTGCAAATGTCTGGCAGTGTTCACACTACCATCCTCTCTACAGTTTAATAATTTTTCAAATTGAAAAAATTTACGTTCACTTTTAAAATATTCGTTTTCTATGAGGGAGTATATAGTTTGAAAGAAAATGTCACTACTTTAACGAAGACCAGCAGCAACTTAGATATATTATAAAGATGCAATAATTATCATCAAAGTGAAGTTGATGATGAAGCTTTTTGTTCATTATGTCCAAAACTGGTTAAATGTTGAGTGTTTTTGAACTGATTCAGGGTAAACATACACTTTAAGCAGTAGAAGCGCTTTACCAAATTAGTTCCTCCTGATAGTTCGTTGTATGTTTCTGATTATTTGTGGGGTGGTAAATAAACGTTTCTTGCTAAATCTGATTCCCCGTTGTTTTTAGCTGTTCCGTTGTGACAACTGTTTGATTCGGCAGCGTAATGGCGGAAGGGACTGTCCTAGCCTGTGTTTAATTAAACCTATCCTAGCTTAACTTTACCTAATAATTAAACCTAACCTAACCTTATCTCCATTTGGGAAACTGGGAAACAAAATCCATCTTTGAGTATCTTCAATTACGCCGGAAACAAACAGTCGTAGAAATGGCTTAAGGAACGTGGTGATAACAGGGGGGAAATTTTTCAGCAGGAAAAGGTAATTTACCACCCTGAAAATGATCAGAAAAATACTGAAAACAAACTATAAGAACATGAATTGAAGTCGTAAGGTCTTTCTGCTGAAAGTAAAGCGTACTTTTACCTAATTCAGAGTTCGACATTTTTATCATATCCTCAGGTCAAATGTTGTGTGTGAAGTTGATGGAGAGTGGTTTAGTCATGTGATAAATTCGTCAAAATCCCTCCTCACGTGTTTTTACGTAAATCCCCCCACCCCCACCCCGAGTTTTTAAGTTCGATTTTGACACTTTTTACCGCATATGACACCTGACAGCGGGCCTCGTCCCCCAGACACCCCCGGAGTAATCTATATTGATCACCTCAGTCCAGTTTGCAAAGGAAATGTAACAGAAGTCATTAATAGGCTATTGGTGAATGCTACCCACAGGAAAACAAAAGTGTGTCGATATCTAGTGTGGGGGGGGGGGGGAATAAGTTATAGAAACGGATAAAATCTAGGAGAGCTCCCATTCTGGTTAAATGCCTAATGTGATACTATTGTTGGGTCCGAAGAAAGTTGATATCACGGTAAGGCTTTGCATGCAAGATGTAAGAGGTGCTGTTATTAATAACCTTAAAATTACGCGTTTCAGCAACATTAAAAATCTGTTACTCTGATAATCAGATTTTACTTTATAAAGGACACAACCTACAGCAAAGTATTATATGAGTGGGAGCTGCCCCAGATTTTCACCATAAAATCGTCCAGCGTTAACAAAAACAAAATGAGAAATATGTCCTCGGAATGAAGGGATTAAAGATTTCTTGAAACATATTTCTAAGTACATTGTCGGATGTTCATACTGTTACTGTAGACGCCCTACATTGCTGTCACGAGGGACGATGGTGAAAAAGAATATCGATTTACGTGATAATTCTAGAACAGTGGTATTCTACCCTGGTGGATCACCGAATTATTAATATACTGCAGTGTAGATCTGCTTGAGCTGTTTGACTCGTACGTCCTAAGGACGTCATATATTATTTTTATTCTTGCTATCAGCGGACAAGTATCACTGAATTTACACTAAGAAAGACCTCTTGTACTTGCAGGGGTTAGTAATGGTTCTTATCTATATGTATCCCTCGCCCTACACACACAAGCACCACCTTTTAACTTCCTTTCAGTCATGGGTCAACGGTATTTACTTTTCCGTGCGAACTCCTTGCGTCCTACAGTCTTACATACATTCCTGCTCACATATATCTATGTCACCCGGAAAAAAAGGGTAAGGTTTCACCAGGTGTACATAAGTGCACCCTAGATTTCATCGTTTACGTTTGTATATTAAAGCTTCAGTTAATTTTTTTCTGATGCAGTGTTAACCAATTCAAATATGTTGGTAGCCACAGTGATCGACCACATTATTTGCTGGTATATTTCAAAGAGAGAGAGAGAGAGAGAGAGAGAGAGAGCCTCACAGTGTTTACTCAACTAGCGAATAATGATCACCCTCGTCTGTTTGTTGACTCATTCCTTGAAATTATTCATTATGGAGGCCACAATGGCGATAAGATCATGGGTTCATATTTACCAAAGATCTTAACAAATTTGATGCAGAAGCAGCCCTTCATAGTTTACCATTATCAGCAGTCCCTTAGTTTATCGCAATGTTCATTTTGATCTTCACCCTAGTTTGGTTGTGAAGAGTGTGGTGGGTGTATAATGAAAACTAAAGTATAAACATGCAGTGTTGTACGCAGTTTAGCATCCAGAATCCTATAACATGCCCTCAACTGAATAAAATCATATGGCGTTAGCTGAAGTAGAACAGTAGCGTTGTTCCGACCATGAAAGGGCAAATGGTGATAGCATTAACGTTCATGCACCTATACTTACACCATGCTGAATAAAATCATACAAGGGAAGCTGGAATAAAATACGAGAGGAGACACGAACTTGTGGTTAGACTCATGAAAGTTTGTAAATATGAAACCTGTCCCTCTTCCATTAGTCTTCATTGAGTTCTGGGTGGACCCTCTTTTTCTATGCCAAGTTCTAGGAGATGTCTCAACCCTATAATTAGTTATCGTCCTAGGAATTTTGATGGCCGGGTTAAAATATTGGTTTGTCCATTTTGACTTAGATTCAGTTGCCGTCTCTGCATCTTGAATGATTAAGTATAAAAAGAAATTAATGCTAGAAAATGGCAAATTGCAATAAAAATAGTTGTGGAAGGGATGTAGAACCGTAGTATGGTCTTCACTGCAAACTGACAAAAACTCCGTCAAGTATGGGTGGACAAACCATAGTTATCGCGTTCGGAATTTTGATAGTCGGTTTATTAGCATAGGTGTGAAGGGGGAGAACGAGTGCGAGGTGCAGGGACAGGGAATTTGGACGTAAGTTATAATATTTCACTGCGTCTGTTTCACACTTGCTCAATGTTTGTTGTTTTCGTCCCCAACGCATTGCATAAAAAAGGGCAGTTTAAGGACAGAGAAAGGTATCAAGCCTCTCTCAGTAATATAACTCAATACAGTTAGAAGCAGAAGAGGTGGATTATTTGCCGTGATGAATAAGGATGCGGGAGGAGAGGACAATATCTGAATCCCCTGTTGTCGAGGTTATCCCACACTCGATACGTCGTCAAGCCGTAAGCATATTAAGAGAACAGATACTTGTTGGAAGTGACAAGCATTCCTCCTATTTAACCAACGCAGATCTCTGAACAGCCGGAGCGATAAGAACATTCGATTCAGCACCAGAACACCCGAATGAGTTTTACCCGTGTTCGAAGGTAGAGTATGTGTTGTTTTGATCGACGTGTGTGTGTGTGTGTGTGTGTGTGTGTGTGTGTGTGTGTGTTAACAAAATAACAAACTTAAATTTTTAATTATTACTTTTTAATGTATTCGACTCGGGTATAAGCTTAACAGCCCGTTCGTTGAGGCCCAGCAGTCCCCCTGTGTGCCATGCGCCTCCATATGTCACCACTTCGGCGTTAGCACTCACCGTCCATATTGAATACATGCTAGAACTGTCTCATATAGGACTGGTTTACTGGTATTAGTTGGGATGTTTTTATGACATGTCAGTGGGCCTTACTGTAGATCAGTAAAGTTTGATTTTACGAAATTCAGTCCCAGAACTCTTCTCGGCCACAGCCGGGATTCAAACCTGCGTCCATCGGGACAGTAAATCAACTCTTAACCGACTCGGCCACGGCCCTCCTCTCAGATTTGGTGATGGGGTTGAGGGACAGCCAAGGGATTGATCTGTTGTTGTTTTTTAGAATAAATCGAAGGTCAAGTTCACAGGGCAGAGTCAAAACTTGATTTAGCAAAATCAACTTAAACAGGGTTTGTCCGATTTAGACCAAACTTGGATGGAAGGACCGAAGGTAATGCAAGAACAAAGGTGTTCAGTTTTGAAAACAATCAGAGTTATAGATTACAGGACATGGTCCATGTTCAACCCATGAATCTTTGTGAACAGAATAACTAAAACAGTTATGATTCGATTTGAATCAAACCTATTGGAAGTGTTAAGGATCAGCCAATGAGTTGACCTACTATTTTTGAGAATAATAGGTCAAAGATCAGTGTCACATGGTAAGGTCAACATAAACATTTTTTAGCTGATTTACACCAAACTTTTTGGAAGGGTTCAGAGTAGGGTAGGAATAAAGGGATTCGATAAAAAGAAAAAGTCGAAGGACAGGGTTACAAAGAAAGGCTAAAATTCAAGGTCATTGTACTGTAACGTCAGATTACAGTTTCGGCCGCATTTGCGCAAAACTTGGTGGAAGTGTTAAGGGTCAGACAAGAATGAAACAATTCGCTTTTGAGAGCACTAGGTCAAAGGTCAAGGTCACAGGGCAAAGTAAAATATTTGGCCCTCAGACCAATTTGGGTCGAGGGTGTTGCATTCTCTGGGCGCTCCTTCTTGTTTTTGTTTTTGTCTTTTTTTTTTTTTTTTTGACAATATAGACTTGATAGTTTGCGTCATGAGGTCCAGCGGTCCTCCTACGTGCCATACACGTTATCATTACCACTCCAGTATCTACTGTCCAGTTTGAATATATGCCAAAGCTGTCTCATTCAGGACTAGTATATGGGCATTGGGGATGATTTTATGGCATATAGGTTGGTGCTATGGAGAGATAAAAAAGTCTGTTTGAATTTAATTCAAATAATTATACTGCTCCCTGCCCCATCCTGGCTTTGAACACTTGCCCTTTAAGACAACAGACCACTTATTTAACCATTTGGTCACCAGTAAGGTTGTCTGTGTTCAGTTTTCCGCCACTGAAAGCATATAGAGTATGAGTTGCCCAGCAAAGACGTGTTGGCAGCCCTGACGCAACACTCGACACACGCTCACGACGCACCAGGGCTCTAGCACTCAGGGTCATTGTGGGTCGTACATACATGGCGAAATGGATGATGACGTGGTGCGAGCAGTGTACACATTCGAGAAGGTCATCGAAACACTATTACAAAAACTGGTAAATCATCGTGCTTCAGAAAGAAACCACCACTATATAGTGAAGAGTTATTGTTCCATTATCTTCGACACACATTATGGGAATACAGCGTGTGATACTTTAATCAGCTTCCCGCTGATGTCCATTATGTGTATTTATAACCTTACTATTGACAAAGAATGCATTAATTCTAGGACATATTAAGAGTGTATGGGCTCAATCTCAAGCTTCATGCTTAGGACTATTGTGCGTATTCCGTGATTCCAGAGACATTTCAGCAGTTACTCCTTGGCTGTTGCAGCTGTTGCAGTTACATATCTCTGTATCTCTTACCTGCCACTGCATCGTGTGAGGGGTGGCCTCGACAAAAAGACCTCAAGACATTTCTGGCCGTACTTAACAACAACCCTTCTCAACGACACACCACCGCCTCTTCCTTACTATCAAGACATGAAGTAAGAGACATTAGAGGCACGAGATACCACCTGTGATAAGTCCTACGTGATAGAAATTTCTCCACCCCCCGCACACACACACACACACACACACACACACACACACACACACACACACACACACAAAGAAAAAAAAAAGAAAGGTGCCGTAGCCAAAGCCCCAGCAGCCTGCCTCAGCTCTTTAAGGGGACGGCGAACCCTTACCAGTAAACCCAATCGTGTCGCAATTTACAGACCTCAAGAATATTAAAAAACAAGTGTCTGACACCAGTGAGACTTGTGGATTCGTGCAGAAAATTTTACTCCTAACAAATTTCACAAGATACAATAAGAGGGATCCTTTACCTGTTTTTGTGGTTTAACGGAGACTGACCACAGAATATCTTAAGATTTCGATCTGTCTCTGTGGTTTACATCCCAAAGGTTATTTAAGTCAGCTTTGTTAGAATTTGTATTAGTAAGATGTTTAAATAATTGTTTTAACTGCAACAACCATCAGATAGATAAATTCAAGCTGTGTATACTCTTCATATGTTGTGATGTGATGTGATGTGTATGTGTGTGTGTGTGTGTGTGTGTGTGTGTGTGGAGAGAGAGAGAGAGAGAGAGAGAGAGAGAGAGAGACCACAAGTGGTTCCTAGCTGGCAAAAACATTATTATTGTGTGATACAGTTTATTAAAATCCCTCGTAGGTTAGGAAAAAGAACATTGATAAGAAGAAGAAAAAAGACCATAGTAATGCAGATAAAAGAAACAGACACCTCCCATCAGCACCTCTCCCAGCTGAAGGTCGTCAGCGATATATCTACAAGAGTTAACCCTTCGTTGCGGGGATGGATTTTTTCATTTTATTGCCTTCTCTAGACGATTATATTCAGCATGGGAGAGATTTTTTTGAAGTGGAAGAGTTAGGTATAGCTTCTTTTACCCCTTTCACTACTAGGATGCTTTCTTAATCTAAAAAAAAAAAAAAAAAAAGACTGGTAGAGGAGAGAGTATACAGTAGTAAATGTCATCGGATTAAGGAATTCAGATAACTATTTTCTTCTTGTCGAGTCCACCGAAGAATAAAATCGTCTGAAGGATGCAGTAATGGACTAACTAAAGCATTATTATTGTGAAAGTGCTAACCCCTTCAGTCCGATGACGTGTTATTATTATTATTATTATTATTATTATTATTATTGCATTCAGTGTAGTTAGCTTGTTTTTATTTGACAACGATCCGTAATCCCTTCAGCTCAGTTGAAGACTCTGTGTAGTAAGATTGGAGGGTTACTTTTACTAGTAACCAAGGAGATTCATCCCAACTTGATAACTACGGTTCAACAATTTTCATGCAGCCACAACTAGTATTCACGTTGTGAGAATGGCCAGGTTCTCTCACATGAAAACAAACCGACAATAGACGATTTAATTGAGTTCACGAGAGATTTTTCAAACTGGAAGGATTATACAGTATATATAGGCCTACTGGTAAGGATATATAAATAGGCCTACCCTTCAATAACCATTTCATTACAAGAGATCTCCTTTAATCGGAATAATAGTGTCTGAATGTAGGAAGAATAAGAAAAAATACGAATATGTCACCATAGTTGAGGTAAAAGAAAAAAAAAAATCATCATCTCCGCAGCTGAAGGTCGCCTTTGATATATCTACAAGGGTATTAATGTCCCGGTTGACAGGTCTGTTGATAGGGAATTCTCTGATAGGATTTCTTTTATATTCCTCCAACTTACACAGTGTGGAGATGCAAGGACATATTGCGTCATAAGCTAGGAAGGGGCAGTGATGTGTCGGTGTCCTTTGATACCATTGTTTTCTGTCTGTTTATCTCTGTCTGTCTGACCTTTCTCTGTGCCCTTGATCTTTTGATTGATGAATTATCAAAATTTAGTGTACATCGGATTAAAATAGCATAAGTTGACCTTGCCATGTGACCTTGACCTTTGACCTAAGTTAAAAAAAAAAAGTCAATCGTTTGGGTGATTCTCAACTCATCCATCAACTTTGATCTGAATCAGATGAAAACTGTCTTAATTGTTCATATACACGGGTTGAAATTTGACCTTGCCCTGTGACCATGGCTTTGGACACATTGTTCTCAGAACCGAACATTCTTGCGTGACCCACAAAAACTTCCAAGTTTGGCTTTAAATCAGATGTGAACTGTTTGAGTTGACTTGGCCCTGCGACCTTGACCTATGACTGATTCTTCTTAAAATCTTTCATTCTTCCCTTATCCTCTGCTCATTGACACAATATCGTCTAAATAGGATAAAAAAAAAAAAAAGTATTTTGACCCTGTCCTGTGGCCTTAAATTTTGACCTGTTATTATCAAATAACAGATTTACTCCTTGGTTTACCCATAACCCTTCCATTTAGTTTGGTTAAAATCGGAACAAAACTGTCTGAGTTACAATATTTTGGTAACAATCACACATACGAGTATATGCCGATTTTCGACCTTGCCCTGTGACTCTGACCTTTGACTAACGTCTCATAATTAAATGACTATTCTTGCCTTACCAACAACCTTTCCGTCAAGAATAATTTAAATTTGATAAAGGCTGTTTAAGCTGAAAATACGAAGTCATATTTTGACTTCCCGTGTGACCTTTGACCTGTTGTTCAAAAATCCACTTAGTTTACTTGCTGAGTGGCTCTCAGCCGTTTACACACACACACACACACACACACACACACACACACACACACACACACACACACACACACACACACACACACACACACACACACACGTAGTGTGTGTGTGTGTGTGTGTGTGTGTGTGTGTGTGTGTGTGTGTGTTGTAGTAGTAGTAGTAGTAGTAGTAGAAGTTGATATATATATATAGCCCCAGGTTCATCTGAATGTGAATTCAATAGACTGCAGGGTGAAGTTGCCTTCCTCCCCCCCCACCTCCTGTAGTCCACCTTCTCCCTTTCAGGAGTTAAGGATGGAGTTGAGGGGTGTTTGCACAACCAGGCAGCGAAGCCGTCCAGCTGTGTCAGTGCCACCGCGTGAAGGCGTCCCTTCTCAACCCCAGCGCGGGTGTAAACAAGAGTTACTCTAGACAGTTTGAGGCCACTGACTTCTGGGTCTTCTCTCTGCTGAACGAAATCTTCTGGTGTTAGTCTAAGCATAATACCTAGATGCAGCAACCGCAGCGAAAGAGTTATGAAATGATAAGCATGATAAATCGCTAAGGAAGAGGTGCTGCTGGAGCCTCAGAAACCGACGGGAATAAGAATCTGCGCATCATAATTCTCGTCGGTTAAGATTCTGTAGCACCTCTTTCTTACTGGTTTACATCATCATACAGCTCTTTAATAATCTCGTGTATGTTATTTACGTCATTTATCTTAATATTTAAATGTACTAAATAACAGAAGAGGACGGTATGGTGTTGTATGCAAAATAAATCACCAAGAAAGAGGTGCTGGGAAGACTACTAAGCCGACGAGAATATGTGCCTTGGTGTTGATCGCGTGCCACTTCGTCATTACGCGATCCGGATTAACGCGATTTATTTCACGGATATGCGGATTCGCTTCAGGGATTAAACCACCCGCTGCTAGAAAATGTAGTGAGTTAAAATAGACTATGTCCCGACCAACTCCTTAGCTACGGTGATTTTTTTTTTATTTTAATGTTTACTTTATATTTGAATATCATTTTCTAGGTCTGTGCACGGATTTACCCTTTAACTATGGCGATGATTTTTGTTTTTTACTTTATCCTTTATATTTCCAGTCGATTTTATGCAGCTTAGGAATAATGTCGTAGTAATGAAGGTGATAATGAAGGCTATATCTAACCCCTTCCGTCAGAAATGTCTCTCTGAAGCTGAATGAAAACCACAGGAGAGAACAAAAATAAAATGAAATAATGGTGGCCTTGGGCTTGACTTTCACCTCGAGAACATAATTTTTGTTTTGTCCAGATGATTATATTTAGCTTAGGAGTGACTTTCAATCAGGTGGTTTAAATAGCCTTCACTGCATCCCTTTTATGTCAGTAATTTTTCGAAAGCTGAAGAAAAATGCCTGGAAGCAGCAAGAATAAAAAATGTCATCCGATTCAAAGGGTTAAAAGGCTGATTTACATGCCCCTCTTCACCCACCGAAAAAACTTATATAAAAAAATAGTCTAGTTCATTATGCTTATAACTCCTCCCCACTCCCCCCCACACTCCCCCCTCACATTCCTCCCGCGAGAAGCTGGTGGTTTATATGGTCGTTAAACCTGACGGAGTGAAACCCGTTTAATGCATGTCGAGTCCAATCCCCTTACGTATGGCGAGTCGAGGTCAGGGGAGGCATGACCCCTTCCCCGGCACCAGGAAGTATTTGACCTCCTCTGAGACAGAATTCATGTACTTTCTTTGGCCCAAGTTGTGTATAAGATGGCATGTGTATAAGACGGCCTTCATCTTTTCCCAAACATCTACCCACCACTTGACAACCTGACTACGGTAAAGCGAATATTAAAATGAGAAATACGATGCAACAGAATTTTTCCGGATTTATCGTAGACATTGGCTAAGATCCTTTATGAGTACCGCCTGAGACCCCCATATTAGCCATAAATCCTCGAGATGATAGAGGACAAAAAGGTAAGGCACTTGGAAAATATCGCCCAGTAACACTAACCCCTTCTGCAAATGGATGAATTCCTACTGAAATTTTATTCAGTGAACTGGAGGGATTACATATAGCTTTCATTAACACTTTTACCATCATGGGTTCTTTTACGCTGAAATTTATCGTCTAGTAGTGGAAAAAATAAACCAAATCCATCATCGTGCTGAAGTGGATATTATGGGCGGGAGAGCGTGACCTATTTCCCATACATATTACGGATTTCTGGTGGGGTGCTGGACGTCCCTGAGCCCGCCGCTGATTGGCTGATTGTGTTTGGCCGTCCTTCACGTTGATTGGTTCCAGCTTTGTGTACAAGGGGCTTCGGCCTTCGCGGCTTCTCTTTGGGCGCACCGAGGCTTATGTTTACTGCTTATCATTATTATTATTATTTGTTGAAGCCGCGACAGGGTGTGTTTATGATTGGTTGTGGAAATGGTGAAATGAGAGGTGAGTTATCGTTTAAGCTTTTTTTTTTTTTTTTTTATCCTTTCCCTCTCGTTTCCATACTGTGTGTGTGTGTGTGTGTGTGTGTGTGTGTAAAGTATAAGTTGGTGGTAACAACTGTATGTAATTTTCTTCTGAGTTATATTTTGCAGCGTTTTATTCTACACCATATTTTCCTTCGCTTCCATTATTCATGAAATTGTCCTTCTCTTCCCTTCATCAAGTATCTCTTCCCTTTCCTCTCTGTATTATTTTCTACTTCTCATAATTGTCATATTTCCATCCCATTCGCACTCATCAGTTTCTCCATTTCTCTCTTTGAAGGTTTCTGTTTCTTTCCTTCTTCATTGCTTTCTTATTTTTATCCTGTATTCATCATATTATCTTCTTTTCTTCCCTCCAGCTTACTCTTTTCGTATTCCCCCATTATTCTTTCCCTCCCTCGTGTCTTATTTTCTCCTCCAGCCACTCTCACTATCTTCGTCTTAATTCTTTCACTCGTTACATGCCTACCCCTCCACTATTTATTCTTCCACAATCCTCATCCTTACTTCATCGTATACCTCCACTTCCTCCCTCCGCCCCTCCTCCTCTCCCTCCTCTACCTCTTTTCTCCTTCTGTTCCTTTCCTCCTCCTGTTCCTTTCCTCCTCTCCATTCCACGTCCTTTCCCTTATCACTATTTCCTTGAATCCTCTCCCTTCCTTCCACCCCTCTTCCTTTCCATTTAACATTTCTTGTCCCCTCCCACTCCTTCCACCATAGCTTGTTCTCCCTCTCTCCTTCACTCCAGTACCTCTCCCTTCCTTACCTCTTCTCCCTCTCCGCCCCTTCCCTACCCCTTCTCCCCCTCCGCTCCATCCCTCCACCTTGCACATTCCACCCACTTCCCCTTCCCCAGTGTCTCCTCCTCGCTCCACCACCTCTCCCACCCTCGAACATAAATATATACAGCATTTTCCCTCCCTCTGTATACCTTCACTTCTTTCTTACCTTCTGCCGTCCCTTCTTCGATTTTCATTTCTCTCTTCCTATTATCCTTCCCTCCATTTCTCGCGCTCTCACCTTCATCTCTCCTTCTTTCCTTTCCTCCATCTTCCATCCTTCCTTTCTTTTCGTCCTTCACTCTTCAGTCACCTTTTTCTTCCTTCACTCACTCGTTTTCCGTCTGCTATTCCTCTGCTTCGTTTCCTTCAACAGATTACGTGATAAATACTTCACTGTCATTCACTTTTGCCGTATCTTTGCTCAGTTCTTATTCCTTCCCTCTTCTTCCTCTCTCCTGTCATATATCCCTGCCTGTCTGCCACCTTTTAACGTTTTCTTATTCTTCATTTCACCTATTCTTCCATCTCTTTCCTTACCCTGCATATTTTTGCTTTCCTGTGCACTTTCTTTTGCATTATCATATTTTCTCTTCTCTGTGTGTATTCTCTTATCTTCTCAACATCATTCCATCTCTTTTAACTAGCTTCTCTCCCTAAAATATTCCATTCCCCACCATACATGTTTTTTTCATGCACTGTTGCCTCTCTGATTTTTTGCATCATCATATTTATCTTCATTTCACCTTTTCAAAAATCTTCTCGACACATCTGTTTTCTAATCAGCAATAATATTCTTTCTCATTTTCCAGTAATTCCTTACCCAGTCCACTCTGTGTTGTGTATCCTTCCCTTCTTTCATCTCTCCCTCTCTCCTCTAACTCTCTCTCTTTCCGTTTTCTTTCCTTATCCCCTTCACTTCATTGATTTCCTTTTCCGTCTTTTTTTTTTTTAACTCTTGAAAATTTTACTCTGCTTGGGAGACACTTTTCGAGCTGAAGGAGTTAAACACAGCCATCGTTAACCTCCACCCCCACCCCCTCCAGTTGCCAGAGTGCATTCCCAAGATATTCACAATTGTCTGGAAGTAGCAAGAACAAACTACACATAACGTCTTCTTTCTCTCCTCATCCCCTCCTTACTTTTTTCCTCCCTCCTCCATTCCCAGCTCACCTACGTTTTCTTGCCATTCCTTCCTTCCATTTGTTTCTTTCTTCCCTTTTTTCTTCCCTGCCTCATCCCTTCCTTCCTATCCTCTCTCCTTCTCTTCCTCAGCCATTTTGCTCCTTCCCAATACCTTTTTTCTTTTCTCCCCTTCCCCTCCTCACCTCTTTCCTCCCTGTTATTTCGTTCCTTCCTTCTTTCTTTGCCCTTCCCCTCTTTAACCTCCCTACCCTCGCCAGTCTTCCTCTTCTTTCCTCTCTCTTCTTCCCCTCCCCACCCCCTTTTCCCTCCTCATTCCTTCCGTTTTCCTTCTTTTCCCCTCACCATTTCCTCCTTTTCCACTCCCTATTTCCTCCTTTTTCCACTCCTTATTCCCTCCTTTCCCTCTCTCAATTCTTTCCCTTTCCCATCCCCATTACCTCCCTTCCTCCCCTTCGCATTCCCTCCTTTTCCACCTCCCATTCCCTTCCCCATTCTCTTTTTTCCCTCATCATTCTCTTCTTTTCCCCTTCTCATTACTCTCTTTTCCCTTTCCGATTCTCTCTTCTTTTTCCTTTCCCATCTTCCCTTTTTCTTCCTTTACCCCTTTTTCCCCTTCCTGTCCCTTCCTTCCTTCCCTTTCTTTATTAACTCCTTTCCTTCCTCCATATTCCATTATTTTTATCTCTTCCCTCACCTATCTTTCTTCCTTTCTTTCTCTTTCCCCATCCCTCGTTTCCCTTTTGCTTTTTTTCTGTTCCCCATCATATGTTTGTCATTACTTCTTTCCCCTTCCACTATTTATCTTCCTTCCCCCTCCTCGTTCACTTTTCTTTCACCTCTTCCTTCCCATCGCCCCCTTCCATCTTACCCCTTTCTTCCTTCCTCTTCTCCTTCTTCCAGCCCTCCCCTCCCGCAGCCCGATTCCTTCTTTTTTCTTCCTTTCCTCCACATCTGCCTTACCTCTTTCCTTCGCATTTTTATTACCTTCTGCCCTTCTACCTTCTTTACGCTCTCTCCCTCCTATTTCATTTCTTTCCACCTTCTTTCTTTCATTTACTGTACTTTCTTCCTGATGCTTTATTTTCCTTCCTTCTAACCCAACCCCATTATTATTATCGTCTTATTTTCTTGGCTTGAAAGAATGACTATGGTATCATTTATCATCATCGTGAGTTTGTCAGTCCACGTAGATGAAGGCCTCCCCCAGCTTTCTCTACTGTGAAGCTGTGCTTCCTAGTCAGCATTCCCCGGATACCTTGAAACAGACGGCCTCGACAGAGGCATCAGCTGTGTCACTGTTTACTTTCCTTTGTACTCCTTCCCCTCCCTCCTTTCCACACGATTTCTTCACCTGTTCCCGAAAACAAAGTCGAGGGCCTTTGGCGGCTGACACAGAATGAGCCTTCCATCCGCCTGTCCGTTCGTTTGGCGACTGACACAGAATGAGCCTTCCATCCGCCTGTCCGTTCGTTTATCCATCTCTTTGTCCGTCCGCCCATTCCTCTGTTCTTTTGCATTCTACAGGCCGCATTTATGGTCTGATTTTGAAGACTGACGTGTCAGACGATCCTCTCCAGCTGACAATGTGGCCTGATCTTAAAGGTCGACACGCCGTTGTCAACTCAGGGGGCACCAAAAAAAAAAAAAAAAAAAAAAAAAAAAAAAAAAAAAAACCAAGGCCATAAAGTTTTTCTTCAAAGGAGTATAAGTATGAAATTAGTACAGTCGGAAAGGGAGTCCAAAATGCAGTAATTTATGCCACCAAACACATTTTGATACAAACCTTCGGAAATTGGCAAACCGCAGAAAATTAGAATAGGTACCTGTGACACCACCTCAGTGGGTGGTAGAGGTAGAGTGAAAGTCTACAGGTAGGTAGTTAGACAGGCAGGGAGCTAAGCAGAAAAGTGAGTAAGGAAGCTGGGAGGTAAGTATGAAGGTAGGCGGTAGAGCAGGTGAATAGGCAAGTAGGTAGAGAGGGAGGCAAGGAGGTAGGGAAAAGCATGGTGTGCAGTTTAATCCTTTATATGCTAAAGGATTGCATCATTATACCTCTTGGTAGAAAGGTGACACAATCTTTCAAAGTGGCTGCAAAATCTGAGAGCAGCACATAACAAAGCATCCACCGCACACGGCAAGCATCATGGGGGACTTTGTTCTTGGAACCTTAGCTTGGCAGCGCACAGATAATATTGTCATCCACTAGTTTCATTTCCTTCCCCTACCTTGCTTCCTTCTCTGCTTTCATTCCTCCCTTCTTCCATCCTCTTTCTTTCTCTCCGTTTCTCCCCTTCTGTCAGTTTCCTTTCCCCTCCCTGCCCTGCTTCCTTCTTTCCTTTCGCCCTATTATTCCCTTCCACCACCCTCTTTCTTCCTCTCCTTTCTCCTTTCTCCAGGTTTCGTTCTGTCCTCTGTTCTTTTTGTCCCCGTCTTTCCTTTTCTTTACGACATCCTTTTGACACCCCCTTTTTTTTTTTTTCCACTCCACAGGTTTGTTGTTGGAGGGCATGACACTGCTCGTCTTCAGGAGAATGATGGTGATGATGGTGATGAAAAGAAAGAGGAGGTACTAACGAAAAGGTTTGTTGCAGATTTTTTTTTTTTTTGGGGGGGGGGAGGGGGGGGGCATCTATGGTACTGTTACAGAATTTCCTTATAGTTAACTGTGGTATTCGTTTACTGGGAACCTTCAGGCTTTATAGGGTTTCCTGCTGTGGAGTGAGGTTGTATAGTTTTGCTCTGCTTGCACTTTTAATTCTTCAGGCAATTTCCTATCCTTCTCCTTCCTTTCCTTTCCTCCCATCTTATCTTTTATGTTCTCCTTCCCCTGCATCTTTCTTTTCTCCTCCTCCTGACCTCTCCTTCCTCGCCAATCCATTCCTTCTTTTAGTTCTCTCCACCTCATCCTTCCTTCCTTCCTCCTGTTTCCAGCCCAGCCTTTTTTTTTTTTTTGTAATCTCCCTGTGACTTCTCTTTTTCTTCCAAAATTTATCTCCTTTCCTTCCAAACCCACCTTCTTTTCTTCCTCTCCACATCATTCTTCCCGTCTTCCTACCAACACCTGCTGCTTCCTTCCCACTTTCCAACCGATTCCTTCCTTCCTTACCTTTCCTTTCACCTCTTCCTTCCTTCTTTCCAATTCTCATTTTCCTCTCAACCTTCTTTATCCTTCCTTCCTTCCTTCCCCCTAAAATCATTCATCCCATCTTCTCACCAACACTTGCTACTTCCCTCCCTCCTTTCCCCCTATCCCTTCCGTCCTTCCTTTCTTTCCTTCTCACTCTTTCCGTCCTTCCTCCTATCTTTTTACTCTCTGTCTTGATTGTCCTTCCTTCCTTCCTTCCTCCCCACGTAATTATTCCTTTCTTCCCACGAGCACCTTTTATTTTCCACCACCCTTCTCCCCGATCCCTTTGCCACACCTTCCTTCCTGTTCCTCTTTTTCTCTTCACTCTTTTACTTCTTCCTTCCGTCCTCACGACATCTCTCTTTCCTCCTTCCTATCTGCATCCACAGCATCCTTCCCTTATTCGCCCCGACTCCTTCCTTCCTTCCTTCTTTCCTTCCGTCCTTCATTCATTCTTTCATTCATTCAACCCCGTCCTTCTTATTCTCGTTTTCCTCCCCACCTTTTCTTTCTTTTTTTTTTTTTTTATCCTTCTTCTTTACGGATTTCTCTCCCTTTCCACCCATACCCTAAGTTTCATTTCGTAGCTTCTTTCCCCTTTTTCCCCGGACGCTTCCTTCCATCTCCCCCAGTCACCTAACCTTCCTTCCTCTTCTTCCTCCCCCTTTTCTCTTTACCAGTCTCCCTTCTCTCGCCATTTATCCTACATGTCTCTCGTCTCCCTCTTACCTTTTTTCCTCTGCTTCCCCTCTCCCCCCCTCTTCTTCCTATTCTTCTCTTCCTTTCCTCCCTCCCTCTTTGTTCTTCCTTCATCTCTTCTGCCCACTCCCCATCCTTCCTTCGCCTTCTTCACCCCCTCCTCCTCCTTCCTTCTTCTTGTTCACCCCCAACCTCGTCTCTCCTTCTCTTCTAGCCTCCATATCCCCTTCCTCCCTTCCACCCCATCTCCCTGGCTCTCCTCCATTTTTCCCCCCTCCCACCCATTCTCCATGCCTCCTCCCTCCCCTTCTTATAGTCCTCACCATCCCCTCCCTCCTTCCTTCCACCTTTCCTCCAGCCCTCCCCTCTCTTTACTGCTTCTCCTCCACCCACCTCTCCCTCCCTTCCACCTCTCCTTCATCCACCGCTCCCACCCTTCCACCCCTCCTTCATCCTCCTCCCCCTCCCTTTCGCCTCTCCTCCCTACCTCCCCCTGCCTTTCCTTCCTGCCTCCCCGTCCATAAATCCACGTCATGGTGCTGTATAGACACTTGAAGGTGGAGGCATAATTAAGGGAGCTGCCCCATAGACCAGGGTTATATATCAGCGTCTGAGGCATTACCACCACCTCCACTCTCATCTCAGTCTTATACTTCGTCTCTCTCTCTCTCTCTCTCTCTCTCTCTCTCTCTCTCTCTCTCATCCATCCTCTTCTCCTTCCCCGTTCTTTCTCTCCCCTCTACCTCCCTTCATCACTACTTCCTCCTTCCCACCTACCCCACCCTTTCCAGACCCCTTCGTTCTTCTCCCTCTGTTTTTTGTATGTATGTATGTGTGTGTGTGTGTGTGTGTGTGTGTGTGTGTGTGTGTACTCCTTCCTCTCTCTGCTTCTCCCCCTTCTTCCTTTCCTCGTCTCCTTATTTCACCTCCCCTCATTCCCTTCTTTTGCCTCATTTATTTTCTTTGTTTTGACCTTTCTCTCTCCCTCTCAACTTTCTTTGTCCTTCATTTTGGTCTGTGTTTACCTTATCTTCCTATTTCTCTTCATGTTTTTCCTTTATTCTTCATCATTTACATTCATTTTCTTTCTCATTTCACAGTCCCTTCCTTCCCTGCCTCTCACATTACTTACCTTATAATTTCCATCACTTCTATTTCCTTATTTCTCTCTCTTGAACTTCCTTTGATCTCCCTCCCTCCATTTTCTGTCCTACCATCCCGTCCTCACAAGAATCTTCACTCTCCTCAAAATTCTGCTTCTTCCTCCTCTCTGGCATTTCCGCTCCTTCTTCCCACCCCCTCTTCCTCCCTCCACATCCCACTTCCCCTCTTACTCTCCTGCTCAGTTCACTTCCCCCTTCCCCTCCCCCTCATATTTTCCCCCTCTCCCCGTGTTTGTTCTCTCGTCCTCCTCTCCATCTCTCCTGCCGATCCTTCCCTCCCTCCACTCAGTATATAAAAGAGAAGACAAGGATAGGGACAAATACAAAGAATAGACATTGAAAGAAAAGACAATGGTATGGGCAGATACAAAGGATAGGCAGTCAAAGAGAAGACAATGGTAGGGAGAGATACAAAAAAACACAGTGAAAGAGAAGACAATGGTAGTAGATTGTGGTATGGTGTGACAGTTGGTTAGGAGAAGGGTAGGACAGACAGAAGGCGCAGACGGTGAAACAGGTGATCGTAATAGGAGACACTATGATGAGGCAGGTTTTCTTCATCTTATTGTTGTAGACGAGTTAGCTTTTGAGAGTTTGTCCCATAGTTTCATGCAGCATTCATTGGGGCTGGGATCCACTGCAGAGCGCCCTCCGAATGTCAGAATCTACCATGCTACCTAGTCACTCCCACTCTCATGATTTTCCATTGCCCCCTCCAACCCCCTGTCCCCAACCTCCAGCAAAGTCCTCCACCTGCCTCTTCACACTCCCCGGCCAGTAGCACCCCTCCCCTCTCTTTCCCTCCTTTTCCATCTCCCCTGTGTCCATCTCCTCTCCCTCCCTCTTCCGCTTCTTCGTCCCCTTAATTCCTTCATTTTTAGAAGCAAGATTTAGCAGCACTGTAGCGCGTGTAAAACATGATTCAAAAACGTAAAATTTGTCGATTCTGACAGGATACTGATAATTGGTCAATAACCGTAGACAAAACCGATACCGATATAAATTGAAATGCACTTGCCGAATGCCATCACTACCCATTATGTTGTTCCTCCTGATCCCTCCCGTTAACTTCTTTAATACGGTGCATGAATGTGCAGTGCGTCTTTGCATGCGAGGCCTGGGGGAACTAGGTTTACGATGGAAGAGTTAACAGGAAGGAGGGGACTGGATTGTATTGGTGTTGTGATGAGGAGGGGTAGATTGAGATGGTTTGGGCATGTGGAGAGGATAGGGGATGAGAACTGGGTACAGAGAGTGAGAGATGTGAACGTTAGGAGTAGGGTTGCGAGAGACAGGCCGAAAATGACCTGGGACGAGGTCATAGAGTGTTACCTCAGGGATAAGGGAATTGAATAGGGAGGCAGCCAGAGCTCGAGCAGCATGGAGAGCCGCCATTAAGTGACCAAGGCCGACGCATGCAAGCATGTTGGAGCCTTTATAAATGAAACAAACGAGACGTCTTTCATTCAACATAAAAAACGACCCTCCTACTGAAAGGGTTAATGAAGAATGTAGCCTCCCCCCCCCATTCGTAAAGTATCTCTCTAAGTGGTACATAATTATCTGAAGATAGGAAGAAATACATCACAAAAGACGTCACCGGACTAAAAGGGACAATTCCCCCCCTTACCCTCCCATCCCTTCTCTCTCTCTCTCTCTCTCTCTCTTTCTCTCTCCCTCATTTTTCATCCCCCTTCTCATTCAACCCTTCCCTTCTCCCAATGAAATTCCACCCCTTCCACCTACTCTTTGTCTCTTCCTTCTTCCCTTTTTGCTCTGCTCTTCATCCTTCCCTTTTCTCAGCTTTTCTCCGTCTTCCCTCTCCTCCTTTTCCCCTTCCCCCTTTCCTCTTTTCCATTGCCCTCTTCCTCTCTCCTCCGTGCCCGGTTTCCCCCTCCTCCTTCCCTCGCTTCTTTCCTCTGTTTCCTTCTTCCCCTCTCTTGTTTCTTTCCCACGCCCTTCACTTCCCTTTTCTCCTCTTTTTCCTTTCCCCTCCAACTCTTCTCTCCTGTTCCTTCCCCCTTCCCTCTCCTCCCTTCCCCCTCTTACTCCTCTCTCTCCCATCTCCTTACATACTCCTCTCCCCACTCCTCATCTAATCCTGCTCCTCCCTCTTCTCTCCCTTCTCTCGTCCCCTTTCCCCCTCCCCTATCCACTATCCTTTCCCCCTTCTCTCTCCCCCCTCCCTTCTCCCTCCCCGTTGCCCCCCGCTGCACAACAATGGGGAGTGAGGGTTGTTATGATTGGAAGAGGGGGATAAGGGGAGAGATTTATGGGTGAGGAGGGGAGGGGAGAGGAGGGGGAAGGGAAGAGGGAGATTAGGGCAAGAGGTGTGAAGGGAATGGGGTAAAAATGTGAGGAGGTGATGGAATGCAGATGAGAGGGAGAGAAAAGTGAAGGGAACTGATTTGTTTAGGGTGGTTGGGTAAGGGGAATGGAAGAAGGAGACTGGAGGGAAAGGAAGGAAAGAGTAGGGAAGGGAAGGGAAGGGAAAGGGAGGGGAGGGAAAGGAAGGGAGAGAGGGGAGTGGATGTAAAGAAGGAAGGGGTAAAGATGTAAGGAGGTGAAGCAACGGAGTGGGAAGGGGAGAGAAGTGAATGAAAAGGAATATCCTGTTTTGGGCGGTTGGGAAAATGATGAGATAGGATTGGATGGGAGGTGATAATGGGAGGGGAGGAAAGGTGAATAAGAAGGTTGAGATGTATGATGATGATGATGAAACGGGGATGGGAAGGAAGCATAAAGGAGAGAAACAATGGAAATAGATTTATGAGAGGAGAAAAGAGAGGTGAGGTGAGGGGAGTGGAGGGGATGTGAAGAGGATAGAGGATAAAGAAGAGAGAGATGATGGAATGGAGATGGAGAGTGAGAAGGAGGGAAGTACAAGGGAGAGATCTGTTTTGGGTGGTTGATTAGAGGAGGAGAGGAGAGGCGAGAGGATGTGAAGGAGGTAGAGTGTAGGGGATGAGTGAAATGTGGCAAAGGGATGGAGTAATGATGGAGAAAAAGAGAGGTAGAAGAGGAATAAAGAGGAAGAGATTGGTCTGTAGGGGGGGAAGGGTAAAGGGATGGGACTGCTGTGTATGGGAGAAGAGGAAGTAAAGGGAAAGGGATTGGTCTGTAGGGGGAGAAGGGTAAAGGGAAGGGATTGATGAGCAGGGGGAGAAATGGAGTAAAGGGAAATGGTTGTTGTGTAGGGGAGAAACAGAGAAAAGGGAAGGGATTGGTGTGTAGGGGAGAAAAAGAGTAAAGGGAAGGGATTGGTGTGTAGGTAGAGAAATTGTGTGAGGGGAAGAGACTAGTGTAAAGGGAGTGAAACAGAGATAATGGAAGAGATTGTTGTGTTGGGCACAATTAGAAAAATATCCATTGGAGATTCCGGCTGAGTGGAAAATAAAAACGATTTGGGTATAGTTCCATAAAATATATATATATATATATATATATATATATATATATATATATATATATATATATATATATATATATATATATATATATGATTTGTTATTTGACTGAGTTTATAATTGCGTATCAGATTGCCGATACTTCTGATTGTCCTAATTAAGATGATTACGTAATAAAAGTTAATTGGGTTTGTCTGTAATCGAGCTATTTCTGTTGTACTTTGAATATTGAGAGAGAGAGAGAGAGAGAGAGTATGAAGTGGGAGGCATGAAAGTGAGAGAGAAAGGGAGAAATTATAAGTGGGAGGAATAAGTGGGAAAGAGGAAGGGAGGGCATGAGAGATGGGAAGGATAAAAGGGAGAGGGAAAGAGAGGGAATATAAAATGGACGGATAAAGGGGAAAGAGAAAGGGAGGGAATATAAAAAGTGAGGGATCAAAGGGAGAGGGAAAGGAATATAAAAAGGGACGGATAAATGGGAGAGAGAAGAGGAAGTCCTATAAAAAGGAAGAGATAAAGGGGAGATACAAAGAGATACAATATAAAAAGGGAGGGATAAGGCAGGGGAGAGGAGGGAAGGAAATACATTATGGAAGGCTTAAGGGAGAGGAGTAGAGAGAATTTTAATGACGGGGAAAAAGTGGTTAGACTGGAGGAAAAGGGATGGAGTGAACGTAAAATGGGAGAGAAAAAGGAGAGAGGAGGAAAGTGAGTAATATTTTGAAGGCGGGAAGGGAGTACGAACAGAGAGGGATACAGGAGGAAGATGAATGAGGAGGAGGAGGGAAGAGAAACAGAAAATTAATGGAAGGGGTAAGGGAAGGTGATGAGGGGAGAGGACAGTGATGGAAGGAAAAGGAGAGAGATGGGAAAAGTGTCTACTTTACAACGAGGCGTCTCCAAATACTGAACTTAATCGTCTGCTGGTAACAAGAGTAACAAAAGACAACGTTATCAATCCGAAGGAGTTAATTAAGACTCTAACTCTTTCGTAACAAGGGGTCTCCTGAGCTGAATGCAGTCGTGTAGCGGTAACAATGGCAAAGATATCGTAATGAAGAGGACAAATTAGCTGATAATGTTAAAGGAAATGATAAAGAGTAAGTTCTCATTAAGCACTTCACTGCTGTGGTGTATTGTATTTTTTATTCCTGCTACCTACTGTACAGATGAATATGTTTGGTTTAAGGGAGACTTCATGTATAAGGCTTATATCTTAACTCCCCAGAACGAAAAGTCTCACCTGAACAGAATGAACTGGTATGGAAATCTGAATAAAAAGAAAAATACCAATACACATCTAATGACAAAAGGTTTCATTGAGATACTTAGCTGTATATTTTTAGCTGCAGCCAGAAATGTAAGTCATAAAAATGAAATAAAATGAAAACAGTATTGTGTGTCGACATTAATTTTAGCCTGTTTAAAATGAGAGAGAAAAAAATAAAGTTATGAGACGAAAGGAATAAGAACAAAATCTTACAGGTTCGCATTTAAGAAAAAGTTTAATTAAGACTTTTTTTTTCATTTACTAACTGCGGCAGTAATGTATGATCCATGAATAAATGAAAAATGTCTTTAATATCAGTGTTAATTCATATACTGAAAATTCCACGATCAAGAGTGCCGATAATTAAACAGCTGTAGCCTTTGGTCTTTTGAAGCTTTAATTAAACCCACGTGTAGGCCACTTATTGTCATGGCTTATATCTCTGTCCAGTGTGTGGGTAACATTTCCAGCGTCTCTCTCTCTCTCTCTCTCTCTCTCTCTCGTGTCCGAAAATAAGAAGGAAAAAACAGAACAGAAGCATTGCTGGAAAACTGAAAACCTAATGTGCCGAGAGAGAGAGAGAGAGAGAGAGAGAGAGAGAGAGAGAGAGAGAGAGAGAGAGAGAACACAGATATGGACCAAGAAGAGAAAGCAGAATAACAGATTGTGGCGGGGTTCGGTATAGCTCTGTCTGACCTTCACCCATGAGAGAGAAAAAAAAAAAGAACAGAAAATGACCAGGGCGTAACGAACAGTCAGAAGAAAGTAAGCACGAAAAAAAAAAAGAACAGCAAAAGAAAAATTGTATATAGACAGGATTGTTAATAACTCAATCTCCAAAATTTACCCAAGAGAAAGAATGAAACACAATGTATATAGTGTATGGCAAGACTGGAAGGATTTACATAACGTAGAAGAGGAAAGTAAGGTGTTAAGCAAAATCAATCGCCTAGGAAAATGTGTCAGGGAGCCTCCTTAATCGATAAGAATATGGGTCATGATCTGTTCATGTCAACCCCCTCTGGGCTGAAGGCGTCTGGCTATAGGTCAGGGGTCATAGTCCAAGTGCTTAAGGAGATTTCGTAACACCTTTTCCTTAGCAGTTTATACTGCACATTACACCTCAGTATTCTCTTGCATATTACTGATGCAAAGTATGTCGATATTTAGCTATATAAACAGCATGAAGGGAAATTTTCTGGTGTAGTATGCCAAATAAATCGGTTAGGGAGAGGTGCTACGAAGCCTCTGATGCCACTTAGAATACGGACCATTGATAGAACAAACGAGGGAAGACAGACTGGCCAGTGTTACCGAGTCAGATTCAGGTTTAGATATTTTTTCGAGTCAGTCTCTCCTTGGTTATAACAAATCGTCTGTTGGTAGTAAAAGTAAAACAAAAATACGTTATCGGAATAGAGGATCTAATGCAGTTCCATCTTCAATCACTAGAAGAAGAATGAAAATAAAACTAACAGAAAAGAGATGCCAATACCGTATAATCAAAGTAAGAATAACCAACAACATAGGCCAAAACCACCATCGATATCGGGGCTGAATATAGCGCCATCCTTTCCAAACACCGCCACGAGGAGAACAGAGGAAAATATGAGGAGAGATGTGGTCATGTAAAATCAAGAGTGAGAAAGCGCAAAAATCAAGAAGATAAAATAACTAGTGATATACTGGTTGGATATAGTTTCGGCATCTTCAGTTTTTTTTTTCTTTAGAGGGAATAGTCTTGCGGGCTTCTTGCTTTTGGTCCCTTCTTGCTTGCATATATATATATATATATATATATATATATATATATATATATATATATATATATATATATAACAGAGGACAGCAAAATATAGGAAATAAAAGTGATGATACAAGATAATCAAGAGTAAAAAAAATGAATAGAAACAATATATATAAACAGAAAAAAAAGAAAAATTTAAAAGAGATGGTAGAATAACAGCTGACTATCTGCAAAAGCAGCCAAGCAGAGAACAAGATATTAATATGAAATGGATAATGCATGATAAATAATAGAAAATTTGAGGAGAAAGTAAATAATAAGAAGAAGTACGAAAATACCAAACATGAAGGCAAAATTACCTCTGATATCTGACATGAAAACAGTTCCATCATCTCACAATAAGACCAAGATAAGAAAAAAGTATCTGCAAAGTGTTTCAAAAAACCACAGCACGCAAAAACAGAAGACAGAATAACCACTGATATTGGGTCCGAAAATAGCTCCATCATTTGCAAACACCAACCAGAGAGAGAAAGAGAGAGAGAGAGAGAGAGAGAGAGAGCGAGAAGAAGGAAAATGGATAACATAAGATAATCAAGGGAAGGAGAAAGTAATAACAGACCAGCCAGGGAGGACAGGCTAACCAATCAAGTTGAGATTAAAAATAGCTCCATTATCTCTGAACACCAGCCAAGAAAGGCACGCAAGATTAATATGAAGAGAGAAAAAAAAATGTAAGCTTAATATGAACACATAAAAAATAAGGAGAAAAATGTTTTTTACCGATGTGGCTGTCGTTTTTTCCCTGGTTCCATAAACTAGTACTGGTTCTTAGCGCTTGTCACCTGATTACGCCACCTGGGCGATTAATTAACTGAACGTACAGGTGAGATGTCAGGTGCCTGGGGGTGAGGAGTGGAGGCTGGGGCCAGGAGGGGAGACAGAGAGAGAGGGGGGGGGGGCTGTTTCGAGAGAGGAGAGGGGGATTTAAAGCAGAGAGGTGGTGGAGACGTAGATGGGGAGAGGAGGGAGAAGAAAGATTGAGGTGTGGGTGAGGAGAGAGAGAAAGGGAAAAAGGTTGTTTAGGTGTGGCTGAAGAGAGGAAGAGGAGAAAGGTTGCTTAAGGTGTGGATGGGGAGAGAAGGAGAGAGGAAAAAGATTTTGGGGGGACATGGGTGGGGAGAGGATGAGGGTCGAAAGATATTTAAGCTTTTAATGGGACAGACAGAAAGGGAAGGACAGACTGTGGAGAGTAGCTAGTGAAAGGAAAGAGATTATGGAGTGGATGGGGAAAGTAGAAAGGAGAAAGTGTTTAGAGTGAGGTTGGGGAGGAAAAGATGAGAGACAGATGGAAGGATGTGGATGGGGAGAGGAGGAAGAGAAGGGACAGAGACTATGTGTAATGTGTCTGGGGAGGGGAGAGACGTGATGGAAGCGTAGAAGGGATGAGGGAAGAATAAAGAGGTGATGGGGGTAGATTGGAGAAGGGAAAAAGAGGAGAATGTAGTACTTCTTGGTAATACAGGGTCTGGTGTGTTGAGGCAGTTATGTGGCATCGGTGTATGTGCTTGCGTCTCATATATTCTGTGGTCTGATCTCATTAACTGATTTGTTCCAGCACAGTAGACTTGAGACGTGAACAAATAAACTGTTTTCACATAAGACTTCCAACACATCACTCCCTGCAGTACTTGTAAATGGAGGCGATTGTACAGTAGATGGGAGGGAAGGTGGTGAGGTGGGATGGTTTGTGCGTTGGGGAGGCGAGGAGAACCAAATTGGAGAGATGACTGCAGAGGTAGAACTAGGAAACAAGGAAGGATGAAGATATAAGGTAAAGGTTGGGAGAGAATCTGTATGAAGTGGTGTGGGTGTAGATGCTGGGACTGGTGGTGTAAGTGGAACAGAGGAGATAAGCAAGATTTAAGTAGGAAGGGGGAGAGTATGTTGTAGCTAGATATATGATGGGGGAGGCGGTTGTGATGGATAAAGGTGGCATGATGGAGAAAGGACAATATAAATGGTTTAGGGGTCGGGTAAATAGAGTAGAGGGATTTTGTGGGAGAAGAGTGAGGGTCAGAGTGTAAAAGGAGGGGAAAAAGGATGGTAAAAGCTGTAGTGATGAGTGAAGGGGAAGGGAAAAGTTCAGCATAGTTAAATGTAGGAGGCAGAATGGTATGAAGAAGATACAGTAGAGGTAGAAGTAGGTGAGGTAAGTGTTAGTGATAAGATAGAGAGACGCGGAGTGAGATTGGAACAAAGAGGTAAATTAAGACGAGGTTTGATGTGGGATAAAGGTAAGGAGAATGATGAAGTTACGAGGCTGAGAAGGGGAGGTAGAATGATGTCAGGTGAGGTTAAGCAGACCTTTATCACTACGTTAACGTTGTATTTTAGCTTATTTTTACTACCTCAATACGATTTTTTTCAACTTTTAAAATATTTCTGTACTCAAGGAGCTAATGGAGGCTATGTCAAGCACTTTCAGTTTTCAGTCCCCCTTAAGCTGAATAAAATCACCTGGGCATAGGAAGAATGAACTGTAAATGACGCCCTGTGGTTGAAGTGGTTAAGCTCGATAAGGTTTGTGTTTACAGCCCGAGCATCCCAAGTCATCTCATCAGCTGACTCTCCGTTTCCACCCTGCACACCCATGGACTCAGCCACCCACTTCCCCTTCCCGCACAAATATCCACCCTGCTTCATCATCCATATTACAGTATTCTTTATCCTCTTCATTCGCTTCCATACCTTTAGTCTGCTTTATGTCTTCCTTACATGTCATCGCAGAGAAGAGGTTTATTGTTAAGTCTACCCCCCCACTTTCCTGTATTCTTAGCCCATCTGACCTCATCTGACAACCTACTTCTTATCTACCTTCCTTGTCCCTATTTTTACGCCTATCAAATGACCTACCCAACCCTATTTACATTAACATACCACGTCATCTTATCATCTTACCTGGCCTTTTTCTCCCCTACCCACCCACCCACTTACTAACCTACCTTTCCCGTCCAACACAGATACCCCATCCCTTTCTTCGTCCTTCATAGACAGCCCTCCCTCTGCCTCCCGACCTTCTTACTGCATATCCTTTTCACTTTCTTGCCATTACAAGTATTCTTCATCAGTTCCTTTAGTCAGTGCAGTCAAGGAATTAATAGGTAACTTTACAAACCAGCCTTCCCACAAACCTAGCCATCTGTCAGCTAACTTCCTATCAACCTTCCTTATTCTTACTTTTTTACCTATCAAATTACCTACTTAACCCCACCTACATTAACATACCACATCATCTCATCTGACCCTCCCCCTTACTTTTTTTTCGTTCCAGCCCACCTACCCATTTACACAGTCACCCATTTCCTCTTCCTACAGAGACATCCCTCCGTGCCTTGCCGTCCTTCTTACAGCTTATCCTTATCACTCTACAGTACTGCCGCATCATTCCTCGACACTTTTCTCACTTCCTTTCCATCCCCCCTCCCCGTTTTCACATTGGTATCATTAACTACCTCCCTTACCTCCATTACTTATTCTAATCACTCTACTTCCATATCTATATCCTATGTCAACCTCTCGTTTCCTTTCTCTCCTTTCTTTTCCGCTTCTCTCCCATACTCTACACTTATCTCCGTTCCTTTCTTCCTCTTCTCTTCCTTCCTCATCTTTACTCCTCCTCTCTATTTCTCTACCTTCTTTTCGTTTCCATACTTCCCTTTGTCTCCTCTCCATTTCTACTCCACTTCCCTTTTCTACTTTCCTTTTCACCTAAACCATCCCATCTCTTTTCCTAGGCTAACACCACCCTCTCTTCTAACTCTTATCCACACCTCCCAATTCTTCCCCTTATCCTGGTCACCTTACCTCCCTGTCTTACCCAATCCATCCCCCCCTCACTTGCCTCTCCTGCTCTTACCAGCTTACATCCCCCACTCTTACCTCAAGCCTTCCCTTTCATCCCCCTCACACTCTCTTAACCTTCTTATTGCACCCAACACAACTCCTCTCCACCTGTCTTCCAACTCCTATCAGTTCACATTTCCATTCTTGCCTTACACTTCCCATTCTATCCTTTCCACTCTCTCAACCTTCCTATCTTACCAACACATCTCCACCCTACCTATGCTTCCTATTCTTACCACCTGACATCTCTACCCTTAACTCAAACTACCCCTCCCATCCTCCCCACCCCTTCGACCTTCCTGCTCTTATCTCACACTATCTATTTCTACATGTCCATCCAGCACTCACTTCCTCGATCACATCACTATATTTCTCGCTTCCTCATTACTCCATACCATCTCTCTCCATACTTTCCAACTTATACCTATCCCTACCATTCCTCGCTGCTCTTCATTTCTTTACATCAGTTTAATATATTTCATCCTAATCCTACCCTGTTTTCCTTTGTCTTCTTTCTGACTATCATTCTCTAAATTGCACTTTTCTCAGTCTCACAAGTGTCTCTGTTTACTCTCATTTTTACCTCTTATTCCAAACCATCCCTTCCTTTACTCAAGCCCTCCTTAAGATTACTTGTCTCTTCTATTGCCTTCTCTCATACGGTTGTCCATAGACTTGATACCCAAATTAGAATGAGAATGAGAGAAGAGTATGGAAAACAAAACCATTTCTGATCATAATAAACTGCAATGAAGACTTGTTTGTCCTAGAAACTGATTAACACCAACGCTCCTGTGACTCATTCTCACCTGGATATAATCGTTAGGCGTCAGCTGGAATAGAATACTCGAGCCTTTCCTACCATAGACGGTTAATGGCGACACTACCGCTCTCTCAGTTTCCTATACTCGCTGTCAATTGAATAAAATCGTATGGCGTTGGGTGGAATATGATATGAGAGAACGGGCGACCTTGAGGGGATTGGGGCCCTTGATATATAGGATCCGTGATGTGGGCAGGGCTCAATAGATCATTGCATAAAAAAAAAAAAAAAAAAAGTCGAGGAAGACAGATAAAACAATCCTGGGATCATTGGTAGGTCAGTGGATAGGACAAACATTGATCCTTTTCAGTGCCATGATGTCTGTATTTATTTATTTATTTATTTTTTGTTTTTTACTGCCACCGGACGATTTTATTTAGCTTAGGTGAGACCTCTCTTAGTGAAGGGGTTTGAAACATACTTCATTAACACTTCAGTACGATGACATCTTTATTATATTCTTGCTACCGTCAGACGATTTATATATTTTCCTATTGCCTGGTTATATTGCTCTTGCTACCTCCAGACAACGTTATTCATCTTAGGAGAGACCTCTCGTAGGGAAGGGTTAAGAAATAAACAGGTAGTAATCTTGTTGGTAAATTCAATTGTACATCGTAAGTAAATACAGGGGAAACGTAACTGACGTAGTAAGCTAAAACCCCTTCGCTACAGTGATGCCTTTTGTAATTTATTTTTGCATTCTACAGATTATTTTACTTAGCTTAGGAGAGAGTTCCCGAACTGGATGAGTTAGAGGTAGGTTTCATTAACCACTTCATTGCCAGGGGACTCACCGAACAGGAGGATTCTATGTTTGTAGATAGATTAAACTTGGCGTGTTGCCAAATGTGGCGAGTAATTATATATGAGATACCATGTGGAACAAGTGGCAAGTAGACAGACGTTAATTATACACGTCGGTAGCATGGTAAACACAGGGAGATAAAGAAAAAATATTATTTAGGCTGCATGAGAGGCGGCTGTAGGGTTGGCTGTGGAAGATAAGTACGCTGGTAGGTAGGCATGTATTTATGTGTACATATGCATATGCATGTTTTTGTTGTTGTTATTATCCCCAGTCTGTCTGGCGGAGCAGACCCATCAAACCGCATAGAAGCAACCTCCCCTGCAGAGGTTTTCCGTGCAGTGAATTAAGGTTCCCTTGCAAATGACAGCTCCTCACCACAAAGAGGAGCGGAGAATAATGTGGAAGTTTGGTTCCTGGATGGACGCCTCACTTGCGTCTCTCCACCCCGTTAACAGGGGCATTATAGCAGGCTCCACGCCACCTCGTAATTTGGTTATATGGTTACCACCCAACGTTGTAAGTGGTTTCGTGAGTTACAGGAAACCCTTAGGATCGTCAGTAAGTGTACAGCCACCTGAAATGGAAGAAGAGTAATAAAAAGTGCTAGGAAGGAAAGGGAGAAGTGGGAAGAGATGAGTGCAGGCACAGTAATAGAATGAGAAAGGGGAAGGAAGAAGTATGCAGCACTACGTCAAGTTAGTGAATGGTGGTCGCCACTGTTTACTACCACATATACACGTGCAATAATACATGTAATTGAGAAGTTGGGGAAGAGAAGAGAAGAGTTGGTCAGTAGGTAAAAGAGAGGGAAGGGAAATATTAGTTAGCCAGGTGAGTACGTAGTTCAGTAGAGAGGGCATGAATGGCAAGGCGTGATAGGTGATGGGTAGGGAATAATGAACTGTGAAGTGTTAGGGGAGAGAGAGAGAGAGAGAGAGAGAGAGAGAGAGAGAGAGAGAGAGAGAGAGAGAGAGAGAGAGAGACTCCTACGTAGATATGAAAAATGGTCAACGGTGAAATGTAGATACAGTAGTGGGCTGTAAGAGATGCTATGGATACCGATGTAGACATAAAAATGAACTAATAAGCTGATAGATAAGCAAGGGGATAGACAAATATACAGACAAACAAAGGGAAGATATAGTAGAAAGAACACCTCGCAGTATGTCAGTAGATACACACAGAGAAGTCAGTCAGTCAGCTATATATAAAAGAAAAGAAAATAGGAAGACATACAAACAGAGAGTCTCAGATGCCTGACTAGAAACCAGAAGTGACTATGCAAGGCCAGATGATGAAAGCTACAAAGAGTTACAAACAGCATCAATTAATTTGCTTCTTTGGATGAAGGGAGACTAAGAGAATGATGTTGAGAGAGGATGAAGCTTGATATGTTAGTAGGTATGCAAGTAGACAGATAGAATGAATGGCTAGGCGTGGTAGGTAAGAGGAGGCGGAGAAAGAAAGAAAGAATGAAATAGTAATGAAAAATAGACAGACAGACAGACAGATGTATATAGGGAATAAACAGACAGGCAGATAGACAGATTGGTAGATAACAGGCATAAGACTAAATATGTAGACTCAGATGGAGTAATAGAATTGTAAGTAGGTAGATAACGCAGGTAGATAAACAGGTAGACAGAGTTCAGATACAAGATAATGAGGTAGGAGTGACTGTGCAAAGCCAGAATACAATAGGACACAAAGAAATACAGACATCAGCAATCAATTGGCTTCACAGGCTGAGGATGGACAGAACCATAGAAGAGAGGAAGGATGGTGGTGATGATGATGATGGTGATGGTGATGGTGATGATGATGGTGGTGCATTGCAGTGGCGAAGGTACTGGTGAGAGAGAGAGAGAGAGAGAGAGACAGAGAGAGAGAACGGTCAAAACAAACAGCAGCAGTACACAGAAATAAGGAAGGAACATAAAAGGTGAACAGTGACATGCGAGCAACATGAGACAAAGGAGCAGAACACAAGGACAGAGAGGGACGACAGGGATAGACTGATGGACTGGAGGTTGGGTAAGGGACAAAGTAACTCATTCACCTAGAGGATGTATTATTTATTTACATGTTTATTTATTTATTTATTTATTTATTCATTTATTTATTAGTGTATGTATGTATGCGTGCTTTTTCCTACCTCGAGATGTAACTCAGCTTAACAGAGACATTTTGAACTGAGGGAGTTACATATAGGCATCATTAACCCTTTCATGACGAGAAGCCTCCCTTAATCCCTTCATTCTGGTAACTTACTTTTATTCTTACCACTACCAAACACTTCTGCTCAACCCGAGAGAGTCCCCTAGCAGTGGTGGGGATTAATGAAGAATATAATTAATTTGGGGGGTATCAAAAGTCTCTCCAAAGCTGAATAATATAGTACGAAGATAGGACTAGTAAAATGAACTAATTACATCATCACACTGAAGGATTTAAGCTTAAAAGAAAATCACCAGGAGATATTAAGAATGACATATGTAAGGCGTCCCGTGGCTGAAAGGGATTAAGGGGCAGAAATAGCATAATGGGAGGTACAAAAGTGGATGGGAGAGGCTTAAGGTTGGTCGGGGAGGTGCTTTGCCACGTTGCTTTCACTACCATGACTTCATTTCTCTTCTGTTCTTCCTGCCTCTGAACATTTTTATTTGGTCGCGCGGAAACCACTTGCTGTGAAGGAGTTATAAATAATCTCCATTAAACTTCTTCACATTCAAGGTCTCCCCAAAGCTAAGTAACATAATTAGTTGAAAGAATAAAGCAAAAAATGCGTCACAGGTTTGAAGGAGTTAAGACTGATGCTGATAGAGGTTAGCATAGAGTGCTAGGGGTGGTGCAAAGGTTGGCAGGAACGGTAAGTGTATTGAGGCTGGTAACAGAGGTAGGAGTGATGGGGTTGGTAAGAATGGTTAAGATTGTTATGGATTGGCAGGGGTGGTAGCTAGTGGTAGGATTTTGCAGGAAGTGGTAGAGGTAGATGAGAGTGAAGAACCCTTAAGAGAAAGAGGATCTGTCGTGCGGTGGAAGGAATTAAAAGATTGGTGGTGGTAGAGGTTGGAAGGAAGTGATAGGAGTGGTGTGGTGGTGGTATGGTGGTAGGGATGGCGTAGAGGTTGGTAGGGGGTAGTAAGAGTGATAGGGCAGATATTATGATAGAGGTGATAGGTAGGTGCTCTGGTGGGAGGGGTTTTCAGGTCGGTGGTGGTAGAGGTTGTTTGGGAGTTGTAAGGAGAGGTAAGGGTAAAAGAGGCTAAAGGATGGTAGGGTAGGTGTTGTGGTAGAGAGCTTTAAAGACTGGTGTTGGTAGAGACTGGTAGGTAGTGGTAGGAGTGTCAGGGGTAAATGAGTCGGTAAGGTAGGCGTGGTAGGGAAATTTTCAGGTTGGTGCTGGTAGGAGATGGTAGGGAGTGATAGAAGCGGTACGGATAGTAGGGAGCGGCAGGGATGGCAGGGTAAGTGTTATAGTAGGATGCTTTCAAAACTGGTGATGGTAGGAGTACGAGTAAATAAGGAACGGCAGGGGTAGCAGGGAACGGTAGGGAGTGGCCAAAGTAGTGTAGAGTAGTATGGATGGTAGGTGTAATTTATTGCGTAGGGGATATTGTGTGTGTGTGTGTGTGTGTGTGTGTGTGTGTGTGTGTGTGTGAGAGAGAGAGAGAGAGAGAGAGAGAGAGAGATGGCAATGTTTACTTGTGAGCTGCCACACGGGAACTCCCCATTTATTTACTTTATCCAAGCCAGTGGTCACAATAAGATGGTGTTGTGGTTGTGAAAACTGTATTAAAGATGGGTGATGGTGGGGGTTAATAGGTGTGGTAGAGGTGGTAAGGGTTTGGTAAGTGTGGTGTAGTAGGGAATTTTAAGGTCGGTGCTGGTAGAGATCTGTAGGGAGTAGTAGGGATGGTATGGTAGACAGTGATAGGTTGGTGTGTGGTATGTAGTGATAGGAATGCTAAGGCAAGTGCTGTGGTAATAGAGTTTAGGACTGGTGCTGATAGGGCATGGTAAGGAGTAAAACAGACAGACAGACTTAGGGATTGTCAGGTAGATGCGATGGTAGTGGATTTTAAGGCAGGTGTTGACGAAAGTAGTAGGGAGTCACTGGGCTGAGGTGGCGTAGTAAGAGTGGTGTGGTAGGAAATTTTAAGATGATGCTACTTGGTCTGGGAATGGTAGGTAGCTGTAGGAGCGGCGTGGAGTGGTATGGTGGATGTGGTAGGGAGTTTTAAGACACGTGCTGGTAGGGGGTTAATAGGTGTGGTTGATGATGGTAGGAGGCGGCAAGGAGTGGGAGGGTTGGTTGGGGGTGGTAAGGAGTGGTGAGAGGGTGATGTGTTGTTGCAACAGAGAGAGAGAGAGAGAGAGAGAGAGAGAGAGAGATCATATAACTGGAAAATCAAGGAAAGTGGAACAGGGTGATACGTAGTAGTAATACAGGAATAGACAGTAACAGTCAAGGAAAATGGTACAGGATGATATATAGTAATACTTGAGAGACAGAGAGGAGTTAAATTGTAATGGAGAGCGTCGCAGAGTGAAATGTAGTAGAAACAGAGATATAGAGAGTAGTTAGAAAGTCATGAAGAGTGGTAGGAAGTGGTAGGAGGTGGTAGAATGCAATAGGGAGTAGTAATGGAGAGAAAGAGAGAGTCCTAGAGAGTGGTTAGGGACTACAGGAAAGTTAGTGAGAAGATGGGAGCCACAGGGAGCAGTAACAGAGAGATAAAGAGCCGTAGAGAGCAGTTAGAGGGTCTAAGAAAGTGGCAGGTAGTGTTAGGGAGCGATATGGAACAATAACGGAGTGTAAGGAGGTGATAAGAGGTTGGTAGCAAAGGAGACGTGTGGAAAGGGGCCTGGCAGGGGCAGCACTTGGCGGGCGAAGGTCCAGATGATCCCGTTCAACCACAGCACGTACTTTTTTTCATTTATTATTATTATTACAGTATTATTATTATTATTATTGCTATCTCCTGGCGATTTTATTCAGTTTGGGTGGAACTTTTCGAACTGAAGATTGTGATATGTAGACTTCACTATCTCCTCACCGCTAGGGCGCTCCCCTGAGCTAAATAAAATAATCTAAAAGGAACAAGAAGCTTTAGGGAATAGGGAGACACATATCAAGCGAAAAATAAGGGAGCTGACCGAGTAACGCAGGGTTGGGGAGGCATGGGATCAGCAGGTAGAGTAGGATATAAAGCAGGGGATGGAACTGAGAAGAGAGAATACACTTACAGGAACATGATTTAAACATGAACTGTTTACTGCACAATGAACGCTAGACACGTTCTTTCATAAACGAAAAAAATAAATCGGAGGATAGCAAGAATGAATTAAAGGGAGGTGCCATCATAGTGAATTGGTTAAGTGACAGGGGCGGGGATGAAGGGTAACAGGGGTAGCAGGTGATGGCTGGGGTCGCAGTGGGGTAAGGGGATGGCAGGGTGGTAAAGGTATGGCAAGGGTCAGGGTGAGGGATACTAAGGAGGTTGGCGGGGATTGGGGTGAGAGGTACTAGGGGGGTTGGCAGGGATCAAGGTGAGGGGTACCACGGGGGGGTTGGCAGGGATCTGATCAGGGTGAGGGGTACCACAGGGGGGGGGGAGTTGGCAGGGATCAGATCAGGGTGAGGGGTACCACAGGGGGGGGGGAGTTGGCAGGGATCAGGATGAGGGGTGCGAGAGGGGTTGGCGGGATCAGGGTGAGGAAGTGGCAGGGGTCGGGTGAGAGGGTGGCAGGGAGGTTTGGGGAATGACTGGGGTCAGGGTGAGGTGGTGGCAGTTGCGGTGGTAGGAGTCGGGGTAAGGGGGTGGCAGAGGAGGGGTGGTAGGGGAAGGGGTGAGGAGGGGGAGGCAGGGGTCGGGGTGGCAGGCGATGGTAGGGGCACAAGACAAGGCGGCCTCGGTCCCTCGCCAGATTAGGGTAGCATGAAAAACTAAGCGTAAGAAGCAAACTGAACTGACGGCATTCCTTAGGCCCGCTGCTACAGGTGTGTGGTTGTGGTGCAAGTGTGTAGTGGTGATGGTGCAGATGTGTGGTGGTGGTGCAGGTGTGTGGTGGTAGAGCAGGTGTGTGATGGTGGTGGTGCAGGTGCCTGGTGTTGGTGAAGTAGTTGTGTGGTGGTGGTGGTGCAGGCGTATGGTGGTGGTGGTGCAGATGTGTGGTGGTAGTGCAGGTGTTTGGAGGTAGTGCAGATGTGTGGTGGTGGTGGTGCAGGTGTATGGTGATGGTGCAGGTGTGTGGTGGTGGTGGTGCAGGTGTATGGTGGTGGTGTAGGTGTATGGTGGTAATGCAGGTGTGTGATGGTGGTGGTGCAGGTGTGTGATAGTAGTGGTGCAGGTGTGTGGTAGTGGTGGTGCAGGTGTATGGTGGTGGTGCAGGTGTGTGATAGTAGTGGTGCAGGTGTATGGTGGTGGTGGCGCAGGTGTGTGATAGTAGTGGTGCCGGTGTATGGTGGTGGTGCAGGTGTGCTAGTAGTGGTGCAGGTGTGTGGTAGTGGTGGTGCAGGTGTATGGTGGTGGTGCAGGTGTGTGGCAGTGGTGGTGCAGGTGTGTGATAGTAGTGGCGCAGCTGTGTGATAGTAGTGGTGCAGGTGTATGGTGGTGGTGGTGCAGGTGTATGGTGGTGGTGCAGGTGTGCGGTAGTAGTGGTGCAGGTGTGTGGTAGTGCTGGTGCAGGTGTGCGGTAGTAGTGGTGCAGGTGTGGTAGTGGTGGTGCAGGTGTGTGGTAGTAGTGGTGCTGGTGTGTGGTTGTGGCGCAGGTGTGTGGTAGTGGTGGTGCAGGTGTATGGTTGTGGTGCAAGTAAGTGGTGGTGCAGGTGTGTGGTAATGGTGGTGCAGGTGTATGGTGGTGGTGGTGCAGGTGTGTGGTGGTGGTGGTGCAGGTGTGTAGTGGTGGTGCAGGTGTATGGTCATGGTGTAAGTAAGTGGTGGTGCAGATGTAATGTGACTGAATCAAGTTAAAAGAATTGTGACTGATAAATTAAGAAAAAATTGAATACTGTATTACTTGTAGCAGTAAGCATCATAACTTTTATAATCTCTCTCTCTCTCTCTCTCTCTCTCTCTCTCTCTCTCTCTATATATAGTATAGCCTATGTGTGTGTGTATTATATATATGTATTTTATATATATAGATAGTCAGGTAGATAGATAGTTTGGTAGATAAATAGGTAGAGGGTATTCATAAATAAATAACATATCAATACACATACCCCTTATCACACACATTCATCCCTCCGTCCATACTAACTAAACACACCCTTTTTGTTCACCACCCTCGTCACGTATCCCTTAAGTGTGTTATAAGCAGTGTCCTTTAACCTCTACACCCACAAGGTGTCTTTTTTGTTATTATTATTATTATCTTCAGGTGATTTTTTTGCAGCTTAGGGGAGACTTTTCGAACTTCTTGCATTACTTGAGGGCCTTCCTTGACCGTAATCTTCCGGAGCATGCATGAATACAGGAATAAAATATGTCATGTAATTCAGTGTGTTAATAACTTCGTATTAATGACGTATTATATATATATTTCTTGCCTCCACTCGATCATTTAGTCAGCTTTGAAGAATTTTTGATCTGGAGTGGTTAGATTTACCTTTAATTAACTTCAGATCTAGCTGTGAGCATTTGTAAGATGAATATAATCGTCTGGCGGTAGCAGGAGCAAGCTAATTAAATACATCGCCGCGCTGAAGTGGTTAAGTGCAGGGATGATTAGAGGTAACATATGAACGGTGAGGATCCTGGTGGTGGTAATGGCGGTGTGAGAGCCAAGGTTGTGAATGAGGCGGGGTTATGAATGGGCCGGTCACTGCGGGGTACAAGGACGCAGTTGTACGAGCAGACCCACGTGTGATGCTCAGGATAGGGAATTATAGAGAGTGGGGGGAGTAGGTGGCAGCAAGAGGGGAAAATGTGAGGGAGTGAGCAGGATTGATGTGAGGGGGGGGGAAGTTGGGGCGTTAGTAGCAGTGAGAGGGGAAAATTTAGAAGATGGAGTCCAAGGAGAAAGGAAGAATGTGGAGTGAGGGTAACTAGAAAATGAAAGGGAATGGCAGGAATAGGCAGCAGTGAGAGGAAAAAGGAACAACGCAGGTGAAGAAGGAAGTGCCTAGGGTTGAGTAGATGGCAATGTGAGGTGCGTGGAGGAGGGTAGAGTGAGGGAGAAGGAAGAGGGTAGAATAAGTTAGGAACTGAAGTAGTGAAACAGAGTGGAATGGGAGAATGAAGTGGGTGGGATGAGTTGATAACAATGATAGGGAAAGGCTTATGGAGATGGGTTGAAAGGGGAATGGGAGAGAATGCAGAAAAAGGGCACGAAGGGGTGTGTGATTGAACAGGTAGCTGTCAGAGGGTTTGGAAGGGAGTGGAGTGACATTAGGAATGGGTGGAATGAATAGGCATCAATGTGAGGGGTAAGTTAAGGAGGTGGAATGGAAGGGAAATTGGAGAGAGTGGAGTGATGAAGAAAGAAACGTAGGAATGAGGAGGTTACTTTATGAAGGGACTGGAGGAGAGTGGAAAAGGCGGAAAGAAGGGAGTGGGAAAAGTAGATACCACTGAGGGGGAATAGTAGGAAGCGAAGAGAGCGAGGTGAAGGGAGTGCAGGAGAAGTAGTGAAAAGGGAGGAGGAACAGAGTGGCTGAAGGAAAGTGGGAGGGGTGGAATGAGTTTGTAACAACAAGAGGGGAAATTGAAGAAAGTAAAATGAAAGGGGAGCAGAAAAGAGAGGAGTGAGGGAGGAAAGAGATTGAATGGATGGAAGTGAACTGAGTGCAGGAGAAAACGGTGGGAGTGTGAGGGAAATAGAGGAAGTGGAAGGAAAGAGAAGAAGGGCGGGATGAGCACTAAGATTTTAGGAGAAAGAAAAGTGGAAGATAGCATAATGATGGAGGAGAAAGAGAGTAAGGTGGAAGGAAGGGGAAGAAGGGCGGGATGAGGAGGTTGCAGTAAGAGGGGAGATTTTAGGAGAAAGAGAAGTGGAAGGTAGGAGAATGAGGTAGGAGGAAGTGGGTGATATGAGTAGGTGGCAGTGTGTGGCGAATGGGAGGGGACGGAGTGGGGCAGAACCAAGGAGATAGAGTGGGTGGGGAATGAAGGGGGAGTAGAAGGGAGTGGATTGAGGGACAATGTACGGGATGGAGTGAACAAGGCACAAGGGAAATGGAAGACAGTGGAAAGACGGTGGGGGGATAGGTGGAATGAGTAGATGGTAATGTCAGGGGAAATTTATCGAGGTACAGCTTTAGGAGAGGGAGGGGATGCGTTGATCAGGTGTTTGCTGTGAGACAAGTGTGTGAAAAGTATTTAGCGAAAGGCAAGGATGTGTTTTGGGCATTTATGGATTTAGAGAAAGCGTATGATAGAATTGATAGGGAGGCTTTGTGGACTGTTTTAAGATTGTATGGACTTGATGGTAGGTTACTAAAAGGGGTGAAAAGTTTTTATGTAAATAGTAGAGCGTGTGTAAGAGTGGGAAATGCTGTGAGTGATTGGTTTCCCGTGAGAGTGGGGCTGCGACAGGGATGTGTGATGTCGCCTTGGTTGTTTAATATTTACATGGATGGTGTTGTAAGGGAGGTGAATGCAAGAGTTTTAGGTGGTCTGAGTCTGGTAAATGTTGATGGAGGAGAGTGGAATCTGAAGCAACTGCTGTTTGCAGATGATACTGCATTGGTGACTGATTCAGAGGAGAAATTGAGACAGTTGGTTGAGGAGTTTGGAAGGGTGTGTGAAAGGAGGAAATTGAAAGTAAATGAGAATAAGAGTAAAGTGATGAAGTGTACGAGGTTGATAGATGGTAGGGGGATGAATATAGTTTTGAATGGTGAGTTGCTTGAGGAGGTAGATTGTTTTAAATATCTAGGGTCACATGTTGCTGTGGATGGAAGAATAGATGCAGAAGTGAAGTTTAGAATTAATGAAGTAGGAAAGGTGCTGGGAGGAATGAAAAAAGTGTTTAAATGTCGTTCGCTTAGAATGGATGTAAAGAGAAGGCTGTATGAGGGTGTTGTGGTACCGACTGCATTATATGGGGCTGAAACATGGAATATGGGTGTAGCAGAGAGGAAAAGTTTGAATGTAATGGAGATGAGATGTCTGAGGAGTATGTGTGGAGTGACGCGTATGGATCGAGTGCGAAATGATGAAGTGCGAAGGAGAACTGGAGTTGTTCGGGAGATGGCTGGTAGAGTTGAGCAGAGGGTGTTGCAATGGTTTGGGCATATGGAGAGAATGGATAATGAGCGATTGGTGAAAAAGATAACTAGATCTGATGTGAGAGGTGTAAGACTGAGAGGAAGACCACGAATAGGATGGATGGACAGTGTGAAGAGAGCGCTGGATGCGAGACGGATGTCCGTTGAGCAAGGAAGAGTGGCTGTGCGTGACAGAAATAAATGGAGAGAAATTGTGAATGAATAAGTGATGACGCAGCCCTGAGGGGATATTCTCCCGCATTTGGTCTGATCAGCTAGTCAGGTCAGGTGCGGGTAAGGGGATGGGTCTGTTATGATGTGGCAGGGGTAAACCAGTTCTGCTGTCGGGCCCTGCTGTGGATGTCACTGCTTGCATTGCGCAGTTGACCCTTGTGCGGTGTGATGCGGTGAGGATCTGTCCGTTCTCCCCTTTGGGGCTCAGATGCGAATGAATGTGTTTGAATGGATGAGTAAATGGAGAGTGAGTCGTCCTGTCTCGGCTACCTCCCTTTCCTTGGGGGAAGCAGCCTAGGTATATAGATAGATAGACAGTGAAAGGTAATTGAAAAAAGAGTGAATTGAAGCAGAAGGAAGGGGGTGGAATGAGTACATGTAGGGGCAATATGAAGGGAAATTTATGGAGATAAAGTGAGAGAAGAATACAAGGGGAGTGGACCGAGAGAGGAGAAAATGGATGGAATGAATAGGGTGGCAGCGTGAGGGAAAATTTAAGGAGGTGGAATGGAATGGGAATGGAGGGAGAATGGGCTGGATAATGGGTGGAATGAGATGGGTCCCTCTACGCTCCTGATGGGACGATACGGACCGAAAGGGTGTATAGAAAAAAATAATGGCCATATAGGAAGAACGTAATTGGAATATGGAAGTAAAACAAGAAAGATATTAAATGAAAGCATAAGGAAATAAACAAAAAAAGAGAAAGTAATGGAGATAATGAAGGGACATACTCGTACTGTACCAGGGAGCAAAATAAGAGAGAAGTAAAAGGGAAACATAAGGAAAGGAAATATGTAAGATATGGGAAAGATAAGGAATTAAAGAATGGAAGATATTAAAGAGAAATGCAAGGAAGTAATATAAGGTAGATATAAAGAGACTAAATAAAGGAGATTTGAGAAAGATAAGGAGTTAAACTATGGGAGATATATTAAAGAAAAATGTAAGGCAATAGCATAAGGTAGATATGAAAAGGGAATATATGCAAGTTAGGACGATAATAAATGTTACTATGTGGGCGTAAAATAAGGTGTTTAAATTGTAATAAAAAGACATGGAGTAGAATTAATGTGATAGTAATCTTTCTCTGCGATAACGTCCTTTTCATATTGCTTTTGCTATCGTGAAATAATTGTGATATCAGTCTCTCTTTACTCTAACGTCCCTTTCATTTTGTTCTTGATATTTACAGACGACGCAATTTAGCTCAGGAGAGATGTTTGAAAATAGATGGGATAGACGTAACTTCATTAGCCCCTTTACTAACAAGGTGTTCTAAGTCGAATAAAAATAATCTGTTAGCAGGAAGAATAAGATGAGAAATTGCGTTCTCTGACTGTAGGGTTAAAAAAGAATGTAATGGGCAGGTAGGCTGATAAATTAAGATGACGTAGACATGTAAAAAGATGAGAGACAAGAATAAACAAACTACAGCTCAACATTTCGTCCACACCTTGGCCTCCACTTTATTATCTTACATTGATTTTACCTCCTCCACGTGTACGTACACCTGCCCCACACCTGAGCCCACGCCCATGTGCGCATCTAGACCCCTACACATAGCCCCCCTGCGATTCTCATCTTTACGTACGTACTCTGAAGGCGAACCCGGTCAGTGTGTGTGTGTGTGTGTGTGTGTGTGTGTGTGTGTGTGTGTGTGTGTGTGTGTGTGTGTGTGTGTGTGTGTGTGTGTGTGCGTGTGTGTGTGTGTGTGTGTGTGTGTGTGTGTGTGTGTGTGTGTGTGTGTGTGCGTGTGTGTGTGTGTGTGTGTGTGTGTATTATTTAGAGGTGTGGGATTGCGTCAGTCATGACATTTCCAACGTTCTCATTGGTTGTAGATGCAATTACTTGATCGTATGAAACGTGAGAGAAGAATTGATATAGCAGGGTAAAGAAAGAGACTCATGTGAGAAATAAAAAGTCTGAGGTGGTTCGATGATATGGAGTGAAAGAGTGAAAAATTGACATCTGGAGAATATGAGGGTGATGTGATCGTGAGAAGAAGGAGACCGAAAACGAGGCAAAGAAATAGGGTGTGAGATTATGTAAGGTGTGGGGAGAAAACGAAGAGATAAGAGGAGAGGGAATAAGGGGGAATGAGCAAAGATCAGTAGGAGGTGCGGGGTAGATACCTAGATGATGAGAGAGAAAGAGAGAGAGAGAGAGAGAGAGAGAGAGAGAGAGAGAGAGAGAGAGAGAGAGAGAGAGCTATTCTAAGATAGATGAAGAGTGGAAAAGTTGTTGCGAGGAAACACACATGGATAAATGAAGAAAAAAAAAACGAATGTAATATAAAGAGTGTGAAAGAAAAAGATGAGTAAATGAGGTGTGAGGAAGGAGAAAGGTTGAAGGGACTGAAGATAATACGAAAGGAACAAGTAAATGAACTGTGAAAAATAAAAAAAAATATGGTTATGAGAATTCAAGGATGTATCGGATTTAGCGCCCTGTTCAACCCGGCATCCCTTCATTACCATGGCACATTGTATACAGTGTCGGCACTACGGTAAATTCTGACTGCCACCAGACGATTTTACTTCGGTTAGGGGATACCTCGTGGTGAAAGGTGTAGCAGTCTTAGCCTCTTCAATATGATGATGATGATGATGATGATTATTATTATCATTTAACATATGGGTGCATCTCTTAGTGGCTCTGTCTTTCTGTCTCACTAACGATCTACGGATACGAGGTGCTTCACTCCCGTAGATTTAGCGTAGCCGTACCACACCATACCACACTACCCTCTTACACCAAGCCACACGAAATCATCCACCTTACCGTATATACCAGTGATATTAACCTCATCTGTACTTTTATAATTTTTCTTTTAATTTCTACTCTAGCTATTTCCAGACGATTTCATTTAGCATAGGAGACACCTTCCGGTGTGACGGGTTTGACGAGTCTGTCCTAATATCCTCAGTACAAGATTTTGAAATGTTAGTCTCTCTGCCACCAGACGATTTAACTGTCGGGAAGTGTTCTGGACGAGCAAGGGTTCATGTTGGCCTGATATCATGTGAACTTCGATTTTCCCGCCAAAACTGTAAATCCCAAATTTCTGAGAGCGGTATATATTTTGTTTATTTTTTTCCTTGTGTACCGATTGATCCACATTTCTTTGATGTGTTTGAAATTTACCATAAGTATTTTGTAGGGTTGATTGAGAGAGCAATAGAAATGTCAGTGCAAATATAGAGGTAAATATGACTGTATCAAATAGCTAGCTTCTTCAGTATAATATCGTTTGAGGCAGTCTCCCAGAGCCCTTTAAGTACAAAGAGCTGTTTGGTATATCATGCTTGCTGCCGTCAGACGATTTTATCCGGCTTAGGAGACCCGCTTGTAGTAAAGAGATCGGAAAGGATGCAAGCAATAAATGAAAGGTGTTGAGAATGTACAGAGGAAAATGAAAGTATTATTTTCAATGATATCACTCTTTCGTCGGCAGATATATAAAACGGAATTACAGTGCTATGGCAGGTTTATGGAAAGCGTATCTGTAAAGAGATAAAGAAAATGGTTAGGCTTATTAAATGGTCAGGATTCCTAGGGTTTGAATGATGTGTGAATGATTTTGTGGCCCATTTCACTAGGCCTAGGGTAGATAATTATCACAGTTTCGCATTATCTCTCTCTCTTTCTGGATCCTACTTCACTTCACCCCATCACTTGCCAGACCCATCAGATATGGGATTTCGGAGAGAGAGAGAGAGAGAGAGAGAGAGAGAGAGAGAGAGAGAGAGAATGGAGAAAGGGGAGGAGAGAGGGGGGACCTGGGGAGAAAGGGGGGTGACCGGGTGTCCTCGACTGGGTTGGTTTATGAATGGCGGGGTGGCCGTGTACGAGGCTAACACACACACACACATACACACACACACACACACACACACACACATATATATATATATATATATATATATACACACACGAGTACGCCTTGTAAGCACAAACGTTGACATACATAAATATAAAAATCCTTTCACATATCAGTGCATTCATACACTTACATTATTGTATAACGTACATAAGCAGATGCAGACAGAGCACACACGCCAATTCCACGTACACGTATATCATGCACTCACACACGTCGTATGTACACTCATATCAAGAACATTTTCACACACGTATGCCATACGAATACTGTTACTGACATGTAGACATACACACTCACATACACACACATATGTACATATACATCGATACGTACGCACATACACACCGACAAAACCATATGCAGTATATACGTATACACTAATAAATACAGATAATGTACTCAAGCTTACAAACAGATCCATGAATACGTACACAGTACACATTCATCTACATACACACACACGCAAACATATATATGCAACCACACACACGTACATGCATATAAAAGCACGCACATACACTCGACCTACTTATACAGGTAACCGCACACACGCAAGCACAGCCCACACACATGCATTTTAAGTAGTACTGTATATACTGTTACACACACACACACACACACACACACACACAACACACACATTTTCACGAATACTCGGTCTACATTGAGTCAGCATCATCAGTAATCTTTATTTATGCATAGTTAAGTAATACACACACACACACACACACACACACACACACACACACACACACACACACGCACGCACGCACGCACGCACTCACGCACGCACACACACACACACACACACACACACACACACACACACACACACACACACACACACACACACACACACACACACACACACACACACACACACACACACACACACACACACTCGTCATTATAAAGTATATAAGGTACTCACAACTGACATTTTCACACACACGCAAAGGTTCTCTCAGATACCGGATGTACACACACACACACACACACACACACACACACACACACACACACACACACACACACACACACACACACATTCACCTTGCCCTCACCCAAAATGCACTCAACACCCTCGAGGTAAGAAAAAATACCCACCGTATCATTATATTATTTGCATCTGCTTAACCTTTTTTTCCACCGCCAAAACTAATACGCAAAATTAACCATAGATTTTTGATTCTGATAGAGATGCTAATTTTACTTAATAATGAGTTTGATGTCGGGCATTAGGGATTGAATTATTTTGAGTGGTTTTTGTGTTTGGAAGTGACGAGCTTACTAATAGGGAGTAGCGGGAACTGGGCTTGTCTGCGAGGGTGGGCTGAGAGAGAGAGAGAGAGAGAGAGAGAGAGAGAGAATGAATGTGAAGACCATGAATGACAGCAGTTGTTCAGTTCAGTTTTATCTTTATTTATTGTACACATAGTACAGCATTGTTTGTTCTTTCAGTATTAGAGGCAATATATATATATTACGTAAACATGTATGTATGTATGTATCAATCTGTCTGTGTATATATATATATATGTATTATAAACAAAGACAGAGAGAGAGAGAGAGAGGAAGTTGTTTATATACTACCCAGGTGTGTTCTCTGTGCGTCTCTGTCTCCCCCATGAATCTTTTCCTCCTTTTTCTCTCCCTTCTCTCTTATCGTCTGTCCTCATCAGATTCCCACGGTGTCTCGTTTGTCACATTCTCTCTTCTTTCCTGCTCTGTCTCTGCTTCCCCTCTTTCTTATTCCTTCCCCTGCCTTCTCCCCTCTAACTCTTTTTTTTTCGTGTTTCCCTTCATCCAGTTTCTTCTGCCGTATCTATGTTCTTGTTGTCCTTCCTTTGTACCTCCGACTCTACATCCCTCCATTCTTCCATACTTCCTTTTCTACACTTTCTCCCTCCATCTTCCTCTATTCGTTCTCTGAGCTTTCTTTCAACTTCTGGCCGTTTTCCATGTTTTTTTAGTCTTCATATTTACTGCTGGCTCTCCCGTCCTCCGCCTTCACGTTCTTTTCTCTTTCTCACTTGTTTCATACTCATGGTCTGCCTTTTTCCAGCTCCTACCCTGTTCTCACGTTTGTCCATATTTTCCACTCCGATTTCCCAGTTAACTTCCTCCCTGCTTCCTTGTCTTTCCCTTCTTCTTTCCTTCTCTCCTGCTCTTTCATTCATTTTCTCATTCTGTCTTCTCTCTTCTCTTACTCCCTTTATGCCTTTTTTTTTTTCTTTACAACTGTTGTTTTCATTGGTTTTATTACACCCCCGCGAGCTGAAAATGCGAGCAGGGTAATGTCTTTATTCGTGTGTGTGTGTGTGTGTGTGAATAAAATAACTAAAACAGTTTTAACGAAATTTAAATCAAGTTTGGTGGAAGAGATGAAGGTGAGCTAAGGAGCTGATGTAATGTTTTTCAGAAGAATAGGTCAAAGAACAGGGTCACAAGTCAAAGTTTGGCCCAGTAAGGTCAACTTCATTAATTTTTATCCAGTTGAGACCACACATGGTGGAAGGGTTAAGAGTAAGGCAAGAACAAAGAGATATGAGTTTGAGAATCATAGATCAAAGGTCACTTCACAGGCCAAGGTCAAAGGCCCTTTTGTGTATGTTTGTGAACAAAATGAATAGGACCAAACTTGATGGAAGCTTTGAGGATCAGCCAAGGGCATGTCCTATGGTTTTTGAGGACAACAATGTAAAGGCGGCAGGGCCAGGTCAAACTTTGTCTGTTCAGGGTCAACATAATCAGTTTTTATCCAAGTTAGTCCAAACTTGGTGGAAGAGTTGAGGATAAGGTAAGAACCAAGGGATTGGATTTTGAGAACAGTTGGCAGAAGGCCAAAGATGACAGAACAGTCAGTTGTTCAGTCCTTAAACCTGTTGTAGGACGCTGGTGTTGCACTCTGTGGGTGTTCTTTCTCTTTTTCTGCCTGTGTCTGTCTACTTCCATTGCCCTCGCTACCTCTCTTTCTCTCTTTTCCCCCGCCACTTTCTCTCTGCTTTACTCAGTCTCTCTCACCTCACCACATATACTATCTTTTCCAGATTCCCTCTTCCCTTTCAGTTCTCTCCCTGCCTCCCTGTATCAAGATCTGGTTTTTTATTACTCCTCCCGTCCCACTCTCCTACTTCTCCCCCTCCTTTCCTCCCTCCTCGACCCCTCTACTTTCATCCGTCACCCCTCTCTCTCTCTCTCTCTCTCTCTCTCTCTCTCTGTTGGTCTAATTCCTTCCCCCGCTCATCCGTTCTCTTTCTGCGCCACATTTCTTTCCCTCATTTCTCTTCCCATTCCTTTATTACGTCCATCCTTTATTTTTCCTTACCCACTTATTTCCACCCCCTACCCTTCTCTTATTTCCCTCTTGCTTCTCACTCTACTCCAGTGTTGATGTATCTCTCCTCTCCTTTTCATGTCTCCTTTTTCACACTCCTTCTCTCTTTTCGTCTTTACCCGTTTTCTACTCCTCTTTTTTTCCTTTCTCTTTTTCCGTTCTTCTTTTCGTGTTCCAGTCTCTATCCCTCATCACTCTGTCATTGCTCCTACGTTTCTCCCTCCCCCCATCCTGCATTCTCCCATTCCTTACTCTCTCTCTCTCTCTCTCTCTACCTTTATCTCTTCCCCGCCCCCCCCTCTCTTCACTCTCTCTCTGTCTCTCTCCCCACCTCTCTGTTTCTTCCTCCCTCTCCTTTCGCCTTCTATCTTTCCTTTTCCTTCCTTATCTCTCTCTCTCCCCCTTCTCTCCCCCTCCCTCCTCTTTCTTTCCCTCCTCCCTTCCCCTTCTCTCCCCCTCCCTCCTTCTGTGTACCATCTCTCATTCTCTCTCCCCTCCCTCCCTCTCTCCCCCATTCATTGCTATTCCCTCCACACCTCCACTACCTTACCTGTTGTTGATGGGGAGGGGGGGAGAGGAAGACGTGCAGATATATAGGTGGAGGATGGTGACTCTCTCTCTCTCTCTCTCTCTCTCTCCCCTTATTAATTGCTTCACTGGTTAATTGTGAGGCGGTGCAACTTCATTTCCAGTTCATAAAAAACGTCTTTTCAGAACAAGCCTTCATCATTATTTTGAAAGGTTATTTTTAAAACAATAGTGATGGCATGCCTTGTCAATCAAATACAGCATCATTACCGTAGCCTTTAACGTATAGAATTGTATGAATGTATGCGTGTTGGGTCTGTGTATGTAGCTGTATAATCAGGTAACGTATTTTAACGTTTTTCATCCTCCAGACGATTTATTTAATGTTAGCAGAGATTTTCTTACAGTGAGGGACTCAGTGAAACCTACATCTACCTCTCCGCCCCCCCCCCTTTCGAAAAGTCTCTCTTTAGCTGAATAAAATCGTCTGGTGGTAGGAAAAATGAAATAAGAGTAGGTCGTCGGACTAAAAAAGTGAATTTTTCAAGATGTGTATGCTTGTGTGCATGTCACTGAATGTATCCACACTTGCACCTATTGATTTACTTTCAAGATTTTTTGGCATCTGGTTCAGCTTCAGTGATAATTTTGTCTGTCCACATATTTACGGAGATATGTGTGCATTGTACCGGTATGTTCTTGTCAGTTCGTGCATGTATGTATGTATGTATGTATGCATTTATCTAAGCATCCATTTAATGATACGTCTGGGCATCTGTATGTACCTGTCTACCCTATAACTGTGCATTTATATAACATTATATCTGTGCATCTCTATATAAGCACGTTGTGTACCCTACAGTGTATTTTTGCATCTGTATAGCAGTATGTGTGTGTATCTCTATATATATCCATCAGCTTAATACCTGTGTAGCAATATGTCTGCGAATCTCTCTCTCTCTCTCTCTCTCTCTCTCTCTCTCTCTCTCTCTCCTATAAGAGTATTATGCCTGTGAATTTCTGTATACTCTACCTGTCATTTATCGATGCATCTGTATAGCGATAGACGAGTATCTGTGCATCTCTGCATACCTGTTTGCCCTACATATTTGTAACTATGTGTATCTTTATGTGCATCTCTCAGCTATATCTATGCATTTTTGTAACAATATATTCGTGTATATCTACTCTATGTAGGTCTGTAGCCTGTATCAGTGCATCTGTGTAATATATGGTCTTTATCGATGATCCCTATATACCTGTCTAGCGTATATCTATACATCTGTGTAACAACAATATCCGTGCATCTCTATATAGCTGTCTACCCTACCTTCTGACCTCTATCTATACTCTTATCTAAGTTACGACACCATATCACCATAACTAATTCCACCTGCAATTATACCTGTGACTTACGATCTCATTGTCTTTACCGTAAACCTTTATGCAAATCATCAGGGGCACTTATAAAGGATTATAAGTCCACGATAAACAAGTCTCCACAACAGTTAACTCTTATCACAGATCGTTTTGTTTATCGCAATTTATCACTTTACTATTCACTCTAGTTTGGTTGTGGAGTATATGGTAGGTGTATGAGTGAGGACCATCGTATATACAAGGCATTTAATACACAGGTAAAGCTTGGGCAAGTTTGTAGATACAGTCTCCCATGACTTCTGGTTGTCCTTGTAAACTGGAACTTAACATAATGCTACGTCGCTTCTTGATTTTTAAACGCTTGTTGCTTAAACTTTCCCTTCTCTTTTAATGTCTCTGTCGTGTGTAGCTTCAATACTTCTAGTCCTATAAAAGTAGGGCTATAAACTGACGGATTCTATGTTTTCCTGATTATAGTGTGTGTGTGTGTGTGTGTGTGTGTGTGTGTGTGTGTGTGTGTGTGTGTGTGTGTGTGTGTTTTGCGCCCTTGTTGTGTCGTTTTTAGCAGTAATCAACGCAGCCAGTGATAGGCTCGAGGATTTTATTTTCACATTATTTTCCTCATTCATAATGATTCTTATGTCTAGTCCTGTAAATATGACGTCCTGACGATCTTTATGTTTACTTTGTCTTTTATTGATTTCCTCCTTCAGTACACATTTCCTTAGCTTCATGTAAACTCTTCATACTGTCAGGCGTTCTAACTCTTCGTTTTCGAATTCCAGTAGGTATAATTAAGTTATCTATATGCGCAACTAATTACTTGCACCTGTTTAATATCTCAGTGTCTACTTTGTTTGAATCCTCCCGTAACATATTCACTGCTACTGTATCTCTCAACGGAACGAAATCGTCTGGTGATAGAATGTCCGAAATTAGCAAGTCTGTGTATAGTAGCGAAAGAGATATTGAGATGAGCTTGTAGTCTTTTGAAGTATTCAGCCCGACGACATTTTATGTTACTGTTGCTGTTACCTGACGATTATGTTCAGTGTAGGGAAGATCTAGTAATGATAGTAAGATTGAAGCCTCACCTGAAGTGAATGAAATTATCTGGAAATAACGAAATGAAAATAAAAAAGACGCCATTGGGCTGCAAGAGTTAAAGTGTTACCATTTCCCTCAGTTGAATGCAGTAGTTTGGTGTTCACCTGAATAAATTTAGTTACTGCATCCACGCTAGGTAAAGGTCCTACCTAGTCAGGCCGAGTAATTATTTGCCTAAGCTTAATGAAATCGTCTGGTGTTAGACTAAATATAGTTAAAAATCATCCTCGGTCTAAAAGGGTGTTGGAGTTTAAAAGAGTTATTCCCACATTTTGAAAATTAGTGCCTGAAGAGGGTTCAAGTCGGAGAAAAACTGTTGTGCATTGTAATTAAACTACTCTTCTATATCTGCCTGAAATTCTGCCATTTCAACACTTCGCGGCGCCGTGAAACGAGATACAGCAACCGAGACTGTTCTAAATCTGTTCTAAATCTCTTTCAACCCGAGGAAGTCTCTCCTAAGCTGAATGAAATCCTCTAACGCAAGCATATGTAGAATAAAAGAGGGAGAAAGAGAGTCCCTGGGGGTGAGTGTGTTAACCTGCAATCACACCCTCCATCACCCAGACAGCTCCTAACAGCCCGATCAGAGGTAGATGTTTTGCTAAGGTCTCCCTATTAGCGCTAAATTACTCCCTTAGACTTCCTTATGCCCCCCTCCCCACCTCACTCACAACCCTACCCATCTCTTTTTATTTCCTTCGGCTTAGTTCCATTTCTTCCTACCCACCTCATCTGTGTGTGTGTGTGTGTGTGTGTGTGTGTGTGTGTGTGTGTGTGTGTGTGTGTGTGTGTGTTTTCCTGTCTCCCTTTCCCTTCCTTCACCTCATAATATTCATCCCTACTCTTTCTTACTCATTTCTTTCATGGCTCTTGTGGTAGTTCAGTGGCTTTGATTTATTTTTTTCATTTAGTTATCTTCTTCTCTCCCTTTCTCTTTCATCCCTCCCTCTCAGATTCCTCGGTCATTCTTATTCCCCTTTTTAATGGACATGTGTTAATGAAATAGCTTCAATTTCTGTTCGTTTCTTTTCATTGTGCCCTCCATACTTCTCTGTTTCCCCTCTTTTTTCTCCCATCTCCTTTCCTTTCCCCTTTAACCCTCTCATCTCGAGGGATCTTTTTTAAGCTGAATAAAATCTCGAATTGGCCAAACTCAAATACAAACTACGTCCTCGTGCTGAAAGGGTTAATGGAGACTGTTTCTAATTTTCCCCGCATCTCCTTGGCTCCCTTCCGGCCCGGGTGGTAGCGGAGCAGCCTCAGCATCACTACGGGACTGTCTTATAAAACAGCCTAGACAACCTGTGACAGAGAATCCTGTTTATCCGTTACTCTGCCCTTCTCTTCTTCCCCCCCCCCCACTCCTCACCTTGACTCCCCGATCTTCCTCTTTTCTCCAGCAAGGTAATTTTTAAGCTTTTGTGGCCGGCCTGACTTCTTCTTTCCCAATCTCCCGCGGCGGTTGTCTCTTAACTTCATTTTTACTCGAAAGAAAATGTTTGACCTCCGCGGCACGATAATTTTTTATTTCATTTTCTTTCCAGATGATTTGGTGTCCCTCAGAGGAGACTTCAAACAGTGACGGGGTTAATGGAGGCTATGTCTGAGTCCTTAAGTTCGAAAAATCTCTCCTTACCCAAAGAAAAGTTTCTGGCGATAAAAAAAAGTAAATAAATCAAATCGAACGAAATGGCATCGTCTTGAAGCGATTAATTTTTGTAGGATGATCGCTTTTTTTTTTTTTTTTTTTTTCTAATTAACGTCAGAGGATTTTACACAGCCTAGATGGGATCTCAAGTAACGGAGGGGTTCTTCAAGGTGCCTGGTTGTCATTTACTTCTTGTTTACTTTGCCAGAAGGAAAACGAATAACCATATCATACCGAGAATGTCATTTATATTTGATTCTTTTGGCTGTCAGGCGATTTGATGCAGCTTAGGGGAAACCTCTGATAGCGACGGAGTCAGAAAATCTCAATAATTTTATTGTTATGATAATAATAATAATAATAATAATTATTATTATTATTACTATTATTATTATTATTATTATTAATATTATAATCATCATCATCACTATTTGCCTAATCCCTTCACCAAGAAAGTGCCATGTCTGGATGTATTCTTCCCACCTCCAAACAATTTTTCGGTTTAGGAGAGGCATCTGTGTGAAGAAGCCAATTCCTTAAGTCCGATGACACATACTTTTGCTTATTTTTTATACCTCCTGACGACTGTATTGACATTAGGACAGATCTTTTGTACTGGGAAGTCAGAGATACAGGGCGGCCCGTAAATAGCCCTCCACTAGAAACTCATCTGGCGATAACTTGTGTGTTGCCGGGATGACTCAGTCTGCTGGTGTGGGCGTAGGTGTGGCAGTGGATGTTAAGAAATAACTTACTGATGCAGGATAGACACCGACAACGTTGACTGAACCGTCCCTGCAACACACGAAAAATTGCCTGGCCGAGTGAGAGAAGTGTCATCTATCTATCTATCTATCTATCTATCTATTGTACACACTAACAGGGGCACCTGGCGTTATAAGACTTCCATATACTTTAAATACAGCCTCCCACAACGAATACTCCGAAGATTAAGCAACATGCGCCGTCTCACCGTGTTTCGCGTCCGTTTCTCCTTTATTCGTCCTCTGCACACATCTTTCTGCCGGTCGTGGTTCGGTTCCTGTGTAAGTTTCCACTGATGACACCCTTATTTTATGCTCCAACGCACTTACTAACGCCCTTCTTTCCTTTGTGTGTGTGTGTGTGTGTGTGTGTGTGGCCTCTGATTAAGTTTATTCTTTTCTCTTCTCTGTTCTTGCTTCATCTTAGGCATCCATTTTTATTTCTAGCTAACAATCTCATGACAAGTGAGTGAACTGCAGTGCCAGGGAGAGAAAGGGTTAGAGAAATATAAATACTAGATGGACATATTGATATTAGAACGAAAGAATGGTAAATAGAGAAATTGATACCGATAGACAGACAGAAGTAGAGATAGACAGATAGAAATAAATATTGACAGAAAGATAGATAGATAGATGGATGGACAGACAGACATCCTTCCATCCAGCCAGTCAGCCAGCCAGATAGATAGATAGAGCGATAGATAGACGGATAGATGGGTGGTTAAAGAAAGACTGATAGATGAATGGATGGATGGATAGTTAGGTAAGTAGACAGACAGATAGACGCACACTTAGATAGATAATAGGTAAGCAGACATAGGTAGGTAGCAGGCAGGTAGACAGACAGATAGATAAACAAATAAATACATAATTAGATCGACGCAGATAGATAGGTAGATAGATAGATAAATAGATAGGAAGACAGAGATAGATCGATAGAAAAGTAGTGATAGGTACACATATACTGTACAGAAGAGATATCTATATATACAGTATATATAGATGGCGAGAGAGAGGCTGATAGATAGACAGATAGATTATATATATGTTATTTATATGTTTTATAGAGCTGCAAAGAAAGTGGTTGAGGAGGCGAAGGGGAAGACAGGAGGAAGCAGCTCCTGTGAGAAGAGTGGAGAAATTGCAAGATAGCGAGAAGAGGACAGAGTATAAGAGCATAGTGGAAGAAAGATTGGGAAGGTATGAGCTAGAGCAGATGGAAGGGGTGGAAGACGTATGTAAGATATTCACGGAAGAGATAAGCGCAACGTGTGAGGCAGTTTGTGGAGTGAGGAGGAGATGCAAGGGTGTGCAAGGGACAGCATGGTGGAATGATGAGGTGAAACGAGCTGTGGAACAAAAGAAGAAGGCATATGGTGAATGGTTGGCGAGTAGAGGTAGGGGAGAAGATGAGAGAGAGAAGAGAGAGGTATATGTGAGCAGGAGAAGGGAGGTTAAGAGACTGGTGAAGGAGAGTAAGAAGAAAGTGGATGAAGAGTTTGGGAGGAATCTGAGTGTGAAATGGAGGGAGAGTAAGAAATTGTTTTGGAAGGAGGTAAAGAAAGTAAGGCAGTGTGAAAGGGAAATAGTAGGGGAGTGAAAGATAGGAATAATAGATTGTTGGTGGAGAAAAGAGAGAAATTGAGGAGATGGAAGGAGCACTTTGAGGATTTGTTGAATGTAGAGAGTGAGAGCAGTGTGAGTATAAGTGGTTGGGGAATGGCTGGGAGAAGAAGAGATGAGAGGAGGGAGGAAGAGATCAGTAGGTCGGAAGTAGTGGAAGCGATGAAGAAGATTAAGCTGGGAAAGGCCCCAGGAATTGATGGAGTGTGTGGTGAAATGCTTAGGTATGGGGGTGAGATTGTTGTGGAGTGGATATGGAAGTTGTGTAGATTGGCTTGGGAAGAGGGAAGGGTTCCAGAGGACTGGAAATCAGGTATAATTGTTCCTCTGTACAAAGGAAAAGGGGAGAGAGAAGTATGTGGTAACCATAGGGGTATTTGCCTTCTTAGTGTGACTGGTAAAATATATGGTAGAATACTCATTGATAGGGTTAGGTATATGACAGAGGAGCTAGTTGGAGAAGAACAAGGGGGATTTAGGAAGGGAAAAGGGTGTGTAGATCAGATATTTGTTCTAAGATGTTTAGTGGAGAAGTATCTAGAGAAGGGAAGGAAAGTGTACGCTGCCTTCATGGACTTGGAGAAAGCTTATGACAGAATAGATAGGAAAGGTATGTGGAAGGTATTAAGAATATATGGAGTGGAGGGGAAATTGTTGAGTGCTGTGAAGAGTATGTACGAGGGAGCTAGGGCTACGGTGCGAGTGGATGGTGAGCTGAGTGAGTTCTTTGATCTCAATGTGGGACTGAAACAGGGGTGCGTAATGTCTCCATGGCTGTTTAATATATATATGGATGGGGTCGTAAAGGAGGTACAAGGTAGGGCAGTGGATGTGGGGGTGGCCCTAATGAATGAGGGTGAGTTTTGGAAGCTTCCGGTGTTGCTATTTGCTGATGATACAGTATTGTTGAGTGAAGATGAATGGGAGTTGCAAGGTTTGGTGAATGAATTTGGGACAGTGTGTAGGAGGAGGAAGCTGAAAGTTAATGTAAACAAAAGTAAAGTTATGGTGTTTGAGAGGAATGAAGTCACAGAGTGTGCAGTGAGGTTGGATGGTGAGGATATGGAGAATGTGAGTGCATTCAAGTACTTGGGTAGTGTGATGAGTAAGGATGGAACTTTGGGGGATGAAGTACGTGAAAGGGTACAGCAGGGAAGGAAGGTTGTTGGCACACTGAAAGCAGTGATGAGAAATAGGGAGGTGAGTATGGAAGTTAAGAAGTCACTGCATGATGGTATTGTGATCCCTACCCTGACGTATGGAAGCGAGGCGTGGACCTTGCAAGAGGGGAACAAGTCAAGAGTGAGAGCAGTGGAAATGAGTTACTTGAGAGGAGCATGTGGAGTGACATGGAGGGACAGGTTGACGAATGAAGAAGTGAAGGAACGTTGTGGGGTAGATGTGGATGTGGTTGAAAAGATTAGGAGAAATACACTGAGGTGGTTTGGACATGTGGAGAGGATGGAGAATGAAAGACTGACTAAGAGGGTGTATGTAGGTGAGGTGGAGGGAGGGAGAGGGAGGGGTAGACTGAGGATGAGGTGGAGGGATGGAGTTGAGAGGTATATGAGGGAGGGGGGGGTGAGTTGGGGGGAGGGGAGTCAAATGGTGGGTGACAGAGTGACTTGGAGGCGTTTTGTCTGCGGCCACCCTTTGCGGGATTAGGGCGTCGGGCTATAGATAGATAGATAGATATATATAGATAGATAGATAGATATAGATAGATAGATAGATAGAGAGAGAGAGAAATCAACACTCAGACTTCACCAGCTTCTTCCCGATTAACGACTTCCCTTTGAAAGCATACACTCCCCCCCCCAGAACTCTCCTTGCCTCTTGGAACCCCGTTTCTCTTGCAACCTCCTCCTCTTGGAACCCCGTTTCTCTTGCAACCTCCTCCTCTTGGAACCCCCTTTCTCTTGCAACGTCCTCTTCTTGGAACTCCCCTTTTCTCATGCAACCACTTCCTCTTGAAACCCCCTTTCTTTTGCAACCTACTCCCTTTGGAACCCCTTCTCTTGCAGCCTCCTCCTCTTGGAAGCCCCCTTCTTTTGCATCCTCTTCCTCGTAGCATCCTCCCATCCCTTCCCTCCCCCCCCTTTTTTTTTTTACTCCGTCTCTCTTCTGGACCCCCATCTCCTTCCTCATTAAAATCCCCCCCCCTACCTCTTCGATCCCCCCCTCTCCCCATCTCTTCTCCCCACCGGAAGTCGAGTGTCACAAGAAGGTATGTCCTGCTCTGTAATCTCGCATTAAGCTCTATTCGTCCCACCAATTGGACTCGCCTCACATCAGCTCGTTTGTGCGGCCTTCAGCAAGACGCAACGTATATTTCTTGGAATAGTTTTTGTTCATGCTTTATTTGCCGAATCATTTTCTGGTGGCATGATGATGATGATATATATACTTATACACACACACACACACACACACACACACACACACACGGATATATATATATATATATATATATATATATATATATATATATATATATATATATATATATATATATATATATATATATATTTGTGTGTGTGTGTGTGTACGTGTGTGTGTGTGTGATAAACATAATGTCTAGTTTATTCATTAAATCGACTTCATATTGTATTGCCCTAAAACTTAGAGCTATTAAAAAGGGAACATTTCTTTACATTTATTTTACGTGATCCTTCCGGCCTTTCTTTCTTTCTTCTTTTTTTTTTTTTTTTTTTTTTTTTACTAATAACGAACTCATTTCACTTTATGCCAGTGCTAGAGTTGTAAGTTTCTGGTACCCCCTTTTATAAATGGATTCCACTCAGAATTCACTTTACTCTGTATTTCTGTATCGTTTCTGCTTATGCCAGTCTTTAACTCTTTCACTACGATTACCTCTTTCTTTTTTTTTCCTGGACAATAAATAGACGATTTATTGCAACTTTGGGAAGGTCTTAAGTACTGGGCACTTTAATGTGGGCTGTATCTAATGCCTCCAGTTCCTTAATTCTCTCCTAAGCTGAATCAAATTGTCTGGAGGTAAAAAATGATAAACTAAGAAATACTTCCGCATAGTGAAGGATTTGCCACCATTTGCCGCACAACCCGTGTACTTCTTGGTCATATTAAATCTGATATCCGGTGCCATTTTCTTCCACACACTGAAGGGTGTAGCCAGGATCTCGTTTGGGTGGTGGTGATGTTAGGGGTGGGGGGAGGCTGTCGTGGGGAGGGAAGGCAGCGAACTCTGTACCCTAGCATCTGTGATGTAGAAATTCTCCTGAAAAAGGTAATTTCATTACACGAAGCACACGTGCCCGTGTGTGTGTGTGTGTGTGTGTGTGTGTGTGTGTGTGTGTGTGTGTAAACAATATAACAAAAACTTTTCATCCAACTTTGCCCTAACTTGGTGAAAGGGCTGAGGGTTAGCCAAGGAGTAAACCTATCGTTTTTGAGAACGAATGTAACACAGGTAGGTGTAAGTTTGACCTAGCACGGTCAGCTTAAACAGTTTTTATCAAATTTTCACCAAACTTAGTGGAAGGGTTAAAGGTAGAGCAAGAAGGAATAGATTCGATTTAAGAACAGTCAAAGGTAAAAATCAAAGTGCAAGGTCAAAGTTTGATCCGTGAGTCCGTGAACACAGGAACTAAAACAATTTTAATCTGATTTGAACCAAACTTGGTGGAAGGGCTGAGGATCGGCCAGTGGGTGAACCTGTTATTTTTCAGAACAATAAGTGGTCTACGGTTCATGGCAAAGTCAGTATATTCAGTTTTTATCGGATTTAGACCAAAATATTTGGAAAGATTCATCGTACGACAGTGGTGAAGGGATTCCATGTGGAGAACAGTCAGTCAAATGTCAGTGTCACAGGGAGAGATCAAATGTAAGTGTCCCAGGGCAAGGTCATCTCAAGCTGTTTTGATCCGATTTGAGTCAGACAGGAATGAAATATTATGTTTTGGGGAGCAGTCGTACGAAGAACTGGATCAGAGAGCAAAGTCAGATGTTCGGTCCATGGCCCAGGTGGTGGGCTAGTGTACTACGCGTTTTAACTTCTCCGTGATCTCGAGTTTTGATGCATTCAGGATTTATGCGTAATATTTTAATCTTGTAATATCTGCTGGTACTTAATTAGGAAACATGAATTGAAAATGATCAATAATCATTTCACTGGACAGAACCAATTTTTGTGAGACAGGATGCACGTGTCCATAATACATGTCTGGAAAAAAAAAAAAAAAAAAAAAACGCCCAGTGTATCCGTTGCGGATGTCCCTCTCCTGGGCTGGATTTTTTTTTTTTTTTAAGGGAGAAGGGAAAGAGTTCATTTGCCAGATACTACTGTGTGAAATTTTAAGTGTTTAACTCCTTCAGCTGGAGGACGTCATTATATTATATTGTTGCTAACTCCAGACGATTCGGTTAAGCTCCTTCAGTTTAGGGTAGACTGTCCAGTTGAGAGACATTAGGTATTGCTATCGTGAACGTCTTCAAGACAAGGGATTTTCCTGATCTGGAAAAAAAATCGTCGTATCACCCCTTTTCTCGTTTTTTCTTTCCACGAACTCACTTCATATCATATCCTCCATACAGTTCTGGGTCGTATCACCTCTTGGTACCCTATTTATCTGGCGGATTCACTTACCACGTATTCGTATTCCAAACACTTTTGGTTGCAGTCTCTCTCTCTCTCTCTCTGTCTCTCTCTATGTATGTATATTTAAGGGTTCACATCATAGGTTAATTCCTGTTTTTAATCACGTCATCCCTCTTCCCGACAGCTTTCCTCCACGAACTCACCTCGAATCTTGTTCTTCTTGGTCATGTCACCTCTATTCCTGGACCTCCGTTTTCCACTTAGCATATTTACAAGGTGGCGGTGGTGGGGGCGTGGGTGGAGGCGAGGTTACAGGAAGACCACAAGGAGAGGAATGCTAGGGTTGGATGGTGTGTAGGAAAGTGGAGTGGATGGGAGTGAGGGAGAGAAGAAAAAGTGTTGGTAAGAAAGCAGTCGTTGTTTTACGTAAGGAACATGTTCTACACAATTCAGAACTCTTCATATGCAATTAGTATCGTAAAATAGGTTGGGAAACTAGAAATTAAGCTTAGTAGGTAACAATGAAATATTAATAACGTTTCTTTATTTTACTGAGGATACAGTAACGAAAAAGTGACAATAAAGGTAATTTATGACGAGGATTTAGTGTTCTGTGCAAGCTGATATGTTTTCATTTCGACTCCCTGTCTGTCTCAATGCATCAGTTCTTGTCTGTGTTTATTTTTCTGCCTATCAGTCTGTCTTATCTTTCATTCGGCGATAAATTTGTCTGAATATCTGGATGGATTTCTGAACAAGCACTTTTTTTTTTTTTTTTTTTTTTTCGGAGTTGTTAGTGTCATTTTCAAATTTTAGGTTGGAGGGAGGACAGAAAATGGTAGAGGACAGGGTGACGTGGATGGACACCCATTACGTGATTAATGCGTCTGGCAATAGGTAGGTAGATAGATAGATAGAGGGATAGAGATAGATAATTTTTACATGTTTCGTTTGTTTTTTTCATATTAGAAGGCACTTAACATGTTCGAATACTATTTTTGCCGACTGGTACTTGCCAGCACATATTCTGTTTATGTAGAAAGAAGGAACCAAAGATTGAGAATAAAAAAAAAGAAAAAGATTAATTCATTTTGAGATGCCAGGACGCAACGGATCTGAAATACAAGACTGATGAAGGTAAGCTGAGAAAAAAAAAGCGATGGAGAAGACTGTTCCAAAGTTGACTTGCCGTTTACACAAATCACTGAGAGTAACGGTTAATACATGCATTAGAGAAGTGTATAAGAAACGATTGGAAGTGTATGGATAGACTGGCGCTGCATGGACGATGGTAGAAGTGGCTGTTAGAACGATGGATGAAGAGGAGTGGAGTATATGTACAATTAGGGGCAAAAGTTAGCCTACTCTTCTGGTGCGTATACTTCAAGTTCAGGGTATGTTCGTCATTTTCCACTTCGATGCACCTTATCAAAGATCATCATCTAAGAGTAGAGAAACATAACAAGCCTCTTTCAGCATTGGATATTAGCAAGCAGAGGGAAAGGAGAGGTAGAAATGGCGAAATACTAGGCGAACTTTTCTCCCCGACAGGACAACTAATATATCTGAAGAGTGGTTAAAAATGAACAAGAAGAAATATAGGTCATAAGAGGGAGGTTCCTGTTATAAAGTGGACACTGAAATAGATAAAATGAAGCAATAACAGTCACTCTGCAAATACACATGAAGATTTATTCGGATATTAAGGAAAGAAAAAATATGTATGAGGCAGATAAACGATAAATATAACTATGTAAATACATAAAGCAGAGACTGATGTTCAGAGAGATTAAACGAGATAAGACGATATGAGGTAGGCTGTGAAAATATACTCGAGTTCTTGGTACCTGTACACCTCATCTCTCTTACTTCACATCACAAATATCCCCCCCCCCCCGTCTCTTTCTCTCTCTCTCTCTCTCTCTCTCTCTAGCAAGGTGATCGATAAGACTGTCTTTTTCGGCCTCAATATCACCTCCTCCATTATATTCTTTTTCTTTATATAAATTTTGGCGTGCATTGTTTCAGCCTATGCATTTATATATATTTTTTTTACTGGGTGGGCCAACATGCCTTTCACCGAGTTCGTGGTATTGTGAAAAAATGATATTGTTGTTCTTTTAATTTTTTTTTCCCCAGTGTTTGTGTTGTTGTTTATCGATTGTTTTTTAAACGCTGTGGTCATAGTCGTTCTTTTTGTCACTATTGTTTCTCTGTCTGTCTCTCTCTCTCTCTCTCTCTCTCTCTCAAATCTCCATGGCATGATTCAACACTAAAAAATTAGTTTCCTTTTTTAGTTCCAAGCTCATAATTTTAATACATTTACCGTATATATGATGATAAGTTTCTGTCTTTAGTGACACTCATATTCCGTAAAATTAAAAACGCGTCATCGTGCTATAGATATTAATGTCTTCAGTTTATTTATTTATTTTTTCTTACTACTGGCCATCGATTTTTATTCAGTTTAGGCAAGAGTTCTGATACTGAAGGGATTATTCTTATTCAAGTAGCTACTCTGTTAATCGTATTAGTTTCCTCTTTCTTGTTTATCTCTGTCTATATTTATCATGTTCGTGTTCTCTTTCTTTTTTTTACTTCTTTCTCTTCTTATCAGGTTAATATTCTCTCTTCTCGTATTTACCTCTTTTTCGGCTTACAAATTTTCTCTTTTTCTTTACCGTCTAACCTCTTTCTGTGCTTAATACAATTATTTCTCTTTCCTTCTCACCTCATTCTCTGTTTATCATGTTCATTTTCTTTGTCTCCTCTTTATCTCTTTCTCTGTTTATCACGCTCATCTATTTCCTCTGTATATTTTTCGTGCATTTATCTTCTTTATATTTTTCGTGCATTTAAGTTTATCTTCTTTATGCCTCCTCAACCTCCTCTACCTCTTGCTGCTCATTATGTTCATATTCCTTTTCCTCTTTGCGTCTCTAAACCCTTTCCTCTGTCTGTCACGATGGTTTTCTTTTCTCTAACTCTTTACCTCTTAGCCTTTTCTCTGTTTATCATGTCCGTTTGCTCTCTCTTCCTCACCTCTTGAGTCCATTGCTTCCCACTCCCACGAAAGTCAAAATTTTATTCATGTATGCACGGCCCAGATCCAGATAGCGCCAAGAACCATGTGATTGGAGCCCAGACCTACCCCACTGTCTTATTAGTGAGCGGGGGAGACAGGGAAACGCACCAGAGCAGGAGAGATGATGAGGCGGTGGTGATGGTAATTGTGGTAGGTGTGGTAATTGAACCGAGAATTGTGGTGGGTGGGGTGAGATTAGGTGAGTTAGTTGTGGTAGGTGTGGTAAGTGAACTGAGAATTGTGGTGGGTGGGGTGAGGTTAGTGGTAGTTGTGGTGGGAGCTGAGGTTGCTTTGGTGATCAGAATTGTTGGGCTGAGAATGGTGGCTGTTGTGGTAGGTGATGTAAGAGGTGACTGATTTCAAACTTATGCTACTGTCTCGTTATTGAGCAGAGGAATAGGATACCACACGAATGTTGGAGAGGCGAGAGTTTGGTGGTGGTGGTGGAATTGATGGTGCTTGTGGTACGTCAGCTGAGAATTAAGGCTGATGTGATGAGTTGTAGTTATTGTTGTGGTGAGAACTGTAGAGGATGAACTGAGAGTGTCATAGAGTGGGTGGGAATTTTAGTAGGGATGAGGTGGGAAGTGTGGTTATTTTGATCAGAATTAAGATGGTTGAGCCGAGAATGATAGTTGTGGTAGCTTAATCATTATCATTCCTAGATTTAATATGCATATTGTTTGTGTGTTTATTTTCACTCATACAGCCACCATGCACTCATAACCTAACGAGATTGAATTTTTAAGTGAAAAAAATGTGACCAAACAGAATTATTGCTGAAATGAACTGCTATGGAGACTTGCTCCTTTTCCCTATATCCTTTTTACTCAAACCTGGCCTTATGTTACTATTTCTCCATTTAGAATACCGAGTTATAACAAAAGATTAACACTAGAATATGGTCCTAGTCACGAAGAAGTGCCATGGAAAGGATGTCGAGTCATAGTGTTGTCTTATGCAGCCACTGAGCTACGTGAAATACGCCATAAAAAAATCTAGGTCAAATTAAGAGAAAAGGAGCATAGTACGTGAAGTGACAGACTTGCTTAACGTAAAATTGGTTAAGTTCCTCTGTGAATACCTCTTTACGTGCTTTGAAGCCAGACCTGCACTACACTTATATCTTATTAGTGAACAAGGGAGACATGGAAACGCATTACAGTATGTGAGATGAGAGGGTAGTAGTACTGGCGTTGGTGGTGGTTGTTGTGGTAGATGAGATGAGATGAGATGAGAACCAGGTAGCTACCATATTCATGAACTGCCTTGAGCTCCGGTTGTGCTTGAGTCAGGTAAATGTACTATAGTGAGAGATTAGGGTTTATAGTAATAGTTGTTTTTGGTAAGGGTACAGATGGTGGTGATTGTGGTGGCTGTAACTCTCATGCCTGTAGTTATGGTATTGATCAGTATAACTAGTGGTAGTAGTAGTGCTATGGTAGTTGTAGTGGTATGATAATGATAGGGTTGGGTGGTATTGGTCAGTTAGTAAATCAGTCAGTCGGCTGTACTTAATAAGCTAGATACTGTACATCGTTTTGTTTGAAAAAAATGTAAAGCACAACTACAACGACAACAACAGAAAATATGCCGTATCTAAGCAATGTTGCTTTAACTGATCTACCGGATCTTAGTAACAAAGTATATTTCATAAAATGTGGAGATTGTGGAGCACTGTATATAAGCAGCTATATGACGAATATTTAAAATGCGTAAATTAAGAGAGAGAGAGAGAGAGAGAGAGAGAGAGAGGGAGAGAGAGAGAGAAGGGCAGTCAACAGATCTGCAACATATTTTAATCTAAATACCAACTCTTCCTGTAGACTACATTCATGTATCTGATCTCATTTTTTTTTTTTTAATGTCAGTTTTTATACCAGTAATGTCTTTCCCATCCATTTCTTTCAGCATATCAAGAAGCTTAGAATAACTTTGACCAGACATACATTACAACAAAGATAGTAGGATTTCTCTTTTTTAATGCTGTCAAATACCTTCCTCGTACAGATGCCAGACACTGCCTCAGCAGTAAGAAGCCTACTATAAATCCATCGCCACGCACAGATTGGTCGTTGTCTCGGGTAAGTTTAATGATATTCTTTTTATGGTACTTTATTTACTTATTCCAAATAGCCTAAAAGTTGATGTTATATAGTGATAGGGCATACAGAAATATCATAACCAAGCACACACTAAACAATAACTTTTTACTGTATAATTTTCATATTTTGTTTTCAGAGTAAAATATTGCAGGCACTGAATATAATATGAATTCTACATCTTTTATTACGGAGAATTGTGTAAAAAATTCATACTAACTGATATTACTTGTTCCCGCCTGCAACTTGTCTCTGATATTACAATGTGCTTAACATTTGCTGAGTGTACGGTACAGTTCATGGTCATTTTCAGCTACGTCGCACAATTTTTCCATATTTTCTTTCGTATCTGTCAGTGTGTCAGTGCATTACACCTCAGCAGTTATATTATTTCTATAACGCCAGGAAACATTCGTGGTCTGTATTAATTGTAGTCTTTCAAACATCATCTGTGTACACTAAAGAGGGAACTTACCCCACCTACGACCTCTTATCATTGGATAGGTTTCACAGACGCCAGTTGTTATTGGTAGAAACAGCTTGTGTGTCTCAGTTGTGGTAGTGATAGGACTTCGTTCTTGTGGATGCAGTATTAGCTGTTGTGGTCGCGGGAGTGATGGAAATGATTTGTGATAATTGTAGTAGTAATGTTTGTCTTAGTACTAGGAGTGGCATGTGATAGTTGTGGTTGTGGTAGTTGTAGTTGTCATCGCCGTCGTCGTCGTTGTAGTGGTGGTGGTGGTGGTGGTGGTGGTCGTCGTCGTTGTCGTGATGGTGGTAATAGATAGCGTGAGGGAGCACTTAATTTGAGGGCGAAGCGCAGGACTATCTTATTAGCGTGATGGGGCGTGGGCAGAGACACAGAAACGCACTAGCTGCCACTTGAGGCGAGGCGACATTGCTGGTGGAGAGAATGGTGGTGGTGGTGGTGGTGAGAATGGTGGTGAGAGTAGTCGTGGTGATGGAGAGAATGGTGGTGAGTGGTGGTGGTGATGGAGAGAATGGTGGTGAGAGTGGTGGTGAGAATGGTGGTGATGGTGGTGCGGCTGTGGTGATGGTGGTGGTGATGGAGAGATTGATGATTGTGGTGGTGATGAAGAGAACGGTGATGGTGATGAAGAGAATGGTGATGGTGATGATGGAGAGAATGATTGTGGTGGTGGTGATGGTGAGTGCTATGATGGTGGCGGGAGTAAAGGTGGTGGAGGTGGGTGCTGGTGAAAATGGTGGTGAGATTGGTATAGGTGAGGGTGATGACAATTGTGGTGATGGTGGTGGGGGCTGGTAAGTGGTTCTAGCAAGAGTAGTAGTGGTGGTGTGTGGTGTAGCTGTAAGTGGTGATGTTTGTAATGGTAATGAAGGTGAGAGATGTTGCTGTAATGATGGCAATAAGTGGGGGTTATTAGTGATGATGGTGGTACAGTAGACACATTGCTAGTGGTGAGAACTGAGGTAATGTTGACGGGAACCGTTGTAGTGATGGTAAGGTGTAGTGATGAGAAATGTAAAGGTGACTGTGTTGACTAAGGAAAGAAGATGTAATGCTGGTGGTGATGCTGATATAGTGGTAATGGTAGTTGTGTGGGATGATAGTTGTGGTGTCGCAGATGATGAGGGCGAGACTAAGAGCCGTGGCGATGCTGTGTTGTGAAGGATGTGGTGATGCTGTATAATGACAGGTGGTGATGATAGTGAGAGTTCTTGTGGAAGTGGTGGTGATGGTTTCTAGGGGGAGAATAGAGCTGGTGGTGATTGTGGCAGTCGTGGAGGTTATAGTGGAGATAAGGTTGGCTTTTATGGTAGTCAGTCACCATTTTAAAGTAATCTGTAAAAAAAAAAAAAAAAAAAAAAAAAAAAAAAAAAAAAAAAACTTCCTCCAATAAGCATCTTGTGAGACCATTACTTAAAGTGCCAAGAAATAGTAGAAAGTTACGATTGTTAAAAGTTGGTTCATGATTTAAGAACGACAGTTGGCATGAAATAAGTTTGAAGCTATTAGCCTAAGTTGATTTGAAGACAGCTACACTGCTACTGTTAACTACTACTATTGCTGATGCGCTGCTAGTAGTAGTAACAGTAGCAGTAGCAACAGCAGTAGTAGTAGCAGCAATAGCAGTAGTAGTAGTAAAGAGTAGTAGTACTAGCAGTAGTAGTAGTCGTAGTTGTTGTTGTTGTTGTTGTTGTTCCTGAAGTAGTAGTAGTTGTAGTTAGCGACGCCGAAAGCTCAGCTATTTTGATGAGTAAGTTTCTGTGTGTGCATCTGCTTCTGTACGAACAGTGTCTCATGAATGCCTGATCCAGTTTAGCCCAGACTTGGCACATACAGTACATTGTATGTGAATATGAAAAGAAGTCATTCGATTTTGTAGCAGATCAACGAAAGGCCAGGATCACTGGTCCAAATTATACCTCGGCCGTGGCGTCATTGTGCTGTCTGACCGTCTGGCCATCTCAGTAATGGAGGTAGTTACGGTGGCGGTAGGACGGTTAAGGCGGCTGTGGCAGTTGGTATTAGCGGCAGAAGTGAATCTTTACTTGCTGTTGTTGTTGTTCTCATTCTGGGCTTCCTAATCGATGTTTTTGGTGGTGCTAATAATGGCGGTGTGGTGTGGTATCTTTCCTATCCTGTATCGGTAATTAGATACCGATACCTTTATTTGGTCTTAGCTCCGTAGATCTCACAAGCCTGACTACCTGCTTAAGAATGTCACCTGTTTGTATTAACCCCTTCATTATGAAAGGCTTGTCCGTAGATGGGCGAAACCGTGGAGAGAGGGGGGGTAGCAAAAAATATAATTACTTCAAACCAAGAGGCTTATCCAAAGATGAAAAAAAAGCATTATCGTGCAGAAAGAGATAGAAATGATACCTTTTTGCATTGAGAGAGAGAGAGAGAGAGAGAGAGAGAGAGAGAGAATGTTTTGAGAATAATGACTGTGAATGTTAAGTCATATTACTTTCATCGGCACCTGTTCTGTTCTGTTGGAAAAATCGTCAGGGTTATCATCCCCGTTACTTATACATTTACTGTTCCTTTTGCCGTAATTTTGTTCATAACCACTGCTGTCTTACTAATTACTTCATCCTCTCCCCATTTATTATCAATTAGAAACCATGCCTTTAATTTTCTTCTTACTGAAATCTTATATGACAAGCCTTTCATGGATTTTCGCTTTCACAACTATGACGTCTTTTTATATTTTATGCATGATATCTCCAGACGATTGTATTCAGCTTAAGATGTAAATTTTGAACGAGATGGGTTATATACAGCCTTTATTACCTCGTTCAGAATATAAGACCTCTTTTGATTTGACCAATATTGTCTGGAGGAAATTAGACTAAACACGAACAATACATCATCGAAGTGAAAGGGTTGAGATATCCTTGCCTCTTTCTAGTATCCACATTTCATTTCATTTATTTATTCGTTTTTCATGTTGGATTGATTCATTATTTTTTTTTCCCTGGCCTGACCTCATGGGACAAGAATCTGGGACGCCGAGAGTTTTATTGATATATTAAAATCGATGCTTTTGTTTTTATTGTTTAGTCAAAGATAAATTCGTCAGCTAAATTGTTTACACGTAGCCGGGGTTGCTGATAAGCGGGGCAGAGGCTCGGCTGAAAACTGGAAGAAATATTTGTGTCAGTGTGATGAATAATGTAGTCCCGTCCACACACGCACTTTCTCTTAATCTGAATATTATCATCTGACCGTGGCAAAAATATAATGAAAATGACGTCACCTCACTAAAGCCATTAACCCTTTTGATCCGACGACATCTTTTGATGATATACTTTTCCTGTATTAGATGATTTTATTAATTTCAGGAGAGAGCATGATTAGTGACTAGATTAATGATGGTCATAGCAACCATTCCACTTGGAAACGTCGAGTAAAATAGTGTAACGGTAGCACGAATTAATTTCTTTCACCACACTTATCCTATTAAACCACTGAAAGGCAGTGACGTCTTTTTTCCTACAAGTAAGGCAGACACAAGCAATTTTTACTGAACTTGGTAAGGGTCAATAATAGTGAAAGGGTGAATGTAGGCTGTAACTAACCCTATTATTTCTAAGATTCTTTTAAACACAGTGAATCGTCTGGAGTTGGCTCAGATAAAACAGTAAATCATATTGTCTCTAGTCAAGGGTTTTATAAAGCATGTGGAATGAGTTTACTTTGGGGCTATCACTCAGGAGCTGAAAGTGTGATGGCATGTAGCTAGTTGATCATCAGGGAAATGTATGAAAAGTGCTAAAAATAAGTAAATAGATAAATATATAAAAGTCTATCTATCTATCTATATACCTAGGCTGCTTCCCCCAAGGAAAGGGAGGTAGCCGAGACAGGACGACTCACTCTCCATTTACTCATCCATTCAAACACATTCATTTGCATCTTAGCCCCAAAGGGGAGAACGGACAGATCCACACCGCACAAGGGTCAACTGGGCAATGCAATCAGTGACATCCGCAGCAGGGCCCGACAGCAGAACTGGTTTACCCCTGCCACATCATAACAGACCCATCCCCTTACCCGCACCTGACCTGACTAGCTGATCAGACCAAATGCGGGAGAATATCCCCTCAGGGCTGCGTCATCACTTATTTATTCACAATTTCTCTCCATTTATTTCTGTCACGCACAGTTAACGAATATTAATGTTGATAAATGATCGTGTATTTAGAGAAATGCATATGTGTGCTTGGAATGAATATAAGTACTTTCATAATTGCACGTATCTAACCCAAGGCCCGTGTAGTGCCAGGATGTATGTAGACCTTGATCTGACCTGATATCGTCGTGCTGTGATGCACTTTGGTATTTTATTCGTGCTGACGCCAGAAAATTTTGTAAAAAAAAAAAAAAAAGGAATTAGAGGGTTAAAAATTTACAAATTAACACTTTCGCAATCATCAACGTTTGGTTCAGCTGAAAGAAGGCCAGGTAATCAGAGTAAGAAAAAAACTATTAACTCTGCTAATATAAATGCACTTTGGCATTTTATTCATGCTAACACCAGACGTTTTTGTTTAGCTGAGAGAAGTCCAGGTAGCGAGAGAGTTGTGAAAGGTGCATTTATTAACAGTTCCGCAGCGTCCTTATTTATTTTTTACTCTAACATCTGACGTAGTAAACAAATAGTCCCAGTAATCCTATCACCCCGAGAATGTCACTTACGCTTTATTTTATACACTCCTAACATGTTCATTCATCTTTGGATCAGGTTTTCAAAATGGAAAGGTTAGATACAGCCTCCAAGTACCCTTTCACAACCAGGTGGCTCTCCTGATTGAATATGATTACCTGATAACCAAGAGAATATACAACAAAAAGGGGTCATAGAATGGTAGGGTTATCACATTCTTGCCGTGTAGTAAACCGTGTAGTAGAATGATCATTGTCACGGATGTTTGTATGATATGCATGTGAAGATTTTAGAAGCATGTTTCTTCTTCTTATCAGACAGTCTTACTCAGCTCAGGAGGGCAACCCCAAAAGTAGACGGGTTCATGAAAGCGAAATCTAACGCTTCAAGTTCAACAACCTCCTCCAGAGTTACATAAAATTTAGTGGAGATGGCAAGAGTTAAATATACATCGACATGACGGGGTTACTGTATATGGAAATCAGCGGGTATAGGAATGTTTACATGTAGGCTTATAGGCGTGTGAATATGAACAGGAATGTATATGGCTACGAAGGGAACGTTTATGTGGCTATCGGTGCCATATATGTGTAGACAGGAATGTGTTCTGGAATGTTTACATGTAGGTGAATGTCGTTGGTATGTTAACACCCTCAGCACGATGATGTACACTCACTCCAAAAAAGTATATTCCACACAGTGATCGATAATTTTACAGTAAGTGTTGTTGCTGTGCTCGTTTTTTTCTTTTTCCCCTCTTCGAAGGTAAATATCTCAGAAAGGATGGCGTATTTTCCATGTTGTAAAAAATTCCTTCTTCATCCTGTATTGATAAGAACAATAGCTATGCACAGTCATGAATAGTTACAAGAGAACATTCCCAAACGTTTCATCCTTTGTTTCAAAAGGTAAAACACAGATTAAAAAAAAAATCATACTTTTGGAGCGGCTGTACTTTAAATGTTATTCTTGCTGCCTCCAGACGGTTTATTCAGCTCAGAAGAGACTTTTCGAATTGGAGAAATAGCTTTAGGTAACTCCGTCAGTACTAGGGGCTTAATAAAGTGGTCTGGAAACAGCAAAAATGAAATAATGAGTTCATCGGAGTGAGGTAGTTAACAATAATGTAAAAATCTGAAGTAATGCTTGCTTATGATTTTCTTCACATTTATGTGGGCATGAGTGTTACGTAAATACTTAGATAAATTTGAATGTACAGGTATAGAGGAAAGTTGATATGAAGAGAATGTTTGTAGGGGTTTTTGTATGAACATGTGTTTGTAATCTTTATCGGGGAATTTACTTTAGGATGACTGCTTGTAAGGAATGTTTTTGAAAATATGTCTAACAGGGTGACGTAATTATTGTTTTAATCCAGCTACATCCCTGTCAGTTTACTCACTCGAGAGATGTTTTGCACCGGAGGAGTTAGGTATGAGCTTCATCAACCCTTCCACTTCAAGAGGTCTTCCCTGAGTAGAATAAAATCGTTTGGAGGTAGCAAGAACTAAAACAAGCTGTCATTTGATTGGAAGAGGTACAGGAATATTTGTAATGAGACAGATGTGTGTTGGAGTATTTGCCTGAATTCGATTTTAATGAAAAAATATTTTAAGAAGAATGCTTGCAGAAATGGTCGTGTACGAATATCTCCCTTTTTAAGACAGTTTATATTAAAATGACTATCTCTTTGATTGTCTATCTAGAAGTGAACTGTAATTCTTAATTCTTAAAATGTTTAATTGTATGATGATTCACGTGTAGGAATGTTCACGAGAATGTGGATGTTGTATTACGCGAGAAGATGTAGATGACAGAATTACAAACAAGTACCTAGACAAATGATTTTGAAATGTTTGTATAAATATGAATATCTTATTTTTTGTTTAATAATATTATGAGTTTTAAGAGTTTTATAAAAATGCCTAGGGCCTAAATGAACATGAAAGGTACGGGTGAGGTTTAGCGAATATAAATGTGGATATGAACGGTTGTATATGAATGTTGATATGCAGGTATGTATGAATATGAATGTAAATTAGAGTATTTACATGAATGTAGATATTCAAGTCAATGTGCATGTGACTGTACGAATGTGAATGTGGAAGATTTGATGAAGTTCTGTGTGAATATGATGGAGGATATGAATATTTATGCGAATATGAATTAATATGAATGCTTACGGATATGAGTTTTTATGTGAGTAGATATGCGGATAAGAATATTCAAATCGGTATCGATATTATATAAATTTTCAAATGAAAGCTTATACGATTATCAGCATGACTTCGAAAGCATATATGACTGTGAGTGTAACCATGAACTGACTGTAACTATGAACTGACTGTAACCATAAATTGACTGTAACCATGAATGAGTGTTTATGAACTAGCAGCAGTGTAAATGTTTTGAGGGCAGGCGGGACATTGGTGTGTGTTTATTGTGACGAGTGACAGGGTGACAGGTGTGTGTTCGTCAGGGCATTAGCTAATTGCTCTCTCTCTCTCTCTCTCTCTCTCTCTCTCTCTCTCTCTCTCTCTCTCTCTCTCTCTCTCTCTCTCTCTCTCTCTCTCTCTCTCTCTCTCTCTCTCTAACCTCTGCTTTCCCACGTTCTCTCTTCACACTTTAAAATTTCCGTTTGTTTGTCTCTCACGCAGACTTTCACTTTATCTCTTTATAAACCTACCAACGTATTCACATCTCTCTCTCTCTCTCTCTTGAATCCTTGTCTCCCAAAGTCCCTCCACAAGGAAATTTTTCTCCTCCGTCGTAATCTTTTCCCTCCCTTACGCATTTCCTCCCAGCATATTCCGGCTCTTGATCTCTCTCTCCCTCCTCTCCACACACTCTTTTCTTTTATCTCTTCCGTTATTCCTCCTCCTGTCTGCACTTCTCTTTCTTTTCTCCATTTCTTCTCTCCTCCTCCCCCCACTCCCCTGCCTCCTCATTCCACATTCCCTGACTGTGTTCCGTTTCTTTCCCCACCCTCACCGTCTTACTCTCCATACTCCCTTTTCATTCCCCACACTCTCCTTTCACTCCCCACACTCTCCTTTCACTCCCCACATCCCTGCCCCTTCATTATTGTTCACTCCCCAAATCCTCTCATCTCAAAACCCCTCCCTTCCACTCCCCACACCTCCGTCTCTCCATTCCCCATACCCCTCCCCTCCCTTCCTTACACCTCCTCCCCTTCTTCCCCACATCATCTTCCCTCCATTCTCCACACCACATCACTTACACTCCCCACACCCCCTCCTCTCCACTCCCTCATTCCTTCCTTTCCACTCCCCACCCTTCCCCACACCCCCTTCCTTCCCCACACCTCCTCTCGCCCCCACACCCCCTCCCTTCCTTACCTCTTTTCCCTTCCCCACTCCCCTTCCCTTCTACTCCCCACATCACCTCCAATCCATTCCCCACACCACTTCACTTTCATTCCCCGCACCTCCTCGTCTCCATTCCTCACACCCTCTCTCTTCGACTCCCAACACCTCCTCTCCCTTCCCCACACCTCCTCCCTGCCACTTCCCACACCTCCTCCCCTCCATTCCCCACACCCCATCCCCGCTCCTCAGTTCCCCATATCCTCTCGCCCAACATCTTCATTCCCTCTAAAAACCCCAATCTGCCCATTCCCATCTTTTTGTACCCTCCTCACTCCCGTTCCCACCCTCCCACACCCTCTTTCCTCTCATCCCTCTAGCCTCCCCCTCCTTTCTGTCGTCCCTTTTTCTTCGCCCCTCGTTCCTCTCGTCCCCCTGTCCTCTCCCTCCTTTCTGCCGTCCCTCTTTCTTCCCTCCTCCTTCCTCTCATCCCTTTGTCCTCCCCCTCCTTCTTTTCGTCCCCCTGTCCTCTCTCCATTTCCTCGTCCCCCCAATTCTCCCTCCTCTTCCTCTTGTCTCCCTGTCCTCCCCCTCCTTCCTCTCTTCCCCTTGTCTTCCCCTCGTTCCTCTCCTCCCCTTGTCCTTCCCGTCCTTCCTCTCCTCCCCTTGTCCTCCCCCTCCTTTCTCTCCTCCCCTTGTCCTTCCCCTCCTTCTTCTCGTCTCCTTGTCTCACCCTCCTCCTTCCTCTCGTCTCCTTGTCTTCCCCCCTCCTTCCTCTTGTCCCTCTGTCCTCCCCTAATGACTCCTCCCTCCCCCTCACTAATGCATGCAAGGTAAGGTCATTAAGAAACACGGAGCGGCCTCACCTGGTCTCGCCTAATGAAGCAGGTGTCTCCCTCGCGTCGCTTCCTTGGCAGCTTGGAACTGGGAACGCTTCGAGCCCTCGCTGTATTCGAACACGAGAAATTTCGAACACCCTGCAGACTCATTGGAGCTCCACCTCCTTCGAATTCTTTGCTTTAAATTAAACCACAAGATTTTGCGAACTCCATAGAAACTTAAGATATTGGCCTGCTTCATACTCCCGTTGAGTTCGAAGAAGAGGGATAATATGCACGTTTTATTTATTTATTTATTTATTTTTTGCAAGTATAATATATCGACGCACTTCGAATCATAGCTGCTTTCGAACATATGTGATTTCGAACACTTACAAGAGTCGAAGATTCACATACTTGGAGCTCGTACTGGACTCGAACAAACAGTCTAGTGGAGACTTATATTCCAAACTCTTACTGGATTTAAACTAAAAAAATTTCGAACATCCACACGCATACACGCATACGAGTATATGAGAGATTTACATGCTTCCAACTTTCTTTGGATACGGGCACTCCTCTACATATGTCAGAGTTTCAGGTGCTTCAGACTCCAAGTATATGTAACCACTAACTTACAAGCGACATAGACGAACAGAATATACATCATCTTTCCATCTGTGATTTTATTATTCTGCTCTGAGTAAAATTCTGAAATGTTGGTGATGGAAGGCCTGGAGACTGCACCTTTAGAGCACAATAGCCTCCGAACTTATGGCAAAAACATTTTCAACATTTTCAAGCTATTTCTCTCTCTCTCTCTCTCTCTCTCTCTCTCACACACACACACACACACACACACACACACACACACACACACACACACACACACACACACACACACACACACACACACACACACACACACACACACATCGTCTTTGACATAAAAAAGTATTATACACAGAAGTTTGATGCACGAGTTATATTTCAAAGAGTTTTACACTAGAAAATGTTTTGCAATGGAAATTAAAAGCAGAAACTGTTCACATTAGTATTATAATTATTACCTCCGCCGAGGAGGTTATGCTTTACCCCGTATTGGATTGTCTGTCTGTCTGTCTGTCTGTTAGCAGTATTACCTTACCCAAAAAGATATCAACGGATTTTGATGAAATTTTGTGAAAGGATGGGCCATGGTTCAAGAAATATATGATTGAATTTTGGGCCGGATCCGGATCCGGAGTATCCCGCACAGTATCTCCAAATGTTCATAATGAATTACTATGAAATTTTGTAGAAAGGTAGGCCATGGACCAAGAAAGACTTAATTAAATTGGGGGGGGGGAGTCCGGATCCGGATTCGGATCATATATCCACAAATCCATATCCGGATCCTTTTTAATGGGAATGGCATTAGCGGAGGTATTCACTCTCTGACGCTTTCTACTTAATGTAATTATCATTAACAGCATATTTCAGTTCATTGCTGAAAAAATGAACTCTTCTAGCTTTCACGATTCTGACCTCTTGGCCACTACTTACATCCACCCGAGGTCGCCCTATGTAAGTACAGTACTTTACGGATGTCTTCCTTTGTGTTTCTCATTCTATCTCTTCCTCTCACACCATTTGAGGATTACCAATCTGTTACCTTATTATAGTTATTCGCTTTCCTCTCACTCTGTTTATTCTGTCACTTGGTGTATGAAGCTCATAACCTGCTCATGGCCGGTTATGCTTTGTATTTACCGTGATGGGTTTGTCTGCTTTTGTATACTATCTTATTGAAGAATCTATCTGCTTATGTTTTTTTCTCCATATAATGGCCAAGAATGTTACTCGTTATTCCTGTCTGAATATTCCGCAACTCCTTCATCCCAGTGACTTTACGTATATTTTTATACTCATATATCTTACCTCAAGACGACTTCATCAACTGACGGGAGACTTTCTGAAATGAAAGAGCAAAAAATAACTATTATCGACTCTTCCATTACGATGGTGCATTCCTCAGGTAAATAAGTAGTGTGGCAGTACCAGAAATAAACAAAGACGTCACCGTATCGAAAGTATTAAGATTTTATCAGAAGGACTTTGCTAGGCTCTGGGTTACAGATCAGTAAGTTAGAACAAGAACACATTGATCATATACTTTTTTTTTATAGATAGATAGATAGATAGAGAGAGAGAGAGAATTTCCTCAGGATGGCATTGTTTACCTGGAGCCACGCATCTTATTACTAGTCCTTGCCTCATTTCGGTATGATAAACTAAAATGTCCGGCTTATTCTTCCAATTTTACAATTCCTCAGCGCACTTTAGTATTTCGTTTTTTTTAACTTGAAGAAACCGTATAATGTAATGAACTGCTTCAGCCCGAGCAGGTCTTTTTTCGTCAAATTTTTGAAACAACAGGTGACTTTATTGAACTTAGAAGGGATCGCTGATGGTGACGGTATTAAGGGAGGCAATAGCTAGTCACTCAGGTTCTAAAAATCCATATTGTAACATTATATCGTACAGGTAGCAAGAATATAACAGCAACGTAATGAAAGGGTTGGCCTAATTAATCTTTAGAGTACGAGAGGTCATTAGGTGGATAAGAGTCTGTCGCTGTAGAACAAATGACATGGTATCGTGGTGTGGGAGTTGAGCATAACTTTACCTCTCTTCTTGTCTATCTTTAACCTTCTTCCAGCTTGTCCGTTGTGGAAAAAAAAACAAAAATTCCCACGCAAAATGGACTACACAGTAATCCGTACAGACTGATGATGATTGTTTGCGTGTCATGTTTGCATTTCCTGACGATTACTGTTTTCTTTGGCTTGCAGGGGTTAATAAGCTTTCCTTAACACTTTCACTTGTAGAGGCCCATCCTAAGTGGAATTAAATCGCCTGACAGAAGCAAGAAAAAGATAGAAAATACGTTCCTCTGATTAAAAGGGCTGAAGTTATTGAATACACCAAAATAACACAGGTTAGAAAGTTTAGTGCTCCATAGAGTTCTCTCTCTCTCTCTCTCTTTCTCTTACACACACACACACACACACACACACACACACACACACACACACACACACACACACACACACACACACACACACACACACACACACACACACACACCGAGATTTTAGCATAATAAGAGAGTTTAGTGCCCCCTAGTTTAGTAGTACTCCCCATAGTTTTCACACACATAACACCTCGTACGACACGCCTTGATACCGCCAGTGCTAAAAGCCCATCAAAATCCGCCAACATCCACGCGCGGCAGTGAAGAATAGCCCAGCTGACCCTTAAATCTCCGTCCCTCATAGAAAACGGGGTGCTGTAAAATTATACCAAGAGGAGCTAAATTGGGGCTTCGTGTCCTTTTATCAGGGAAGAGTTTTATCTCCCAGGTCGTAAATTATAGGGGAAAGGGGCACGAAATTGTTTTGAGAGAGAGAGAGAGAGAGAGAGAGAGAGAGAGAGAGAGAGAGGGTCAGGGGGATGAAAGGATGAAGAATCAAGGTGAAAGGGGAAGTAATTCTGAGAGAGAGAGAGAGAGAGAGAGAGAGAGAGAGAGAGAGAGGGTGAATGAAGGGACAGAGAAGAATCAAGGTTGTTATCACGGAATTAGTTTTTATGTGTTTCGGATCGTGGTGCTTCGAACAAGTACAGATAAACAATGAAACTTCAAAGAGATCAGTTTGAAAATTTAGAAGGTGGAGCCTCAAGCCTCAGCCAGTAGTCTCGTAAGGAGTGATTGGAGAGGGAGTGAAAAATGGACACACATAGAGAGATATAGTAGCATTATAATTAGAGAACTTGAGAAAATTATTAAACTACATTGGCCAGAAATTGTTAATGAAACCCAGTAATGTTGCTGATTTATCAAGGAATATATTTTAGAGCCTTTAAATCCATGTGTTTCGAACTGGGACTGTAAGCTTCGATGAGACCAGTCTGGTTGGAAGGTACCAGGAGTCGTGTAAATGTAATTGGAGGAGGATTGATATAGGTGAGAAGGGGTGAAATTATTACTGAAAGTGAAAGGCGGCAGTCATCTAAGCAGAAAGAGATGGGAGGGGGAATGAGAGATTGGATGAGGTGAGAGAGCGTTGATTAATATGAAAACATCTCTAAAGGGCGGAACCATTGATAATGAAAACGGTGAAAGGAGTGACAAAGAATGGGAAGCAGGCAGTGATGCAACGAAAGAGGGGAGGTGAAATAAGAATAAATGATCACTTAGAGACGATGTGTCAAGAGAAGGGCTTAGGAAATTTTTAAGAAAAGTTGATTGATGAACTGGGAAGAGAGAAGGGAAAAATTAAAGCTTCAATCAGTAGACTGCTCATAATGTTTGCACTCCGAGAGACACTCCAAAGCTGAATTAATTCGTGTGGCGGATGCAAAACTGGATAAAAAGTGATCGTAGTGAAAGGCTTCATGGACATAGTTATTATAATCCTTCTCTGTCCAGTAAGAGATCTCCTTAAAGCGGAACAAAAATCTTCAAGTCTGAAGAAGAATAATGCAGGGTGTCAGTCCAGAGGGTATTGGAGTACTAAGAGATGTGATTACTGAAAACAAAGACGAATTTAAAGATTAACTGTGGGCACATCAGCGACATGAAAAAGCGTCATGATCGTTTTCCAGGGCAGGTAATACATGCTGTGATACACACACACACACACACACACACACACACACACACACACACACACACACACACACACACACACACACACACACACACACACACACACACACACACACACACACATATATATATATTATTAATGTGTCCGACTCTGGGCAAAGGCTTCAGGGCCTATCCCAAGGCCCAGTAGTCCTCTGACACACCTCCACATTTTACCATTTCCGCGCTAACACCCACCGTCCATATTGAACACATGCTAAGGATGTTTCATACAGGCCTGGTGTACTGGTATTAGCAGGGGTGCTTTTACGACATGTCAGCAGGTCTTGCTTTGTGTGTGTGTGTGTGTGTGTGTGTGTGTGTGTGTGTGTGTGTGTGCTCGCGCGTGCGTGCGCGTGCGCTAGTTTAAGGAATTTTCTCTCTCTCTCTCTCTCTCTCTCTCTCTCTCTCTCTCTCTCTCTCTCGTTTAATCCTTCCTCTTACACATTCTTTATTCATTTTTTGTTCTCTGGCTGAAGACCCCAAACACTTCACTCCTGTTGTTTTTTCCTTTCTCCTCCCCTCTATTGTAATGTCTTTTCTTTATCCCCCTCTCTCTCTCTCTCTCTCTCTCTCTCTCTCTCTCTCCTGGTTGCATCCCGTCTTAGTTTCTCTCCCTTCGCATCCGTCCCTTTCTTCCTTTCTCTTATTTCCTCTGCCTTTCTACCTCATTCTTCCCTCCTCCCCTTTCCACTTCTCTCCTCCGTCTCATTCCTCATTCCTTTGCTCTCCCGTCCTGCGTCTCGGCATCCCTCTTCGATCTTCCTTCTTCTCTTCTCTAATCTCTTCTCTCTTCTTCCCCCCTCCCATCCCTCTTCTCCCTTATTTCCTTTTCCTTCTTTCCTCTACTTCCCTTCTTTTCATTTCCTTCCTCTTCCTTCTCTCTTCTCGTTTTCCTCTTATCCCTTCATTCCTCTTCCCTCTTCTCCATCTCTTTCTGTCCTTCCTCCGTATCTCAAACCCTTTTTTTCCCTCCTTCCTCTCTCTTCCCTCATCTCCCCTCCTTCCTCTCTCCTTCCTTCTCTCCCCTTTTCTCATTCTCCCCTTCTTTCCCTTCCCCCTTTTCCCTCCCCTTCCAACACCACAGTTTCGTAATATAAAACTCCTGCGTATTGTAGAGAGACAGGCTTGAGTTGACCCTAATAATACATTATGCACGATGATGAGGGAATATGTAGTCCGAGCATATACAAACAAAATACGAACAGCAGTGGCATTGTCAGGCCAATGTAACTACCTTTAATTATGATTTATGAAATGTTAATGGCCACACCAGCTGTTAATGTCTTAGGGAATGTGTAGCCACACTTGTACTCGTACCCATGTTACCGTCTGCATATTAGAAAATCATATGTGAACTATATCCGGAGGGAAAACATGTAATTGTAAGGAACTGTATGGGAGAAGTGAGCTGGAAAATGAAAGTGATGGAGGCAGAGGATGAATCATGGTAAAGGAGAAAACAAAAAACATAGAAATAGTAAAAACAAGATGCATTTGAGTAGAAATACAGTACAGTATAGTGACTGGCAGTTGAACTTAGAAGCTTATAGAACATGAAAGTAGTCTCATATCCATCCATCCATCCATCATCCAATCCTACGTTGCCCCATGAGGAGCGTAGGAGCCCGAGGCTAGGCAATTGGTCCTGACATTTAAGATGAGAGTGACCAGCCTCACTCATCCCTGAGTGGCATTACATGAGCAATAAACCCCAACCATCCCTTGGATATAAACCTTCACCGGCTCAATCCGATTGGAGCACAATAATTACCCACTAAACCACCAGGCGCCAAAATTTGGTTATATGTTTACCACCCAGCTTAGTAAATGGTTTCCTGGTGTACAGGAAACCATTTGGCTTGTCACTCAGTGTAGAGTCACCCACGGGCAGAAGGAAGAGGAGAGAATGAAGGAATGAAAGACAGAAGAGGGAGTGTAAAGTCACCCGCAGGCAGAAAGACGAGGAAAGAATGAAGTAAAGGAAGACAGAAGAAGATGGAATGAAAGGATGGAGGAGAGGACAGGGAAGACACCCGAGAGCAGCACTACGAGTGAGTGGATGGTGAGCGCCCCCACCTACCACATACAGTATATATATATATATATATATATATATATATATATATATATATATATATATATATATATATATATATATTTGTGTGTGTGTGTGTAAGAGAGAGTGAGAGAGAGAGAGAGCCTGAGGGGTGTCCTGGGTCGGTGGTGTGACGTCACAGTCTTCAAGCATGGTTAGCTTACCGGGTCACCGCCTCCGTACCCTCACACGAGGTCTTGCCCTCACCCTCGCCTACACTCACTACAAAAACACCTACACAAAACACAGGTTTAGCCTCATTTAAGTGTTGAATAGTTCTAACTGTTTGTTACTGGCAGTCTTAATTTTATTGCAGAATTTAATGACACCAATAATCACATCCATTCTTTCACTCCACTATACACTTCAGTCTCAGCAGTACTGTATACTGTAAGTTACCATTACAGTAAAGTCTTACATCCACTGAGGGCCATATTACCCACCAGCTAACTTAAGCACTCCTGTTCCCTTATCCCCCTTACGATGACGTAGTGTTAATCACTCTCCTAGCTCCCTCCAAGCAGTGCTGTGTTGAACATAGAAGGGCCTCTCGTATTGAAGGGGCTATTGAAGGCTATAACTAACCCATTCCATTCGAAGAGTCTCTCCTCAGTTGAATAAAATCATCTATAGGTAGGAACAGTAAGCCAGCAAAATAAATTACCTGATTCAAGTACAAACACACTGAGCCTGGGGGCATCTTTTTCATTATGTTCTTGCCGTCTGACGATTTTATTCAGGCTACGTTAGACTTTTTTTTTATTTTTTTTTAATTGAGTTTGAAATAGCCATATTAAATCCCTTTCAATATACACAGCTTTTTCTAAGTTGTATACAATCGCCTAGCAGCAGTGAGGCAAAACTGAAATGAACATCTTTAGTATTAAAGTACGTAGGCCGAAGTCAGAGCCGTGGTCGAGGTTGCGAAGTCGGGCTGCATACACAACACGTTTGGCGCGGTAAAAGGGAAAGTGAGGGACCTGCATTCCAGCCTGCCGTAAAGGGAGACTTATTATTGTTTTAGCGTTATTTTTTACACCCATTATTTCTCTCTGAATGTGGTTTCCTTGCCGGCGCTCTGAGAAGATTAAGAGAGGATTATTGTGGGACTTGTGGCGGTGTGTGGAGGCACTTGTGACGTGAGTTCTTTACCTGCATCACTATATTTGCACACATATTTCACCATGCTGATTATTTTATTATTATTATTATTATTATTATTATCATCATCATCATCATCATTATTACTGAAAGGAATACCCACATATAGAACTGAGGTAGCTGGTTGGGAACATTTCATAGTTCTGTGAAATCGAGGCAAAAAAAAATGTTATCACTGGCAATATTGATGCTATTTTTTTTTTTCGCTATGCAACTATTCTTGCGGGGGGGGGGGGAGTGAGTAATGTAGCTGTCAAACGTAAACTATCGATTTTAAATATTTTCATTTTATTATGTTCCCCTGTTTGCTTATTACTGAATATTTGTATTTTATCGTCACAAGAGGTTTTATAAATGTACGTTAGTTACAAGAAGTATCGTACTGACATTTTTTGACTATCACTGTTGTCAGTATTTTTATTTAACACTTTTGGCTGCTTCTTCACAAGTATTATATCCAGCTAATTCCAGACGATTTTATTCAGCTGAGAGTGAGTCCTTGCAGCTTAAGTATTGTCTCCCTACGTATCAAATGGGGTTGGTGGAGGATTAGTGCCCCTCCCTGTAAAACAATTAACTCTAAGCCCTTGGCCACCCCGTTTGGGATACATGGTGTCTGGCAATGAATGAATGAAAAAAAAACTCTGATGGCAGGGAGTACTTTATTACGGCTAACATCAAGCGATTTTACTCAGCCGAGGGTGTCAGAACAACCTTGGTGTTAAAATATCCTTGTGTTGTAGGAGTAAAAATGTTCAAGATATAATGTGCGTTAAAAAGATGCTGGAGAGAGAGAGAGAGAGAGAGAGAGAGAGAGAGAGAGAGAGAGAGAGAGGGAGGGAGGGAGAGAGAGAGAGAGAGAGAGAGAGAGAGAAACTAGAAGGGGACAAGAAGAGCGGAAAATGGGGAGATGGAAAAGGTAAAAGCCATGGAGTGATGAAGGAATAGATAAATTGAAGTGAGCAGAGAAAGAGGTGAAGAGGGTGAGAAGAGAAAGAAGCTGGGAGAGATAAAAAAAAAGGACAATCTTCGTTTCCTTTCCCTTCCTTCCTTCCCTTCCTTTCCCCTCCCACCTCCTCTTCTGTCCTTTCCTTTCCTTTATCTCTCTCCCTTCCTTTCGCCCCTTTTATTTTCTTTACTCTCTCTCCTGTGTACTATCTTCATCCTTGCTTTCCTCCCTCTCTCTCAGTTATGTTTCCCTCTCGCCTCCCCTTTTCTCGCATTCCTTCACCTCACTTCTCTCCTTCCTCTTCCCCTTTTCATTTCTTCTCTGCTTTTCCTTCCCCTTCTCTTCCTTGTCCACTCCTTTTTACTACGTTTCATCATTCCTTTCTCTTTTTTCCCTCCTACTTTCCTTCTCATTCCTCTCTCATTCTCGCATTTCTTCTCCTCTCATCATTCCCCGTCATGTCCTCTCTCTCTCTCTCTCTCTCTCTCTCTCTCTCTCTCTCTCTCTCTCTCTCTGTCACATTTTTCATTCTTCCTGTCACTCTTCTACTCTTCGCTTCACCTCAGTTCCGCTTTTTCCCTCTCATTCTTCCTCTTCTTCCCCTCTCCTATTCCGCATTCCCCTCTTCTTTTTCATTTCTCTGCGGTTTACTTCCTTCATCTTTTCCTCCCCCCTCTTTCCCAGTCCTCTTTCCATCTCAGCACTCCCATTCCTTCACTATCCCTCTCCTTCCCCCCTCCCTTTCACTCTCCTTGTTCCTCTTTTGTTGCCACTCTTCCTCTCCTTCCTCTCTTCCTTTCACTATCCCTCTCATTTAAGTCTCCCTATCATTTCTGTCTCCCTTTCGCTTTTCCTCTCCTTCCCTCTCCCTCTCCTTCCCTTTCCCTCTTCTTCCCTCTCCCTCTCCTTCCCTTTCCCTCCTCTTCCCCCTCCCTTCGTTCTTCTATCCCTCTCTGTATTTCCACACAGGGTCACCGATACGAAAAATGTAAATATGATGTCCACCGCAAGAGTAACAGCGAAAATGAGAGATGCCAAGGAAAGTAATTGGGTTGAAATTTTTGCCATAGGTACAGAGAGGGAAGAGAGAGAGAGAGAGAGAGGGAGAGAGGAAGGGGAGGCGAGAGTAAATGTTGAGAAGGGAGTGAGGGGAGAGTGGAAGGAAGTAAGGAAGAGCCCTAGAGGGAGGTGGAAATGATAAGCGATGAAATGAAAGGTCTGGAAGGAGAGAGAGAGAGAGAGAGAGAGAGAGAGGAGAAAGGGAAGGCATGTGAAAAGTGATAGTTCAGGAGCTGAGAGAAAAGATCGCAGGAGAGAGGATAGGAGAATGCATGGGAGAAAGTGAGATGAAATAAATGGTAGTATGGAGGTAGAGAGAGAGAGAGAAGGGGGGGTGAGAAGAGGGGAGAGTGAAGGCCAGAACGAACATATATGCCGTAAGTATGTGGCTTTTGACCCTTCTATGATGACGATGCTCCATACCTTTTTCTCTGCCTCTTGAAGTTCTCTCTCACATGTCTTCCATTTCTCTGATCATGTCTTTTTTTGTCAGTGCTATCTCTCATCTCTGTTCTCCATCTCTTTCTCTCTATATATATGGTTATCTCTCTCTCTCTTAATGGTTAGTGTTTCCCCCTTCATACTTTTATAATCATAGGTCCTTCTCTCCACCCAGTCTTCATTTTCCTTTGTCACTGCATTATCTCCTTCTCTTGTCTTACTCTTCTTTCCTTCTCTCACATTTCTCTTTTCCATGTTTGATTCTGATTTGGCGCCGTTTCTCTCCAGTCTTGCCTTACCTACCTCCCAGTTCTGTCTCCATTCCTCCATCAGATTTTCTCCGTCCCTTCACTCTTTTCCCAACGCTGTTATCCCTGTCTTCTTATCCCCCCCCCCTCTCTCTCTCTCTCTCACTTTCCTTCGCCTGTTTATCGCTATTTTTCTGTCTCTTCTTTTTTATGCCATCCATTCAATTGATCTCGTGTTACCTTCAATTTACTCTACCTGTACACTGAAAGACCAACCAGTAGTTTCTTTTAGCTCGGGAAACCATTTACTACGTTGGAGAGTAACCATATAAACAAATGAGCGTATAGAGATCAAGTGGGTAAAGGCGCTTCAGCCGGATGTTTTATGGGCTTACATCCAGGGAATGGTTGGGTTATTGCTCACATGATGCCATTCAGGGACGATGAACTGGTCACTATAGCCCAAACCCTTTTAGCTGGGAATTATTTGTTTTGCATTTTGTTCTGACTGACATACGGGCATTTTACTGTGCTCAAGAGAAATTAAGGACACCAACATTCATAAGAAACTATAAATAATTCCTTGTTTTTTATACAGTTTGCTACGGACGATTTCATTCAGCTCACAGAATTTCGTCACAACCTGAAAGTAAAATATTTGGACTGTGCAACCTAGCTCCGGACCCCAACGCTTCAGATGGGACAAAAAAAAGCAGAGTGATAAATATGGATAGATTCCTCTCAACACACGCTGTAACTTTTCTCACACGTGTATCAGTCATTTTACCATCCAACTACCGAAGTACACTTAAATGCAGTCAGTGTTCTGTATAATATTAAACATTGGTACATTATTTGTGGGGAATTTTTATGTCTGATAAAAGGACGATAGCGATGAAAGTTTAAATGTGGTCTGTACAATTTCCCCCTTGAGGGATTTGAGGCACAGTAATGATAATAATAATATTACTAACAATAATAATAATAATAATAATAATAATAATAATAACAACATACTAGTAGTAGCTTTAAATGAAGTTAACATATATACTTAACACACACACACACACACACACACACACACACACACACACACACACACACACACACACACACACACACACACACACACCTCTTACGCCATCAGTCACCTTCTCTTTCTCTCGACCTTGGACAATTCCATTCATTTCCTCTCTCTCTGTCTGTCTCTCTCTCTCTCTCTCTCCGTATTATATATATATATATATATATATATATATATATATATATATATATATATATATATATATATCGGCCCGAGCAGTCACATCATAATCCTTTTTTGTTCCATTTTCCGTTTTTTTTTTTTTTTCCCTCAATTCCTTGGCAACTTACAGCTTCATGACTATCATCACCATCATCATCGTAATAATCAATATCACCCTTACTGCCCTGTTCCCACTATAATAATGAATTGAGTAGGGTCCAGTAATAAGACAGGATACACAAAAGTGCCAGAAATTGCCACCAGAGAAAGTTACCTAGTGAAATGGACCATACAGCCATTCACTTAGGCCATGTTCTGTCACTTTCTATCATCTTAATTACCGGTATTGCATTCTTATCTGTTCTTCCGATCATAGTAACTTTCATTATTTTACTGTGTTCTATCTTCTCACTTATTTCTACTTTGCCTCCATTCCAAAGCGTCCACGAGGAGTGGGATAGTGTCCACCCATTCCCCAGGATGTAATAATGATGATGATGATGATGATGATTATAAGGAGGAGAAGGAGGAAGAAGTGGTTCTCAGAGAGCCTGTTGCCTAGGAACAACAAGGGGGTTACTGAAAACCAGATTTAGACTAACTGTTGCATTGTTACGGTAGTCGTATTAGAACTTACTACAGTTCATCTGTGTTTGCTGTGAGGCTCTAGGTTTCATAGAGTGTCCTTCAGTGGCATGGGGCTTCACAGTATTGCTGTGTTTGTTCTTCATATTCCTGCTGTCTTTCCGGTGTTATGTAATGGTATTTCTGCTTCTACACCAGTCTTTGTTTAGGTGGTATTTACCTTAGTGGTCCTGGCTGTGTGTCTAACAGTGTGTATATATATATCTATCTATCTATCTATCTATATATATATATATATATATATATATATATGTATGTATGTAAACAAATCAGGGTTTTGTGGCTTATAGTGTCCTAGAGACATCTTGGTTATGAGTTCTTCAGTGTCCTTGATATATTCGCCATGTGGTTCTAGAAATATCCTATCTTCATGTCCTTCTGTGTCCCAAAGATGTATTGGCTGTCCAACAGCGTCCTAGAGATATCATGACTGTGTCCGACAGTGTACTGACTATGCCTCCTACAGTGGCCTTGCTGTGAGTAATACATTGTCCGAGTAGTGTTTTTGTGTGTGTGTGTGTGTGTGTGTGTTTTTGTGTGTGTGTGTGTGTGTGTGTGTGTATCCTGGTGTCCAAGAGATGTTCTGACTGTGTCTTGGTGTCCCAGGGATGTCCTGGTCGAGTCCCACAGTGTCACGGTTGTGTTCTTCATTGTCTTATAAATGTCCTGGACTGTGCCCAAGTGTCCTAGTGATGTCCTGGCTGTGTCTTACAGAGTCCCAGAGAAAATCAGACTAAGCGACTCAATGATCTAAAGATATCCTAGAGGTGTCCTAGCTATGTGCCTTGCAATATATTCCTAGAGATTTTTCATGACAGTATTAGATCCTTCGGGTCCCCCAGAGAAAAGCTGCTGTGTATCCTACAGTGTCCTTGAGATGTCTCAGTTGTGCATCCTTCTGACTAGAGGACAGGTGTGTTTGGCCCGGCCCAGGACACACTAGGAAGGACAGGACAGGAAGGAGGTGTTTGTGGGTGGTGAGGACGTGAGCATGCAAATTCTAGGATCTAATGTGTTTAGCGCACCTGCACACACACACACACACACACACACACACACACACACACACACACACACACACACACACACACACACACACACACACACACACACACACACACACACACACACACACACACACACACACACACACGCATGGGCACTGGCGCATACACAGAAACATACATAAACACGCACATTCTCTCTCTCTCTCTCTCTCTCTCTCTCTCTCTCTCTCTCTCATCTTATCGTTCCTCAGTCCTTTCCTTTATCATCTGTTTTATCTTCATCCCATCTTTTCATCTCTTCCCTCTTCTGTTGTCGTCCCTTCTCTCGCTTTATTTCCCAGCTCAATACTTCTCTTTTCTTCTCATCCCTTCCTTTCCTTTCCTTTCTTTTTTCTTCTCTTCGCTTCTTTTTCCTCCTCTTCCCTTCTTTTTCCTCCTCTTCTCATCTTTCCTTTCTCTCTCTCTTCTCTTTTCTTTTTCTCATCTCCCCCCCCACCTCCCCGACTATGCACTTGGTGGTTTTTAGATGTGTTGAAATGAAGGTTGGAGTGGCGGTGTGTCTCAATGGTGCTGCTGGCCAGGAGGGTGCTTGTGCTTGTAACACACACACACACACACACACACACACACACACACACACACACACACACACACACACACACACACACACACACACACACACAGGTAGGCATACACGGACACATACGCACATGCATTAGGTCTTTTTTTTTTCTGTTAATGATTTTGTGCACTAACACTTTCAGATTTCGAGGGAGTTGCTTAGTATTTATAATGTTGACCGTTTTCAGCTGATCGAATTGGTGAATGTAGCCTAAGTGTTGTTATACATTTGCTTTATTACACCCGCGCTCATGAAGCCACAAAGAGAGAGAGAGAAAAAAATGTTTTCTGTGTGTGTGTGTGTGTGTGTGTGTGTGTGTGTGTGTGTGTGTGTCTACAGGACTATTGCTACCAAAAATATTTTCCTCTCTGCGAAACCTTGACATTTCCACCTGTCTCACTATGCAAATCTCTTCTGACGTTTTTTACAGAGGTAGATGGATTTGATCCGATTGTACTGGATTTTAGTAGCGTTTTTCTCTATCCCTGAAGCTGTTGGTCGTGCACAGCGCTTGATTTTTACGTATTTATTTATTTATTTCTTGCACAGTCTCATTCATGGGTATATCAGAATATTGTTAAATGGATAATTCGTGTGATATTGTTTTTGCTGGTCTAGGTGAAGGCTGTGTTGAGAGAAATCATTCTCAGTAAATGTTTGCACAATGAAAATAAATGCAGTTCATATATCACGGGTGTGTTTTCGCTGAGGTTTCGGGGTCGGAGGGACTGTGGGAGGGGGGATGGGGGGATGGTAGGGGGAGTGGTTGTGGTGGGGGAAGGGGAGTGGAGGGCGGTAAGTTCAAACATTGGCGAGACACTACGAGGCAAATTTTTTGTGGAATGTTTTTGTTGACATAATTTAAAGCTTTAAACATGATACTTACCTAGAACCCGGTTCCTTCAGTCAGTATATATATTTCTCTCTCTCTCTCTCTCTCTCTCTCTCTCTCTCTCTCTCAAGATTTATCCCTGAATGTGTGTGTAGAAGGAACTGATCGTGTTTGAGTGTTTACACATCTATCTGCTGGAATATTTGCCGAAGTCAGTCTATCCTTCAGTTCTTTCTCTTAACCTATCGCCGGCCTGTCTGCCTACCTGTCTACGTATTTACTTTGGTCAGTATTGAGGCATGAATTACTGTGTTTTCTCTTTTGTTCGACCCTTTCAGAGTCTTATGATATATATTTTCCTATCACCAAACCGTGTTATTCAGTATAGTGAAGGGGATGGATAATATCACTATTAACTTATCTGTAGGTACAATGATAGCATAATCTTTTCAAATTGCCGCCAAAGACAAATTTAATTTTGGATTTGACACATCGTAGTGAAAAGGACCAATGCTCTACATATTTCTCTGCCTGTTTTTCCCTATTTCTGTTTGCTTACTTCACTTGTTTTCCGTACATGCAACTCTTTTTTTATTCTACCCATCTTTTTGTCCTGTTACTACCTTTTTCTGTATATTGTCATCTCATCTTTCACCTGTCACAGTTTATTGTCTGTCTCCACATCCTCCTCATTCTTTCTGGTCTGATATTTTCTTTCTCCTCACCCCTCTACCTCTGATTTCTACACATTTTAAGCCACATTTTTCCGTTTTTAGCCATCTCCTTTTTTGATTGTCTGTTCAACATTTTCTTTACTCATATTATTCTCCTCTCCTACCCCTTTCTCTCCATCAGTTTCTCTTTCTTTGAATTTACTTTTTTTTTCCCTCTTCTTCCATCCCTTTCAGTTTTTTCCCTATTCATTTTACTAATTGATTTTTTCGTGTCAGTGTATGTCCATCCCCCCTCCATAGAAAAAAATCACACAATGTTTTGCAGTTTTTTTGTTTTTGTTTTCATTAAAAACATACACACTTTATTTCCATTTCTCCCTCTCCCAGCTTCATTTCCTACCTGTTTCCTCCTTTCCACTCACCTTCCCCATTTCCCCCCCCCCTCACCTCCTCTTTCATCTTCCTCCTTCCTCTCTTGCTTCCACCTTCCCTTCTAACCTTCCCCTCCTAACCTTCCCCTCTCGCCTTCCCCTTTACCATCTCACCTTTCCATTTTCCCCCTTCACCTATCCCGTTCCTTCTTATATTACTCGTACCTTCCCTCTATCCTGTTCTTCCCTCATTCCCCCTTCACCTTCCCTCTTTCCCCGTCACCTTCTCTCTTTCCCTTTCACCTTCCCTCTTTCCCCTCCATCTTCCCTCTTTCTCCTTAACATCCCTCTCTCCCTTTCACCTTCCCTCTCTCCCCTTCAACTTCCCTCCCTCCTTCCCCACACCTTCACCATGTCCCTGCACTTTCCCTTCCACGTTCGCCTCCCTCCTTTCCCCTCATCGTCCCCTTTTCCCTCACCTTTTCCCTTCCACTTCACCTTGCCCTATCCAACCTTACATTTCCTCTTCCCCATATCAGCTTTTCCCTTCCGCCCAGATCTCTCTTCCCTCTCTCACTTTCTTTCATCTCCAATCATCTTTCCCCTCACTTTCCCTCGCCCTCTCTTTACCTTATCCCTTCCTCCTCACATACCCCTTTTCCCTTCACTTTCCTCTTGATCCACCTTACCATTCATTCACCTTCCACCCCCCTCACCCTTTCATACTCTCCGTCCCCCCTCTCGTCTTCCTCCCTTGCACCTTTCCCATCCGCATTCCTCCCCTTCCTTCCCCATCCCCATTCCTCCCCCACCTTCCCCTCTCTTTTCGCCACCACTTTTTCGCTTCTCTCTTTCCCTTCTCTCTTTCTCCCGTCTCGCACCCACAGCCCCCGCCCTCTCCATCCCCCTGTCTCGCCGTCACACTTTCATGATTCTGATCTCATTTTTTTTTTTGTTACCTCACTCGCCCTCTTTACATTTACTCTGTGTGTGTGTGTGTGTGTGTGTGTGTGTGTAATAAATAAGAACAGTGATTCTTATATGTCTGTGCTGTGTTGTGTGTGTGTGTGTGTGTGTGTGTGTGTGTGTGTGTGTGTGTGTGTAATAAATAATGAATATGATTCTTATATTCTGTGCTTTGCTCAGTGTGTGTGTGTGTGTGTGTGTGTGTGTGTGTGTGTGTGTAAAGATGGGGAGGTTTGTAAATGTGCATTACTTAGTTTTTCTGTGTCTGGCTTTTACTTTCTCGCCTCTCTCTCTCTCTCTCTCTCTCTCTCTCTCTCTCTCATGTATCTACCACTACGTCGGCCTTTTATGATCACCAGATATACCAACTCTCTCTCTCTCTCTCTCTCTCTCTCTCTCTGCATATATACTGTATACGTATATATAAAATATGAGAAAGAGAGAGAGAGAGAGAGAGTAGACGTATGGCCGATCACGTCGAGCAAGCTACACTATAGTTTTTAATTCGTTCGTGCTTCCATTTCCTGTTTCGAGATGCTGTCCACTCCTTTCATATATTCGTGTTTCCATAATAATTAATTGTGTGTGCCTTTTCACTACACCTCTCACATTATGTAGCATCGTGCAGAGGAAAAGCTGAAGTATCATTTCATCTCTTTACTCCTTCCTTCCACTTATTATCCTTGCCATCTGCCTCGGTAATTCTTTTAACCCGAGAACCTACCTTTAAAAATTTGTCATGCTACTTCCAGGAAATTTTTGCTCGTTGTAGGTGAGAATTTGGAATGGAAGGGTTATACATATATCATAATTAACCCCCTCGAACAAGAGTACTTTCCTAAGGTGGCAAAAAGCGCTTGGAAGTTGCAAGAAAAATAAATGATCACTTTTTCGTAGTTAGGGTGGTATCTAATATCTGGCCTGTTGTTCCTGACGCCTCGGTAAAAACGTATTATCTCTGGCAATAGAGGGAAAATTGAAATATTGTATCATCCTGTCACCTGTGCCCTCCTTTCCTTTTTTCATCCTTGCTATCTGCCTCGTTAACCCTCTAACGTGTGCTGATCGAGGGCTACTCAAATCACTGGCTACTCTAATCCTGGTTAATTCTACTTTTGCATATCTTTTTTTCCTGTGTCTGGTTGTCTAGTCTTACATGCATACGCTGTAGATTCTTCTCTCGTGGTATATGTCTAGTGGATTAAGGCTGCTCCAACGGATTTACCTCCGATGCATGGTTGGGATTTATTGATAACATAATGCCAATCGGGGGAAGGCAACTGAAAACTGTCAACCTGAGTGTCTGGAATAACATCCTTATAGTCCCGGACCCCTTCATTTCTGATGAAGTAATTAAAGATTTGATGGCAGAATAATCCTGATATTCCTTTCTGTTTTCAGTATCAGACAAGAGAGAGAGAGAGAGAGAGAGAATGTAAATATCATCTCATCTGTAACCTCTCCCTCACTGTGCCCTTGCCAGCTGCCTCGTTAGTCCTTCAGGGACTTTTTATTTTTATTTTTACTAGTTCCAGGCGATTTTACTCTGCTTAGAATATTCGAGCTGGGAGGGTTAAATGTAACTTTCATTAACCACTTCAGTAAGAGAGATCTTGCTAAAGCTGATTGAAATCGTTTGGAAGTAAGAAGTAGTAAATAAGAAATAACGCAGTGACAGTGAATGGATTAATTAATTTCGCGCTGGTGGTCCCCTAACCTCACATAAGACGTAATATCTCAGGCACTAGAGGGAAAAACTGAAATGTCGTCCCACCTCCTGTTCCTCACTTCCTTTTTTTATCCTCGTCAAACCTCTGACTAGTGTGGGTCCATGGTTATTGTCCATTCATTTATTCCTGTATCACACCCACTCGTCCAGATAATCCTTACATCTCTCACAAGACGCGGTATCTCAGGCAACAGACAGAAAATTGAGATATCAGCTCATCTCGCGCAGCTTACCCTTCCTTCCCTTCCTCTTTTCACCCTCACCATCTGCCTCGTTAAAGCCCTAAATAGCGCTGGTCCATGGCTACTCCAAGCACTTCCTTCATTCCCCCTGTGTGTCTGTGCCGCCTGATATGGTGCCGGGGTCAGAGGTCGCGCTGCCTTGACCTCCCTCCAACCTTAGTTCCGATCTACGCTTCAGGTGATTTTTGTTTTTTAGTTTAGCTTTTTACAGGAGGTTAGAACGTGTAGCTTTTAAAGAGATTGAATGTATTGTGATGGTGTGTATTTTTCTTTGTCTCTGTGTAATGTGTGTGTATTTCTCTCTCTGTTTCTGTCTGTCTGTCTGTCTGTCTGTCTGTCTCTCTCTCTCTCTCTCTCTCTCTCTCTCTCTCTCTCTCTCTCTCTGTGTTTCTGTGTGTGTGTGTGTGTGTGTGTGTGTGTGTGTGTGTGTGTGTGTGTGTGTGTGTGTTTACACTTAATAATATATATCTTAATTAGGTTATGCTTATGTGTGTGTTTGTTTCATTTACGTGTGGCTGTAAAAAGGGGTATGTTTGTGCACGTGTATGTTTCTATGCATTGGTGCATTTGTGCTTGCATATGTAAGTGTGCGTGTGTATATGAGTATGTATGTGTGTACTCGTGTGTGCCGAAGCACGTACTCTTTATGTGTTTGTTGATTTTGTGTGTGTGTGTGTGTGTGTGTGTGTGTGTGTGTGTTTGCATACATGCTAGTGATTGAGCTTTTCTGCATGTAGCGTGTTTAGTTTTGTGCATATATGTGTTGGAATGTGGCCTTAAAATTTTAACAACGCTAACTTAAATGCTAGAGAGAGAGAGAGAGAGAGAGAGAGAGAGTAATAAAAAAAATCACAGGAAGACGGAAAAGGAGAAACAGGGAGAGTAGAATAAGACAAAGAGAAATCAAACAATGCCAGCCAATCCCAACACTCCCCCCTCCTCCCGCAAATCCGCTGATGTGTGTAATGGATGAAGATGGTGCGGGTAATGTGGAAAGCTGCACTGTTGACTCTGGCACTGATGGTCGCAGATTGGTGAAGTGTGGATTGGCTGAGACCTGACTGGCGATGATGGAAAGGTGAATTGTGAGGCTGTCGTAATGTGTGTGTGTGAGAGAGAGAGAGAGAGAGAGAGAGAGGCATACATCCTTTTTGTTTTTCTTTAGTTCCTTCAAACAGTTCTATTATTTTTTAATCTCTCTACTAAGATGATAGATTTTTACAAACTTTTATTCTTGCCATCCTCAAACTTTTTTTTTTACTCAGGAGGGAATTCGAATTAAAAGAATTATATAGATCCGTCACTGACCTCTTTACTGCAAAATCTCCTTCCTTAGGTGAATAAAATGCTTTGGAATTAGTAAGAATAAAATTAAATTACATCACCGGAGGCTTATTGTTTGTTTTTTTTAGTTAGTTGTTTTCCGGGGAGGGGCACTAACCCTCCGCCAACCCTTTTAGTCGCCTTTTACGACAAGCAGGGACACTGGGGGAGTATTCTTGAAAAAAACCCCTACCCCCAGGGGGTGCGAGTTGGGAGCAGGGGAGTGAAATGGCGGGGGACAGGGCGACTTGGAGTCGATTTGTTTGTGGCCACCCCAAACGGGATTGAGGCGTCTGGCAATAGATAGATAGATAGATAGACATCACCGGACTGTAGTGGTTAAGGCAGATAACACTAGACAACAGCAACAACAACAACACTGTTTGCTACTAAAGAAAAGACTGGTGTTCTTGACTAGATATTGGCCGCTGAATTAAAATCTAATGTCAGATTTTAGCTCGCACGTAAGGTTTTGCAAGCTGTTTATATGTATTAGTGATACCCGGTATGGTGTTTAAGAGATTATTCATGTGTACAGCCACATTGTACATCTAACCGGTGTAATACACATTCTGCTTGGATAATACTTGTTGTTCTCAAAATATATAGTGAGTATTATGTAAGTTAAGACAACGAGCAAATAATAGATTTTCAGAAATTAACGTATTCAGAATAAGCACTGTTGGGAAGTGTTTAAAATGTATGAGATACTTACTCTTCCACTTGTTTATGTGGAAATCATCTCATGCTGTAGGAACCATCAGCAGTCACCCATCATGTGAGTTAAACCAGCCTTAAAATATCTGGGCTCCATCATCGAAATTCTTGGTGGGACCTTTCACCACACTGGTCATTGCTTACCTCACCTTATTTAGGTGGAGAGAAATCAAGGTGGGAATGCGTGAAGTATATTTTACATGACATTCTACATCCCATTCGCTGATAGGCCTTTAGCAAGGTGTCCATTGACTCAGCATGCAGTGCTCTACGGTTCCCAAGAAAGTTCTGCACACTTAACAATGATGCTTCTCATGCTGCACAGTCAAATGTCTATAGTTTAGCTTTGAACCTTTAATCACACAACAGTTCACGGACATTAGGTCAGAGGAACATACCTGTTTTGAGCTCAGCGTCAGCTTTCTCTGCTTCGATCTATATGAAGTACCGTTCACTGCACTGGAAGCCATTACCGTCATCATCCAGCACAGTCTTTTTTTTTATGAGGCCTGGTTTGATGTAAAGTTGTGAAAGGTCGGTTTCTAAGGATTGACTAATGGTTTATACTGCGCATTGTGTGTTCGCGTCCTTCATACACGTGTTTACAGCTTAATGATCGTTATCGTCACGGTACGTTCCATGGGCACAAGAACCGTATGTATTTTTTTAGATCCCAACTACTACTCTAGGAGATAAATTACCTTTAGATCACGGTAAATTTCCATTAATGATTTGAGTAGTTAATCATATTGAGCAACATTCTTAAAAGATGTACATTTTATTTAAAAACATTAACAGTAATACTGTCATTTCATCGATTATACTGAGTTAACGCTTGGCAGCATAGTTTAAATCGATAATATCTAATATACTATAGCACTAGCCGTGTGTGTGTGTGTGTGTGTGTAAACATCAAAACGTCAAACAAGAGAGTTTGTTTAATATGATCTAAAGTAACATATTTTTGCTTAGTTTAACGTAACTTAAGTTTGCCTTTTCCTAATTTAACATAACTGAATCTCACTGACCCTAACTGAAGAGTTTTACTTGTACCACCGTTATGTGCCTAGTGTAAATAACTGGCCAAGTCACTTTTAGCTTAAAGTATTCGTGGTGAGGATTATGTTGGCACTATTTACAGCAACAGCAGTGCTTGTTATATTATTAGCTTTTGTGTGGGAAGATAGTAAATAATCACCACACTGTAGAGTCTTAACGTAGGGAACTCTGGCCCATGTACGTAATCACTTCTTAACTGTTAGGCATGAAGTCAGTAATTATAGCAGTATTTGTATAATGTAACAGGGATGTGATTTTACCATGCGAAGCTGATTAATATTGATAATAATGATCCTCGTCCTAAAAATTCTTTTCTAATTGTAATAGCATTTCAGTATATAGACCATCATGAACAAAAGTTTGCCAGCAATTCCATGCTGGCATTGTGTCCTTCCATTTTTTCTCATTCCATGGCGGACATACGAGAATCCTTCTCTCATTCTTTTGTCGTATGTTTCATATTGCTGCAAAGATAGTTAAAGATATGGGATCATAATGGAAGCTCAGTTAAATGTATCTCACGGCAACTCTGATCTGAAGCCATGAGGTCATCAGACTACTAATGACGCTATTAACCACCTGATCACTTTCAGTTATGCATTCCAATCTCCTGTATCTTCACCCTAATTCCTTGTGCTTGTTATTGCCCCATGCTAATGAGTTGACCAGGTGCATCATTAAACCCACTAATTAAGCTCATTGCAAAGCCACTTATGTCATTAACGAAACATGATGGAGGCGGTAGAGTGGGTGGATGCAGGACGGAATTCTATTTTTCAGAATTACGGGTTCAGTTTCTGAATGTATGAGCTATATTTTGCTTCGTGTTTTCTGAAAGCGATCGTGGGTCAGGTGCAGAAGGACTTAAAATACTAGAGGATATTAAATATAACTACCATAAAACTCCATAAGGATAGCTATAAAGTACCAATAGAGAGAGGTGTTAAAAAGGGAGACGCAAATTCATCCTAATTGTTCAGTGAATGCCTACAAAGAAGTACAAAGGAAAGTAAGCAGCATCACACCTAATGGTCCTTACGAAGCTGTTTGTTAGAGAAGACTGTGATATCTAGCTCTGTGAGGTGAAGATAAAGATAGCAGAGCAGGAAGACTCCCCCTCCCCACTCCCACGAAACTCTCCAACCGATGCTGGAATTAAAAAGTGGGGACTTACATACAGCGTAAAAAACTGCCATAGAAATTTAATATGAAAGATTGAAAAGAAAAGAGACTGTAAGCTAGACTAACTTATCAGCGAGGGAAAACAATATTGAACTGTTATTTCACTCTCCGTGGTCTGAAGAGAGGGAAATCCGTTAGTTAAATTATTATAGTATTCAGCTGTGAACCTGTTTTTATATTAATCAGCCACAGTATCAATGCGATTAACTCGGAATGTGAAGCCAGAAACTTATCATGGCATCTTTTTGTATACCCTACTTCAGTATGCACATCCCTTTAAGTGTGTAATGAATCTTTATATCTACCTATACCTGTCTATATCTATATACTGTATATATTAGATGAATGGACGAAATATATATATAGATAGATAGATAGATAGATGCATATATATATATATATATATATATATATATATATATATATATATATATATATATATATATGATGGTGGTGGTGATAGTGAGGGCACTGGTAATAATGGCGGCCTAGCAGTGGTGCAGGCGGTGACTGTGTTGACCCTATCTTCCATAGGATACATTACAGTATTTTATTCTAGCTCTCTCCTGACGATTTGACAACTTAGGAGAGGCCCTTGTAGCAAAGGAAATAACGAAGGCTGTATCTATTTCATCCTGTTAGGAAAGTTTCCACTAAGCAAGTAAAATCGTAAGGAGGTAGAAAAATATTGTTATCCAAAGAGTGATGGTGGTTGTATTGATGATGATGGTTGTAGTGAAAAGTGGTTGTTGGGATGGTGATTATAGAGTGTTAAAAGTAGTCGATGGTGTATAGTAAGGATCGGTATGTGGGTGGTGGAATTGTGGTCATGGTAATAGTGGAATAATAACAATAATAATGATAATAATGATGATGATGATGATGATAATAATAATAATAATAATAATGATGATTATAACTAGAACACTGAAATTGGTGAAGCAGTATTCAAAGAACTCCTTATTTCGGATGAAAATACTTTTGTTATCCTGTAGACCCAATATTAAGGAACTTTTGGTAAAACTCAAAATTTTCCACGGATTTTGACTTGTGACCTTAAGATCAAGGTCAAAGTCATTCATACTATTCAGATCATGTTCACCCATAACCCACTGCATTTCCACCGAATTTGGTCAATATCTGCCAAATCGTTTCTGATTTAGCATTTTCAGGTATGAGAAGGCCATTTTGATTTTCCTTAATATCTCAAAAAGTATTTGTTGGCCGTCAGTATCAGTCCCCAGATGCACTAGTAAATGTTGACGACTACATACTAGAAAATTTGCAAAGCAATCGATTCTGTTGTTTTTGCTGCGCAGGAGAGCGAAAATTGAAAAAAATAAGAGGGCATTAGTAAGTGCTAGTGCTAGTATTTTTTTTTTCTTTGGTGCCAAAAGAAGCCTGAACCAAGATACATCACTCCTGAAAATTTCGTCTCTATCTCGATCGGTCTAGGAATGCCAGCCTTCTAGATCTTTCTCTCCCCCCTCCCCCCAAAATAATATCTCCAATATCAATAAGAACACAGAATCTGGAGTTCTTAATAATAATATACCCATAAAATACAGCAATACGACTTGACCATACCCTAACGTAACTTTCCTGAAGGGGGTAGACCACTTCACCACACCTCAGGGGGGCAGGAGTGAGGCGTAGGCGTGAGGGAGACCGTCTAATCTTTTCCCACACCCACGTGAATTCCAACCCTCCAAGGTGGCCGAGATGGTGGTGGTGGTGGTGGTGGTGAGAATGGTTGGGATAGGAGAGTGATAGTGATAGTAGTGGTGAGGATGACTGGGACTCGGAAGTGGTAGTAGTAGTAATGGTAGTAGTGGCGAGGGTGATTGGGGTTGGAAAGTGCTAGTGATAACAGTAGTTGTGGTGGCGGTAAGGATGATGGGGGTGAGAGAGTGGAAGAAGCGGTAATGGTGTTGAGGATGATGGAGGTGGGGTAGTGATGATGGCACTGGTAGTGGTGGTTGTAAGAATAACAGAGGCGGAATAGTGATACTGATGAGAGAAGATAGTGGTGATGAGAATGACAGTGATTATGGTGATGAGAAACTACTACGACGTTAATGACAGTGGTGATTATAGCAAGAATAGAGACAGCAAGACTAGTGATGCTGGCGGTGATAATGGTTGTGATGGTGACATGGTGGTGATAACAGTAGTGGTGATGATATCGTACTGATGATAGTAGTGGTTGTGATGGTGGCAGTTGTGGTGATAGTGGTAATAATGGTGATAGGAGTGGTGATGGTGATAGTGGTGGTAGTGATGATAACGCCAGTGATAGGGACAGTAGTAGTAGTAGTGTAGTAGTAGTGGTGATGGTGGTGGTGACGCTAACGGAAGAGAAGACACACACACCAAGTCATCCCCCCTTCCTTAAACGAGTATGCAAATATTGTGAGAAGATGGTGCACACACACATATATGACCTCACCTCCATTAGCACAAGGTATCCCTGTTATGCGGAATCAGTTGCCTACAATTTTGCATTTTTTATTTTTCCTTTTCTTCCTTCCTTCTGTTCTTTTTCCTTCCCTTTTCTTGATAGTTTTTTATTTCTTTTTTTCTTTGGGGTATGTGAGAGAATGTTGTGTGTGTGTGTGTGTGTGTGTGTGTGTGTGTGTGTGTGTGTGTGTGTGTGTTTATTAGATGTGGTATTTTTAACAGTTGATTTAAACCTATCATGGTCCGGGCAATTCAGATATTCTATTTCTGCGAACGTCAGCCGATATTATTCAGTTGAGAGTGAGTAGCAGGAGAATGACTTTATGCTGGTGCCGTTACCCTCTCATCATGTCATTGCTGGGACAACTGTAACCTCCTACTGCGGCCAGTGATAGACGATATTATTCAGCTGAAAGTGAGTCGTAGGAGTATGCAGCTGTTAAGGTTCGTTTGTTTTAATGTGGTAGTAACGTTCCTGTTTGAGTTTTGGTGATGTTATATAAGTATTTTCCCATACTTCATTTAACACAATTCCATGTTATACGAGTACAGTCATGGAAAATTATATGTTAACAATAAGAGGATGCTTTTGTATATATATATAAATATATATGTATACTGGTATGTATATGTATATATATACATACATATACTGTATATGCATATATACATATCAGTTTGTCAATATATATCTATATACTTATGTGTATACATATTCAGTATACATACAGATATATACATATATGCAGTACATATACATATATACATATTTATACATATGTATACACATATTTTACTGTAGGAAGGCTTCATTGTGTTCAGGTGATGTGACACTCTCTCTCTCTCTCTCTCTCTCTCTCTCTTCGCACATGAGAGACTAGAAAGCGTTTACAAAGATAGGGCACAGACGTCAGGCAGATTTAATATTGTTTGCTAGTGATTTAAGATAGCCCTTCCTGAATTCTCTCCCCATTTTCTTCCCGCCCACCGCTCTAAATGTAATGTTTTTACCTCCACCTGACAAAGTCAGAGGAGGGTGTTATCACTGGGATCAATAGGTGTCCATCCGTGGAGTTGGACGGCAGGGCGGCTGGCCGGGCGTAGAGATTTCGTTTTCGGGCCAGAACTCAGAGAGTATTCACTATAGAGTCGTGAAATTTCACATAGTTATGCGTCTTTTCGTGAACTGGTTCCCTTTGATAGGTACAATGTTGTCTTAAGTACTGAAGTTTTGTTTTTTAAGTATAAAAAAAAATGATTTTTCGTTTTTGGGATAGGATTCAGAAACTAATACAGTTACCGGCTCCAGAATCTCCAGGAATATGTGTTAATATGTCTCCTGATGCCTTTTGATAGAATTCCATGGGATTTTACAATGTTATGAAATTGCAAAAATACAAATCTGATTATTTTAATGTATTTTCTGTTAAAACTTTGCAACTGTTACACCTTGGAGGCAGAAATTGTACGTGATAAATGATTGTATGAATATCTAATTATGTATGAAGTTTCATGACCCTACCTATTATGTAATAAAAAAAAATGGCTACCTAAATGAAAAACGCATGAGTCGTAATTTCATCAGATCTGCTCATAACTTCATCATTACCATGGATAAACTACTGAAATTTTTAAGTTTTAATGTCTCTGTTTTATACGGGGGGTGGGGGCCGTTATGCTCTTGGCTAGGTGTGCAGGGAGGTGGGGAGTATGTGCTTGGTCAGATGGAGGGTTGCAACAGCGTGACCTATGTTTTACTATCCTTTCTCATCTTACGTTCTTTTTGTATCCTGATTTTTCTTTTATCTCCGTAGGCTGTTGACTCTTGCCTTTCTATTCACTGCTTTCTTACCTGCCTTTTTCCCCCGATTTTCCTCATCGGTTCATTGTACTGTTTTTTTTTTTTTTTATCTATGCCTATTTTCTGCCATTCTCCTCTTCCTCTTGTTACCTCTGTCTTTTGCATGTCTAACTTATTACCTTCTTTCTTTGGTGGTGGTTTGTATTGACCTTCCTGTTTATTATCTTTTTGCCTTTCTTTTGCTTATCCCTGTCTTTCTGTAGTGGGTATTTATTCATGTCTTCCTATCTGTGTTTTCATTCTATTGTTTGTCGTTCGCTTCCTTGTTTACCGTTTATATTTGTCTGTTTTGTCTTCTGTCTTTATACTTCTATAACCTGTTCATCCCCTTCTTCCTAGGTTTGCGGTTTGTTCTTGCCTTCCTATATACTGCTCATACCTTTTCTTGTCCCGTTTATTCCATTCTTTTCCCCTTTCTGCGTATCTCCGTTTTTTTCTGTTTGGTGTCATCCTAGTCATCCTCCTTATTTTGTTTACTATTTAGTTCAGCCTGTCCTCAGTTTTCGTCTTACAGTTTTGTTCAATGTTTCTCATTGTTTCTCTTGTCTGTTTATTCTCGTCTTTCTGCCTACAGCTGTTTTGTTTTTGTTTGCCTTCTGTTTTCCTTCATCCTTCTACTTCTTCCTGTTCCTATTTTCCAGCCCTTTATTGTCGTTTTGCCTCTAGCTGACCACTGCTTCTTGTCTTTTCCAACTTTTTTTTATCTGTCTCCCCATCTGTCTGTCAGCTGTTTGTCTTTATATCAACCGGGCCATCCCTGTCTGCACCGTAAATGCACGAAAGCAATGGACCGATTGGTTGGTGAATAAAGAATGTCCGACTCTGAGAGAGTTTGGTGGAAAGCCTTTGAACTGAAGTGTGTATTCAGAGCAGTAAATGTTGGGAAGTGGTTTGATGAATATATGATTTGTTGGCAATGCTGATATCTCTCTTTCTTCCCCTCATGAATATATATATATATATATATATATATATATATATATATATATATATATATATATATATATATATATATATATATATGTATGAAACATTGTATGTGAGTGTGTGTGTGTGTGTGCGTGTGTGTGTGTGTGTGTGTGTGTGTGTGTGTGTGTGTGTGTATGTGTGTGTGTGTGTGTGTGTGTGTGTGTGTGTGTGGTTATTCCTCTTGTTTATGCATACAGTGTGAGTACATACTGAATGAAATCATTAATCAATACATATAAGTATTCGTGCATTCACAGCACATTGTATATGCACATTTGCATGTACACATACGTGTGTGCATTGTCATAACATACATGTTGTACATACATATATACATGCATAAATGCATAGGTACATCCATGCATACATATACATATATGTGGACTCCATCTATCTATCTATTGCTAGACGCCTTAATCCCGTAAGAGGTGGCCACAAACAAATCGCCTCCATGTCGCCCTGTCTGCCGCCGTTTCACTGCTCTGCACCCAGCTTATTTGGAATCATTGCTGCAAAAACGCATAGGCATGCACAAATACACTGATAGATAGATAGATAGATAGATAGATACATACATACATACATACACATATAAAAATGAAATCATACGTGGAAATGAAACAAGCATTTACATATACAGTTTATGTACTTATATACTGTGCAATGTGCCTGCCTGTGTGCGTGTATGTAAGTGACGTTCTGTGTGGCTGTCAGTCTGTGGCCGTGTGACGTGTTCATTGCACCCATAAACTGTAAACATATCTCTTTCCATTATTTTCTCCTATAAAGCTGTTACGGCTTCTTTATAAATTTTCTCATATATACTCGTTAGCTTCCCTCGTGACCCCTCACTCATCACCTCTGCCCTTGACCTAATATGTGAGGGAAGGGAGGGGGGAGGGGAGGGAAGGATGTCGAGGTGAGGAAGAATGGAAGGGGGAGGAAAGGGGGGGGAGATGTAAGAGGGTAGTGTCGTGAGAATGAGTTACGAGAGGGAGGGGAAGGGATGATGGGGGGAGGGAGATGAGGGAAGGGGGAGGGGGAGGACGACATGTGATGCCTGAAAAAAGTGAGGAGAAAGGGAATTGCAGAAGAGATAAGTGTGGGTGAGGGGGAGGGGAGAGCAAACACGTAATGATTCAGTGAATATTTGAGGAAGTTGACGTGGAGGAGGGAGAAAAACAAACTAAATACAACAAACCTCCCCGCTTTCAAACGTGGGTGTAAAAGTAAAGAAATAAAATAGAAGTTTGACATAGGATGGCAATGGACAGATTTACGGAAAGGAGTAAGGGTGGTTAGAAATAAAAGGTTGTTCAAAAATGGTTAGAATGAGACAAATCGAGTAACTGATGCCAAAAAGAGGAGACAGAGGGAGAAAAGGAAAAATAATGATATACTGTAGAATGAGGAGGAAGTGATCAGAAATAAAAGAACGTGAGAGTCGTAATTAAAATGAGAACAATCATTAGAGGCCTGGAAGAAGAGGAAGGGGTGGAGAAAGATGAAGAGGGTGAGAGGTTAAATAGACAAGGGGTGAGGACTAAATGGAAATGATTGCAAAGGGTTATGCACAAAGAGAGGTGAGGGTTAAATATAAGAGGGGTGAGGGGCTAAGGAGAAGAGGAAGTACGAGAAGAGACAGCAGGGAGGAGGAAGGAAAGCATAAAAGAGAGAGATGGAGGAGGAGAAACAAAGAAGAAGGTAAAGGAAAGCTGAGAAAGCGAAAAAATTGATATACGAAACTAGAGAAAGAAGAAATTAAGAAAACATAATGAGGAAGAGGAAAGACAAAGAAGAAGGTAAGAGCGAGAAAAATATTGTTAAAAGGAGAATGAGGGACTGAGAAGCAGGTAAGGGGAAAGCTGAGAGAAGAAGAAGGAAATAAGTGAGGGGAGATGAGAAAAGAATTTAAGGGGGATGCAGAACAAGGAATATGAGGAGAGAGGAGGAGAAACAGAACGGAGAGAGATGGTGAGGTGAGTGAGAGGAGAAGTGAGTGCTTATGAGATGATGTAGGAAAGTCGATGAGATTAGAAAGGACTGTGTGCTTGGGAAGGGGGTGATTGGATGGGGGATGAAGAAGAGGAGTGTGGGGAGACGAGGGAGGGAGGGAGGGGGTTTTCTCTTGAGGGTTGATAGATAGATGAGGCGATTTGAGAGAGAGAGAGAGAGAGAGTAGGGGGCGGGGGGTATTTGTGTGTAGGAGACGAAATGTGAGAGCGGTGATACATAGGATGGGGGAGGGGAGGAGAAGGGGGTCTAAAAGAAGATGGGCATGGGCTGGGGAGTGAGGGGGGAGGGGGATAACGTCGCGAGAGAGAGAGAGAGAGAGAGAGAGAGTAGGGGGTGGGGGCGAAGAGAGTAAGGACCAGAGAGAGGGTAGGAGACGAAATGCGAGAGAGCCAATACATACCAGGGGGGGGGAGGGTAGAGCGGGTGTCTAATTGAAGATGGGGCAGGAGTAGGGGTAGTGAAAGGGGGCAGGGGTAGGGGTAGTGGAAGGGGGAGGGTATGTGTTAGGGGGAGGGGTAGGGGTAGTGGAGGGGGGACGGGGAGGAGTAGTGGAAGGGGAGGGTATGTGTTGGGGTGAGTGTCGTGGGAGTGCTGGGGTCAAGGTTCAGTAACCAGGGAGTAACTCGTGACCTATTCCTAAAACCAACCCTCACTCACGTCGCCTTGTTTGTTCGTTGTTTATGGGGACTCGTGTTGGTGTCTTGTTTAACCTTCATGTTTGTTTGTTATCGTTTCTTTTGGTTTGCTAGTTTTGACTGTTTTATTGAAGTCCCGTCAGTGTTTTGTTATACGGTTTTGTTTTTGTGTGTACCGTTTCTGTTAATTTCTTCATGGCACCTGCTTGTTGTTTGTTTATGGGTACTGTTGTCCTGTTTGCTTGAGGATCTTGTTTGTTTTTGTGGGTCCCTTGGTTGTTATTGTTTTAGCTGGCATTGGATTCTCATACAGTTTATTTTTCTTGTTTCTAGTTACTATCTTCGTTGTTGATTTGTTTACCGTCTCAGTTTGTCATGTATTCATATATCTTGTTTTGTTTACGGTTCTTGTTGATCTGTTTTTTGTCTAGATATCGCTGCTGTCGTTCGTTAAGATTTCTCGTTTGTTGTTTGTTTGTGAGTTCCCAGGTCTTTGATTTGTTTGTTGATGGTTCGAGTTTGTTATCTAAGTAGCGTTATTGTTTTGTTTTTGTTTGCTATTTATTTCTGTGAACCGTTGTTGTTGCTTTGCTTAGGCTGTCTTTTGTTTGCTATTTAAATTCTCTTTGTTTACCTGTTTTAGGTGTTCATTGGATATTTTTTGTACTGTTTGTTGTTTGTGTTGTTCATATCTCTCGTTAGTTTCTTTTTTGATGGATCGTTCTTGTTTGTTATTGTGGTTGTTTTCTTATGTAGCACCTATATATTTGTTGTTTATGATTCATTCTGGTTTGTTTGCTGTTTTATCGTTGTTTGTGTTTATTGTTCCCGATTGTTTGCAGGTTTCAGTTGTTTTCATGGTACTTTTTCTTGTTTTTAAAATTTTATGATGTTTCTAATTCCAGTTTTTTTTTTATGTTCGTTTTGTGTATTTGTTGTTTATGGTTCTCAGTCGTCTCTAAGGTTCTTGTGTATAGTTCTTGTTGTCCATGATGCTCGTTGTTTGTTCCGTATGATTCTAGCTTTTTAATTTATGATTATTGTTTATTGCATGATGTTCTTACACCTGTGCTCGGGAGGCGAGAGCGAGCGTTGCGTTTTAATCGTTGTTCATCTGTGTGTGTGTGTGTGTGTGTGTGTGTGTGTGTGTGTGTGTGTGTGTGTGTGTGTGTTCATATTTACCATTATATCTCACAAACGGCTTGAGCTTTAAACATGAAACCTTCAGGGTATCAAGATGTGACCAAAATCTTGGACGACTTCGAAAATGGGCTCTCGGGTTCAAGGTCAAGGTCACCCAGATGGCCGCCAAATGTCAACTATAGTAGTTTTAATATGGAGTATCTGTTGCCATTATATCTCATGAACGGCTGGAGCTGTTAACATGAAACCTTCAGGGTATCAAGATATGGCCAAAATCTTGGACGAGCTCGAAAATGGGCACTCGGGGTCGAGGTCAAGGTCACCAAAATGGCAGCCAAAAGTCAGCTAGTTTTAATATGGATTGGCTTTTTGTGAAACGCGGTGACTGAATTCAGTAAAGTTTTTCGAATTTTCTTCATATTTGGTCTGTAAGTAGCTTGTAACTTGGCCAACAGCATATTCTGGCGGGCGATTAGCTTTCGGCTCCCAAATGCTTTTCTTTCACTTTTGCCTGTTTTTGTTGCTTGTTTGGTATGGGTCTCGTGTGTGTACTGTTAGTGGTTCTAGCCTTTTTTATAAATAGTTTTCGTTTGTTTGTTGTTTGTGTCTCGTTTGTGGTGTATGGTTCTCCTTTTTTTGTTAATAGTTCTCATTTGTTGTTGACGGTTCTTGTTATTTTGTTCATGGCAGTTATTTCCGATGATTCTCCTTGTTTGTATGTATGGGTCTCGCTTGTTATAATCTCACAACTCTTCCATCTTCATATAGACTTAAAATGTATTAGGTACAGAGATACGAAGACTAAATAGCGGAAAAGGTAAGTAAAATGACAGAGTACATGTAACGCAGGAGCACGAGCAAACACCAGCGTCCAGGCCTTTGTGTGATTCATGGGACGGCTGGCCAACACAACTGAACACGGACAGACACATAAGAATTTGATCACCGGTTGTTGTCCCTCCCTGGTTGTCGGAGGTGGTAGAACACTGATCTATATATGTTTATTATACCCGTTGTACTCTAACATGGCCTAAAATTACCATCTTTCCACCTCTGATGCTGAGTTGAAACAATAGATATCCACCAGAATATGATGCTAGTCACAAAGTAGTGCTCTAGAAAAGGACGTCGAGCCGTAGTATTGTCCTTTTTGCCACTGAGCTACATGAAATAAGCTGCAAAAGGACGAAAACCTGGACGAAGAGTAAAAACAGCAAAACTAAATCTTGTTAGTGCGTCAGGTGTGGGCTTATCCTGGTGCATCGATTACACATGATCCGACAATGTAGGAGCGCCTTGACAAATTGACGCAGCCCGCTAACCTCCCACCTTAGTGCTATATTTAGCTGTGAAGACTGAGTCGCTGCCAATATTCCCGAGGAACGTCACACCACGGCACTAACCTGTCGACTCACAAGACTAAACTTACAATATTCCACACAAATAATTTATTAATAAACTGACCTACGAAATCTCAGCAGAGGAGACTGATCACTCCCTATCTTGTATTCTAGTAACACAGTGACCATGCTGAAGCATTAATAAAGAAATCTGACATTTTTCGTTGCCTGTTTCCTTTACGCTGTCTGCTAGTCATGCCATCGCTTCTAAACAAAAAAATGTGAATTTCCAATCTTAATATGGCACAATGATATTTTGTGTTGGTTCTGCGTTAATGAAACTTATTCCAGGATTGTATGGGTTTGCTAAGACATTACCGGAAGCAGTTTTAAGTCTTTAACAATATCGTTACTCAAAATATTGGCGCGCCCGCACGCCCGCACGCCCGCACGCCCGCACGCACGCACGCACGCACGCACGCACGCACGCACGCACGCACGCACGCACGCACACACACACACACACACACACACACACACACACACACACACACACACACACACACACACACACACACACACACACACACACAATAAGAGTCATACATTACAAAGAAATTAGTTTATCTCTAAATCAGTCTCCTTTACAACACCAGCTTGGGGACTGAAAATAAATACAAGGTTGCCAACATTTTCAAGGGAGTGCATGGTTGTCCCCACAAAGTTGCAGTACACTGACATTCTTTTGTGCAGTTCGTCATGACGATTATGGAGCATAAATATAGGCTCTAGAAAATTGCGTGTTTATATGGTTTGACGCTTGACCTCATAAATCTCTTTAAAAGACTAAATATATGAAAAGGGTGTCTGGGGTTATTGCCCCAAGGAACAGTTGTGCCAGTTGTGCAGCGAATTGGTGAAGAAATAAAGGAATGGCGCCAAGTTGAAATATCGTTTGGCAGAATGAAAGAAACGGGGAAAATATAGTATCTCTTTGCACGTTGATGTGGAAACCTAACAGTGGATATCTGGGAAGACGGAGGAAGCAAACTAGGCTGCAAAAATTGATAGTGGGTGGTTCACATTACCTTACCTTTGCAGTTGTTACAGTGTACTAGAACGTTATATTGTGGTGTTCGGAAATGTATGGAAACTATCAAAGCATCTAATGTACAACAAATAACTTTAAATTACTATGCTTGTCACAGATTTGTGAGATCATTTAAAAAAAAACTTTGTATCACATCCCATAGTTCTGATGAGGTGACTTCAGAATTGTTGTACGTGTGAGTTTCCATGACAGTACAATATTGAAATGTTTTTTTTTTATTTTTAGTTCGAAAATAATTGATATATTAGGTCCTAAAGGTAAACAGCAGTTAGAATTGTCTAGCATATGCTGAGAATTATTACAATAATCACATCATAGGTCTGTACGAGGAAGAAAGAGTCCAACATTCGATGAAATAAATAATCTGGAAAGCCCTTGAAACCATTGTTATCACTGTACTCCTTGTATGTTTCAAGAAATATTTATTTATATATTTATTTACGCTCTTGTTAGTACCTCGTTGTTGGTGTTTACTGTTTTAGTAAGTTTTAGCTCCTCCTTAACTTTGTGTTTGTGCTTCGTTATAACTGTGTACCAGCTGTTGTGTGGTACCTGTGGGTGCCAGTCATCCACTCACTCGATATACGAGCAGATTTACTTTCAGGTGACTCGGAATTGAGCAGCAAGCAGAATTGTTTTTTTAACCCCAGAACACTGTTTACTAAATTGGGTGGTAACCATATAACCGGATGGATAACTGGTGGTCAAGTGGGCTAAGGCGCTCCAGCCGAATGTGGCCCTTAAGACATTTACATCCGAGGGGAACCTGGGGTTTATTGCGCATATAATGTCAGTTGTATAATGTCTGGTCTCCCTCACCTTAAATGTCAGGACTAAAATCCTAGACACGGGTCCCTACTTTCCTGGTGGGTCAGTGGATGACTGGATGGTAGACACAGATTATTGACTTATTTGGTCCGTTGTTATTGTTTGTTGGGTGTGGATCTTCTCGCTATTGTCATTTTGCTGAACTTTGTTCTTATTCTTATTCCTGACCCCATCCTTAAGTTTAAAAAAAAAATGTCATGATGATGATGATGATGATGATGATGATGATTTTGACCCCTTCCTTAGCTGCTCATTGTTGTTTTCATTGTCTTTTCTGTTTGATTTATCTCTTGTTTGTGAAGCGTTTGTCAGGATGATGAATTGTGATTATGTTGTAGCATGAATCACCACACTTCATAAATAAAAAGACGAGACTGTGGCGTGTTGGTGACTCCTCAGGTAAATGAGTGTCTAATTTATAAATTTTTAAAAGTATCTTCAGATATCGTTTATTACTGACTCGACACAGAGGAATGTTCGTTTACAAACTTAGAACCATCTGTTTTGTAGCCGACTGAAAGGCAGATAAGACGCTAATAAAACATTCTAATTTATGCTTATTTTGTGTACAGCTGTGTATGCCAGCTGGAGTGGTGGTGATTATTGTTTAAGTATATCGTAAAACTTTATTTAGATGATAATGTTCGTCCACAACTTTCAAGCAGTTTGTGTTTGAATACAGGCACGGACTGGGGAGGACTCCCCCCCCCCCCCCCCCGTTTTCGGGAGACCCATATTTACTTACAATAAAAGGACGATGCTGTTAACCAAAATATATTCGTTGAATATTTTACATAAATGATATCAGAGACCCATTTGAGTGAAAAGGGGGTTCTGGTTATAAACCTTGAGGAATTAGTTAACGAGTCTGCGTGAATTTGTGTGCTGCGCATGATGGCATCTTGCGTTGTGTCAGTGTGAATATGGACAAAGGATATGTTGCGTCGTTTTTGCACTCATGGGATGAATGTGGTAGCGTGGCAGCGGATGGACCTAATATAACCCTTTCAGTCAGAGGACGTCATATACTACACTTAAACATATTCTTGCTTGTACACCAGACTGTTTTATTAAGCTTGGCAAGTTTCCTTGTAGTGAACAGTTAATGAGGGCTGTAGTGGCTCCTCCAGATCGAGTAATCTCTCATAAACTGAATTAAATTATGTAGTGACAAGAATATGCTTAAAAATTTTAGCTGGATTCAAGAGGTGAAGTAGCCAAAGTGCCATCCAGAATCTGTGGTAGAGGATGGGTGGACAGATGAAGTAGGCTGCTCTGTACTCACCAACAAACACAACTTGGGCATCTGGGTGAACTTTGCTGGTAATTGATCCTTTAGTTTGGATATGGCTGGCTGTCAGTATTATCATCATCGGCGTCGTCGTCCCAACCCAAATTCCCTTCTAAAAGATGAGGTGAGTTAGGATCCGACATACAGAAAGAAAACCACCACCACCAGCCACCACTACAATCACCACCATTTCCCAACACCAACCACCACCACCACCACCACCACAACAACAACAACAACAACAACAACAGCCAACCATTACAGCCACCACCACCACCACCATCCAACCATCACCACCCATCACATTCTACCAACTACCATCACCACCACCACCAACCAACCACCATTACAGCTACCACCAACCAACCAGTCAACCAGCCAGTCATCCACCACCAACCAATCATCCATCATCAACCAACCACCATCACCACCACCACCACCACCACCACCACCACCACGAACAACAACAAGAACAAGAACAACAACAACTGAACCCAACCCAACCCAACCAACCAGCCAACCACCAATCAGCCACCACTACAATCACCACCATTTCCCAACACCAACCACCACCACCACCACAACAACAACAACAACAACAACAACAACAACAACAGCCAACCATTACAGCCACCACCACCACCACCATCCAACCATCACCACCCATCACATTCTACCAACTACCATCACCACCACCACCAACCAACCACCATTACAGCTACCACCAACCAACCAGTCAACCAGCCAGTCATCCACCACCAACCAATCATCCATCATCAACCAACCACCATCACCACCACCACCACCACCACCACCACCACCACCACCACCACGAACAACAACAAGAACAAGAACAACAACAACTGAACCCAACCCAACCCAACCAACCAGCCAACCACCAATCAACCACCAGCCAGCCATCAACCACCACCACCACCAACCAACCAACCAACAACCACCACCACCACCACCGGCCAACCAATCAGCCAACAACAATCAGTCAACCAACCAATCAACCACCAACCAACCAACAACCACCACCAACAACAACCAACCAGCCAACCACCACCACCACCACCACCACCACCACCACCATCATACCACCATTACCACCACATCACCATCACCACCACACCACCACCACCCGTCAACCACTGCCAACCACCCACCCACCACCCATCAACCACCACCAACAACAACCACCTCCCACTCACCCACCTACCCACCCATCACCAACCACCACCACTCACCCACCCACCACCACCACCAACCACCACCAATATGGTAGAGTTGTGTTTCTTCTTTCTTTGTTTCTGGATCCTACATAATCTTATCTTTTAGGCGGGAATTGGGTTTGGAATGATGATGATGATGATGATATGATGGTGAATGATGATGATGGTATGCTTGGCTGTTCGTGTTTCATCTAGATTTTTTCGAATTAGTGATTTCAGGTAGCTTTTGCTCACCGTCTTCTTCTGTCTCTCATTTTCTTGTGTTACTTTGCTTTTTATTCATACTTTTCACAACTTCTGCGGTCGCATCGTCAGCTTTACTTCATTGTTTTTCATTGTGTCATCATCATCATCGTCATACAGGAACAGATAAAAGAGTAATACAAAAGTAGAACTAACATGAAAGTGCCCTGCGAAAATGGCACACCTCCATTCACTTTTCACTGAAACCTTTGAAACGTAAATCTTGGAAGTGATCTTTCTCAAAGCTAGCGATAGCTTGTATTTTCCTATGCGACTATATAATTATATGTTCTCACTGCGAGCTTCAAGATCATGTTATTACAGTCATGACAAGTAGAAAAGAGGCACTTAATCATGGTTGAAGTGGTGTTTAATAACAGTATTAATAGTTTATTATTCGCTGTAATCAACCCTTTAACAAATTAAAGTGTAGTTGAACCAAATCAAAAAATGCACTCTTTATTCCTTAATAATAGAGTATCTGGATATAAATAACATGTTTTACTGCGTCCAGTTCATTTGCCATATATTACAATTATTCAAAATTAGTCCTGTGATACTGTGATACTTTCTTTTCTCACAATGAAGCACAGTATCATACTCGGCTCTTCGTATACTGAGACGCGCCACAAGCGAACACTACACCACTGCGACTGGACAGGAACGTAGTGAAAAATCTCTAATAAAGTAGACTAAATAACGTGCACTTGCTTCTGTTAGGGTAGTCGTCTGTACAGGGCAAGAAAAACTTGTGACTCCGATGTAGCGACATAATGTATTTCCGGTTATCCATCTACACTGAGGAGCGAAATTTTATTATTCTCTCTTATTATAAGTGACAATTAGCAAATGGCCACAACGCATTTAAGCTATTATGTATTTTAATATCTTTTTTTATCTGAGATATTTTGGATCAATGCCTCCATAAATTCATATCCCCATCTTCACTGGGGGCCCAGCCCCCTCAGTGTGTCTAATCAAACCGCCAAGAAATCGCACATTTGTTACACCGACGATTTTCACGCACCACGCCTTGTTCCCACCCAGAGTGTGTGGCTTCTATATTTCAGTATGTCTCACACACACATATAGGATCTTTGGCAGGGACAGGTTTTTGTTTGATTTCTGCTGCGATTATCAGTATATTTTCATTAGACTTTTGAAACTTCTCATATAATTATTACAATCATTTCGAACAAAAGCCCTTCATATATTGTTTCAATTATGAACCTCACCTTGAAGCTTAAGGGACGACTTACTTATTTTACTGTTGTTAACGCCAAACAATTGCTGGAAACCTCCAGAGGTCTGAGAATTAAGAGAATTTCGATTTAACCCTTACACTTGGGGGAACACTCTACTACTTAGCAACCCCGAATACGTAGCTGTAATCGAGTTCATTTGAACGTAGGTATATACAGTATCTATATATGTATCATCTCTATATGTATGTTAACAGAATTACCCATGAATGTCCAGTCACTATGGATCAAACCTGGCACATACACTGTGAGTGGGGATGGGAAGAAGTGATTAGATTTTGAAGATCATTCAAAGTCAAGATCACGGGTCAAAGTCATACTTTGGGCTCGGCGCCGCTGTGCTGGCTGAGCATTTTTTATTTTGTTTACTTTGGTTAACGTCAGACAGTTGTACACGCCACTGGGGAGCCATCCCAGTTCTGATCGTTAAGGAGCAAATATACGGGTTGAGTGCTTTGATCTACCTAACTTTTCAGCCGTACAGCCAGGCATGCAAGGTTCGCATTGGCTGTCAAACTGCCACATCACGTAATTGACGTCTGTATAAATTATTCCCGAGCGGTACATGATTACTTCTGATGCACTGAATATATTAACTTTCTCCCTTCACTGTTATCCGCCCTTGTATCTGTGGTTTCTCCTTTTTGTATCCTGTAATTGTATTTCTGTTTTCTTTGCATCTCTCCGTCTCTCCTTTATTTCCCTCGCTTCAGAAGAGTCAGTCATGCATTGGTTAGTACATTTCAACCGCAAGTGGATGAACCCGAGTTTATTTCTCGGGCTGAACAGATTCTAGGGCAAAGTTAGGCCTCTCTCTCCTTTCTTGTTCACTCAGCAGTAGAATATTGGGGACCTGGATATAAATTTAATTATTGCGTGTCTTTCTACGGAAGTACTGCTTAACCTTTTTTAGTAGTCGCAACCATTCAGTTCTCAGAATATCTTTCGCATCACCAGTCGGAAAAACGCGTTAGATACTTTGTATTTAGCTTGTCCATTTATGATATAAGATTTACGCTTCATCCAAGATAGCACATCGGCACAGTACCATCACACAGTAGTTTAATAGACTAAAATTATAGCCAACTGTGGGGACACGGATAGTATTTGCCACTGACTGTATCTCCGCAGTTGGCAATAATTTAATTAATTTGTAACTGAACTGGCTGGAGTGACCCCCAAAAAATTGCGGTTGGCATCCCCAAGGGTTACACACACCCAGGTTTAGAACCACGATTCTAGGAAGAGATTTGGACTTAGCGAAAACAATTATATGCATTGATTACTCATACATTCGATTAGCGTAAATCTAATCCACCTTCTATTTCTTCCTCTTCGAGTCACTTCCTTGCCTTCCTCCCATACCATCAAATCACTTTCTTTACACCATTCCCCTTTATAACCAACATTCTTCCTTCCTGACAGCCCTTCTCCATCTACATTATATTCTTCCCCATTCCGCATGCCCTCCTCTCTATAACTGCTTCTCTTTCCCACCTTTCTCCCATATCCCTTCCCTTCCTTAACTCCCTCCCGTATCCATTCCTTTCCTTCCCTTCCTTAGATCCCTCTCTCATAACCCCCTACCTCCCTCCCTTTCTAATGGCCTTTTCTATATTCTCCCTCCCTTCCTTAGTTTTCCTTCTCCTCCCCGTATCCCATTCACAAAAGCCTGGGAACCCATCCTTCACAACTACTCCCTCCCCATCCACTTTACCTTCCCTCTACCCTACGTCCCCTACCCCCTACTCCCTGTATCCCCCACTTCCCCCTTTAGCCCCCAATGCTCTGCTTCCACTTTCTTCCCCCTCTCTCTTTCCTGTTCTCTCATCCCTACCACAACTTCCCACTACCATGTGTATATTTCCCCAGCCCCATACCCCACTCCAATCTCTTCTGTCCATTCCCCTCTATATCCTTACTTCTCCCAACTCCCACTTCTCTTACCCTATATCATCCTTCCTGCCTCCCTCTTTACCACTCCTATTTCCGTCCTTTTCCTCGCAACTCATCTCCTCCCTCTCGCTTTGCCCTCTTCTTTCCTCTACCTCTTCCCATCCCCCTCTCCTTCCTCATCTCTTTCCCCCTACCTCCTCCCCTCCCCCTCCCTTCCCCCTCCTTCTCTCAGCCTCCCACCTCACGACCTCCTCACCTCACGACCCCAGCACGCCTGACCCTGAAAGCCTAAGCGGGCCTCCATTAATACCTGTGCCTGCTAATGAATGAGGTGGGTGATCAGGTGCCTCTGTCAGGTTAATTAGCCAACGCACCTGTGCCAGCCTGGCCGTGGGAGGCGCATATTAGCAAACTGGTGCAATTCTGTGCTTTTGCCAGTTCAGGAAGCTTTTAGGGGGTAATTGTGCCTTGATTTTAGTGGCATGAAATTGTTCGAATGGAAGAATTATGGTCACATATGAAAATGCTGTTAATTGATGATACAACACTTTTGGCCCGATCTGGACCTTTTATAGGTATGAAGGACGATTTATGCGAAGAGATTTTCGTGTATGATGTAGGTATTCCTCCTTAAGGAGTATTTATTTCTGTTTGACGATGGTACTGTTCTCCCTTGTCAGGGATTTTCTTTCGTTCTGCATTTTCTTTCGGTTTCCTTTTCTCTGCTAATTTTGGGTTGACTTATCACCATAGTCATCATCATAATAATGATAATAATAAATAATAATAATAATAATGATGATAATAATAATAATAATAATAATAATAATAATAACAATAATAATAAATTATTATTATTATTATTATTATTATTATTATTTCTGTTACTACAATCATATATATATATTTATTTAGTATGGTAATTAGGGCTGCTGTACCTCTAACATCTGCTGACTACACTAAGTAACAAATCAGATGGCTTCTTGTAACGCAGAAAACCATTTAATACGTACGATGGTAATCACACGAGTATAACTTAATGGTCCCCAGGTGATCTAGTGGGTTACGGGGCTACATCTGGATCTGGCCCATCAGGGTTTAAATGCGACGCGTAGTTGAGGCTTAATGCACACACGATGCCGCTGGTTATTCTCGCCTTCACTGTGTGGACTGAACAGCTTACCCCAGCCCCTGTGTTACTGATGAGGCAGAAATGTATTGGATGATGCATGGATGAATAAGGTAGTGGAAGTGAATGCAGAACTAGTTGGCGTAGCAGCTTCACTCATATTACCACTACTCAGATTTTTTGTACTATTTAAATGATGCCCCCTTTTTTTTTTTTTTTTTTTTGAGTCATCATCATCAACAATCACAGTTCCCTCCCCAGCTTTGTCCATTCCGACTGATTACTAGCCTGTTCCGTCCCAGCCTATCTGTTTGTAGATATCATCCCTCCATCTCCCTGCCCTCCTACCTCTTCCTATCCCTCCATCTTCCTTTCCTTCCATCTTCCTCCCCTTCTACCCCGTTCTCTCTCTCTCTCTCTCTCTCTCTCTCTCTCTCTCTCTCTCTCTCTCTCTCTCTCTCTCCCTGTCGACCTACCGTACCTCTCCCTCTTCATTTTCCCTCCATAAGTCTCCCTCTCCTTGCTCCTTCGGCCTCTCCCTCTCCCTCCCTCTCACTGTTCCTCCATTTGTGTGTTGCCTCTGTTATCGTAATTGTCCATCTGTTATCTGTTTTGCGATATGATTGACCCGCCTATGTCCATTTCTGCTTTTTAATTGTGGTGGTTATTGCTTCTATTTTCGTCTGTTTTCTTGTTCAGTCTTTTACCTGTTTCTCCATGTATATAACGCCCTCTCAGCTGAATAAAATCGTCTGTCGTGTTTAAATATTATTTCGACCACGAGAGGGTTGAGGTGTTGGCCAGCAGAAGAAATTATTACTCCCTTCAACTGGAGAACGAATTTTTAATATAATTTTTGCCAATGACAAATGATTTTATGCAAGTTAGAAGAGATTGTAATATAAGAATTTATGAACTTTTTTTTGTACCTCTTCACTGCAAGGAGATATATCCTTTGCTGAATAAAATCGTCTGCTGGTAAAAAGAATAAGCTGAAAAATACGTCATCACGGTCAATGGGTAAAAACTTCGCTGTGGTAATGTTAGTTCGTCAAGACCCTGGAAACGTACAGTCGAGGTCAGCAGTTCATTACACCATTTCGAACTTGTATAAAAGCCTAAAGACATATTATAAAATTAATCAGTAATAATAAAACAATGGTTAGGATCTCGCACTTTTACTTCGGAGCTTCAAATGTGTCATGGAATTTTTAACTGCGACTGAACGTACTACCACTCCTGGAAGATATAGCCTAAGTGCGGTACACGTATGTCCATTCTTAATACACTCAGTCATTTATCCCGTCAACCCGAGGATTTTTTTCTTTGATTTCTAACACTACTTTCCATTTTTTTTCAGTTTAAGAGACTTCGAACTGGAGTGTTATATAAAGCTTTCATTAACCTCACCAGTACAAGTTATATACCCTAATTTTCCTTCAACTCTATGGAAATAATAAGAATGAAATTAATAAAAATGTTACCATACTGGACTGAAGAGGCTAAGGCCAGAGACACTAAGTAATGCAGCTGTACTTTCTGTGTGTAGTTATTCACGCATAGAGTTACGGATGGCTGCAGGGAAACTCTGTGGACATTGCTAGTGTGCGTAGACCTTTGTACACATATCTGGTGAGCGTAAAAGTGTGACCGGAGAGTGTGTGTGTGTGTGTGTGTGTGTGTGTGTGTGTGTGTGTGTGTGTGAGTAGGTACCGTAATGTGTGCATAGTCACTGTGATTGCGTGGAGTCGGTGTGGTGTGTCGGTGCTTGATTTCATGATTTGCATGAATAAAACACCGTGAAGAATGTTAATAGTCAGGGGTATATACTACTTATTACGACCTTTACTGTCATGAATAACAGCTTGATAATAGTATACTGAGACATATCATCATAATCACCACTACCACCTCCACCACTATCTTGTTCATCATGATACTAGTTAATATTCTGAGACACATCATCATTATAATCACCACCACCATCGCCTCCACTACCACCACCACTATCATTATCATCATCATCGGCATCACCATCATCATCATCATCATCATGAATAACAGCCTGATATTAGTTAGCATTCTGAGACACACCATCATCATCATCGTCGTCGTCGTCATAAGAGCTTGACGATTGGTAATATAGTGACACGCTTTTCATCCTCCTCCTCATCCTCCTCCTCCTCATCATCATCATGAACAACAGCTAGATAGTTGTTAGTATATTGAGAAACATGTGCCTTCATGGTCATCATCATCATCAGCAGCAGCATCACCATCGTCGTCATCGTCATAACAGCTTGACAGTTGTTAGCCTTGTGACACATGCTTTTCATCATCAGTATCATCAGAATGAATAAATGCTCGACACTTGCTTTTCATCATCATCATCATGCTAGCGGCAACAGTCGTATAACATGTCCTAAAAGCGTCAACGTACTGAAGATATTAACTGACCTTTTCTGATACAACTACCGTACTAAATATTTCCTCTGGTCTTTGTTTCAGGCGATGCTGTACCCGAGGTGAGTACGAATCAGTGTCATATTTTCTTTTCTTTGTAGCTTTTATCCTGTAGTTTTTTGTACTCGGGCCATTGCTGTGGTGTTTTAATCTACTGTATTCAAAATTCTCTCTCTCTCTCTCTCTCTCTCTCTCTCTCTCTCTCAATAATTATCTACTGTAAGTATTTGTATACAACCACGGCATTTTATTTTGTCACCATCGATTTCAGGTTAGGACAGAGTTATTGCTTTGAAGGGGTTAGGAAATATCTTTGTTAGCTGCTTCACTGCGCTCACGTCGTTCTTATTTTATCTTGGCAACCATCACGATATTTTAGTCAGCTCAGAATCAATCGTTATTTAATGATGGGATTAAACACTGTATATTAATCCGTTCAGTGCAATTTTTCCACCTTACATTTAGTTATCATTGCGTTCCTATTATTCAGCTTTGTTTATATCTACTGCACCGAAGGAGGTGAAATTATTTCTCTTCATTAATCTCTTCAGCACGATTACTTACCTCGCTTTGACCCCAACACTCTCATTCATTAAACTCAAGGTAGATCTCTTGAAATGAAGAGGTTAGCCAAAATTTCGTTATCATCTCATTTTAGATTTTTATTATATCAGACGGTTTATTCATCTCAGGATAGTGCAGTGGTTAGCAGAATATCACAGGTCACCCCATCAGTGCAGTTTACATGGATATTTTTCTCCTTCGTTTTGCCCAACAGGCAGACTATTTTTATGAGGCTCAGGAGACATCAATTTAACAGCGTCTTCTCCAATCCTTTGCCAACCACCAGACGATATTTTTCTAAGAGCAATACCCTCTCCTTGTAAGACACCCACCCATTACCTGAGGTGTAGTTAGCGGCAATATACGTCATTACTGAGGGATTTTAGCGCCGACACAGCAATTAGGAGGCTTTTGTTAACTGCTTGTTCGGCCATTAGCAAGGTTGTTAAAGTCACTTGCCCGGAAAACAGAGATAAATGTTAAGATACGAAAAGAAGAAGGAAGGAGACAGAAGAAAGACAGGAAGGTAAAGAAATAATAGGAAAGTATTGAATAAGAAAAGGGGGTAGAGAAACTAAGAAAATACTAAAAACAAAGAAAATGGGTAGGAAGGTAAGATAGAAAGAAAGATAGGAGATTGCTGTACAAGTAAAGGAAACAAAGAAATTAAGAAAAGTAATGACTAAAAAGTGTGGAACAGAGAGAGAGGAAAGGCAAGGGTGATATGAGAAGCGAAAATAAATAAGGACACTAAGAAAGAATATGGAAAGAACACAGACTAAAGAAGAGGAAAGGAAAATGAAAGAATGAAATTAAAGAAGAGAAAAACGACAATAAAAAAAAAAGACACGAAAACTAAGAAAAATGGTAGGGAAAAAAGATATAGAAGAAGGGGGAGAAACTGGCTGAAAAGAAAAATAAATTCCATTGGGCATGAAAAGGAGAAAACTTGAGCCAATGAAAAATTAAAGTAGAAGAAAATTATGAAAAATTATAATCAACTAAGAGGTTTACATAGAAAACTCTGTAATTATGTTTACGTGTAGGCTACTTATACGTAATTAGCACTAGGCATTACAAAAGGAAAAAAGAACTGAAAAAAAAAAAATCACTGACAATGAAAATCCCTAAATAATATTCAGTTTTTACCTCGAATGTCTGAAGACGGAGTAATAAAGGAAGAGGGGAGGATTTTCCAGAACCAGCGCAATTGCTTAAGTGTGTTTTGATTCATTACTGCTCTTCTGGTCTCGTTTTCTTGTATATTTATTCCAACTAGCGCTTGACGATTTTATCCCGCTCAGAGTGAGTTACAGGAGGCAAGGAGTCATAAAAGAGAAAGTGGCTAAATATAAAATGTCGCCACTTTTGCTTACTTTACTACAATGATATAGATAAAAGTACGAGAAAACCAAAAGAAAATTAACTCGGCAATTATACGCTTTTCTTTCATTATTACATCAGCAGGGCAGTGGGAAGGACTGAACAGTATGTTAATATTAGCCACAAAAAAGTACGCTGGAAATCAGATATAGTGTAATTTACTTTCTTGGTTAAAAAAAAAAAAAAAAAAAAAAAAAAAAAAAAAGAGAGAGAGAGAGAGAGAGAGAGAGAGAGAGAAATATTAAACAAAAAATGGAACAAATGACAATAGCAATAAAATTCCATTAATTTTCTCTTGTAAATGCATAAAAAGATAGAAAATAAGCATACTGTACATGCAAGCTCAGTAACGTTTTTTCCTAGTGTGCGTCTGTGTCCACCATACTCGATTTAGAGCTGCATACTTCTTCCTTCCCCTTTCCCGTTCTCTCTTTGTGTCTGTCCTCCTCTCTTCTTACCATTTATTACTCTTCTTTCCACTTTAGGTGTCTCGACATTGAGCGGCAAGCCTAATCTTTTCGTGTAACTGAGGAAACCATTTGACAGTGCTGGGTGGTAACCATTTAACAGAACAACAGGGTGAAGTGGAGCAGTGGAGAGACGCACATGCGGCATCCATCCTGGAACTAAACTTCCAAACTAATCCCCACACTTCACTATGGCGAGGTGCTGTCAGCGGCAGGTCCACTGCACGGAGTGGCCCTGCAAGGGCGGTTGCTTGCTGGCCGTTGATGGACCTGTTCAGCCAGACAGCTCTGTCTTACACACACACACACACACACACACACACACACACACACACACACACACACACACACACACACACACACAAGCGCGATAAAAATAACAAGCTATGCTATTGACATTGATTTTGGCTGTCTGCATTTATCAAAACTCCGACCATGATAAACGTTTTAAAAGACTGCATACACACCCACAAGGAATCCAGTAGCTGACAGTCCTAGTTTGGTCCAGATCGATATCCTCTGAGTTGGTGTTCTGACCAGTACTCTTGGGATGGCTTCGTTTATGAAATATTGGTGGAAGGATGCAAAGCTTTTTTTAAAAACAAATTTTAAGTAAACTGAGTACATTTTAAAGTTTACTGATCCGTGCACGCTTGAGAGAGAGAGAGAGAGAGAGAGAGAGAGAGCAGATTGCTGGGGTGTTTTAGCTAGTTCTGTGCGCGACAGTGCCGGTAGAGCAAAACCGCCTTGTCACTGCGAACGACGGCACTTGTTTAATTCTATTTCCTTCCTCTCTCTCTCTCTCTCTCTCTCTCTCTCTCTCTCTCTCTCTATGTATCTATCTTTCCAGGTTGTATTTACAGTATTTGCCTTCACGTAAAGAACTAACATAATACAATAAAACCTAAGCCAATTCATTCTCTTTCCTTTGAATAAGGAAAAACTTACTCCAAAAAGACAACACAAAAAACTCATTTATTTCTGTTTCGTTTAAGACTGTCTCTCTAAAACAAATGAAAAGGAAAATGTGTAAGAAAAAGTCATTCCCAGTTCATATTATTAAAGAAGACAAAACAACGAGACAGGCACAAAATATCAGCTATTTCTCATTTCCATTAATTCTCATTACCTCGACGTCCCCCAAGCAGTTTCTGTTTACTTATGTCACCTGGGACGTGTTCAAGCCGTCAGCTACAATCCATAAGGATGCTAAAAAATAAAGGTAAAGAATAATATTTCCTTTTATTAATGTAATAACAGACAATGCATTAACAAATTCAGTTACTTTCTTCTTTGACTAACCCCCCCCCCAGAAAAAAAAAAAGCTTACTTCTAATATCCTTGAACTATATCCAGCTAAACACGAAAAAGACAGAAAAAAAAACTGCTGACGTTTCTTTGTACCTTTTTCACTGAAAAATAAAAGGGAAACATAATTAAACTCATCTTCAAATTCGTTTTATCAGAAGATAACAGGCATAACAAAAAATATTAAAAAGTTAACAAAAAGATACAGCAAAAACGTCAGTTACTTCTCTTTACTTTCGCCAACGAAGTTGGACGAGGTTATGTATTCACTGGTGTGTCTTCACAAGATATATTATTGGATTTCAGTGAAATTTTGGGGCAAAAAGATGAATTGAGTGGATTTTGAGGTAGATCCGGATCCAGAGGCTGGATTTTAAAATCTTACAGGCATGGGCACAGGTATGCGCTGTCTGAAACTGTTTGACATGGCAGACTAAGACCTTAGAATGAAGTGGCTGTGAAGCTGTATAAGTATTCGTTTGGCGGGAAAGAAGAATGACAACATTTGCGGTGACGGAGATATGCTCTCTTTGAATGCCTCTTTGTTCATTTATCTTTTTCTCGGTTTCCTTCAACCTGTTTTTCCTTACTTTTATTGCGCCATTCACTCATTCCATGCATGCAGTACTAGCCTCATGTGTTTCCACGCTGAGTGAAAACCTTCTGTTTCACTGAGTGGCAACCATGAAATTATAATCAGCCATTGTGCACCTTGAGATCTAGTGGGTTAAAGCGCTCCACCAGGCTGTGGACTGCTGGGGTTTAAATTGGAGGGATGATTGGGATTTATTAGTTACGCAATGCCACACAGGGTCTGGTAACTTCAGCTTAGTCACTCGCCTTAAATGTCTTGGACTGAGTAGCCTAGCTTCGGCCACTATGTTCCTGATGGGATAGCACTGTATATGAATAGATGATGAATGGATGAACTGCAAAAATACACAAGGCAACAAGAAGCACCCATGGAGTGCAACAGCTGCCCCACGCAGTCGTTCTAAGGCCTGAACATTGACCTAGCCCTGCGACCATAACCTTCGACCATTTGTTCTAGAACTATTGTATAACTACTTTTTCCATGCCTGACCCTCAACATTGCTACTAAGTTTGGTCCAAATCGGATAAAGGCTGAGTTGACCTTGCCTTGTGACCTTCCCCTTTAACCTTTTAATCTCGGTCTCATATTACTTCATCTTTATCTGGCCCTAGCCCCTCCCATCAGTTTTCGTCCAAATCTAAATTCTAAATGTTTGGGTTATAAAGCTGAATCCTTGACCTTCCCTTTGACCCTAATCATTTGACATTTTCGCTCAAGAACATCACTTGACTCAGATGGTCTTTAATCATCATTCCAAATATAATGGAATTCCATCTCATTATTATTATTATTATTATTATTATTATTATTATTATTTATTATTATTATTATTATTATTATTATTATTATTATTATTATCATCATCATCATCATTATTATTATTTTCATGACTGACTTTGACCTTGGGAGTTTTTAGCTCAAAACTTAATCATTTGTGCTTGTAGTGATCCTCAGTTATTATTCCAGATTTGGTGTAATTCCTTACTGCAGTTTTTCCATAATGAACATGCACACAGACAAACATTGAAACATCAAGCCAAATGTATAGGCTAACTCCCTTGCGCTGCTCAAGGGGGGGTGTTAGAAAAAGGGGGTAAGAGGGGGGGCAGAATGAAAAAATATATAATTTCTGCTTCCTTCAGTTACCACAGAAATGAATAAAAAAAAAGACAATGAAAAACTCAATTACGTCCCTTTCCTTTTATTTCTCTCTCTCCCTCGCCTTCCCCCAACCTCTGTACACGCATCCTCTGTGACCTCTGAAGAAATTATCATTATATTTTCCTCCTACGCTCTCCACGCAATTTGTTTTTATTATGATGGATTTAATTTAGTCACCGACCAGGCTGTAATGATTTTTTTTTTCTTAGTGTATAAATTGTTTGTGACGTGCATCTTTTAATTAATGGGACGAGATGTTTGTCGGTATATAAGTGTGTATGTTTGTGCAGATATTTTTCTTTATCTCTTATCCTGTTGGAATAATGTTTGCTTAACCCCACCAGTCTCGTGACGTATTTTATTGCTTTATTCCTGATACCTCCAGACGGTCTTATTCAACCGTTGGAAGATCCGTAGAAGTGAAGGAGGAAATGAAATCCGTTTTAACTTCTCCAGTTGAAAAGGCCCCCCTAACCTGAATCATACCGTCTGGACACAATAAGATGAAGAACAAGGAATCTGCAGCACCCTCACCTGCAGTTGGTCTTAGGATCCAATAGTTGACCTTTCCTTGTGACCCAGAACTTCGACCATTTTTTTCAACATTGGCCTTCATCCTCACGTGACTCTTTACAGTCCACCAAGTTTGGTCCAGATCGAATCAAAACACTCTGACTTGACCTTGTCCAGGGACCTTGGCCTCAAAATCGAATCGCTTCATCTTTGCCTTACCTTTAACAGTTCCACTAACTTTGATGTAGATCAGATTAAGACTAATTAAGTTTTCCTTGTCATTTCTTGTGAACATTGACCTATTGTGTTGGAAGAAAGTCAGACATATGCAGTTGAATAGCTGGATAGATATTATACAATTAGATAGATAAATTATTCGATAGGGTAAGAGACTTAGCAGAGGAACGCAAGAGGAAAGATAACGCGGCATTTGAACTCAGATGCATAGGAGGACAGATAGACAAGTAGACAGATCATTAGATAGGAAGATAGACAGGTAGACAGATAGATCATTAGATAGATAGACAAGTAGACAGATAGATCAGTAGATAGGTAGATAGACAAGTAGACAGATAGATCACTAGATAGGTAGATAGGCAAGTAGTGTGACCCAATACGCAACAACGCTAAGGATGAGATAGCGACAGCTGAACAGAGGACATACCGACAAGTTGAGAGAGAGAGAGAGAGAGAGAGAGAGAGAGAGAGAGAGAGACTGCTATAGATAAAAGGGGACAACACACAGAAAACAGGCATACAGACAGACGGATACATTTCTGTAACCACTATACTTAAGACAGAAATGAGAGACGTAGATGATAAAAACAGAAATGCACAGTTGCTGGTTAGGTAGACAGACAGACTGATAAGGATACAGGTAGATAGATACATAATGGTAGATAGTTGACGTAAATATAGATAGACCGATTAGTGGACATAGAGTTTCAATGATATTATTGATAGATAAGCAGATAAACAGGTTGGTAGGTAGGTAAGTAGACAGGTAGATAGATAGATAGACAGATAGATAGATAGGTCAAAGATAGCAAACATACAGAGACTTAAACACGTTGTGCTACAATTAAACCAACAAATAAAATAGATATAAATAGATAAAAAAAGATAAATCGACAGATAGGTAGACAGTTATATAGGTAGAAAGTAGACGGATAGATAGACATAGACAGACAGACGGATAGATAGATAGATAGATAGATAGATAATAAGATACAGCAACAGACAGATTTAAATGCATTGTGTTAACTAAACCAACAAAAAAGATAGAAATAAATAGATAACAGAAGAGAAAAATGACAGGTAGGTAAACAGTGATGTAGGCAGAAAATAGATAGATAGATAGATAAAAAATAGATATAGATAGATAGATATCGTGAGTAAGCAAGACAGGAGAAGTAATAATAATCAAGGAGTAATAACTCGGTGTGAAATTTGGTCCCTCCTTATAAAGACTTACCTCTCTCTCTCTCTCTCTCTCTCTCTCTCTCTCTCTCTCTCTCTCACACACACACACACACACACACACACACACACACACACACACACACACACACACACACACACACACACACACACACACACACACACACACACACACACACACACACACAGAGCACATTTTCTGTCTTCCTTTCTTGTATCATGTTTCCCCTAACTCCTTCTGCTCTTCTCTTAGCTTCTCTCTCTCTCTCTCTCTCTCTCTCTCTCTCTCTCTCTCTCGGTTTTTCTTATCTTGTTTTCTTCTCTCTCCCCTTTCGTTTCACCTTTCTTTCCTACCTCCATCCCTCCTTCCTCCCTGTATTCCTACCTCCATCCCTCCCCGCCTTCTCTCTGTTTTCTCCTTCTTTCTTTCCCTTCATTTTCCCTTCATTTAGAAGTGGCCAGATGCTTAAGCCAAGGATCCGCTGTCTTGATGGACGAGAGAACTAGCCATGAACAGTGAACAATCTATTTGAAATTTGTTACAACAGACTTGACTCATATTCCACAAGACCCACCAGCGTGTCATAAAAATATCCCGCTAATATCATCGCACCAGCTTTACTGAGTCACCTGCAGCCTGTATTCAATATAGATACAGTACATTAACCCCGGACATGCGGGTAACTATCATTTTTAAAGTTGTTTTTACTCCTGCTTGGCTATTTTTTCAACCAGTAGGGCGTCTTGTGTTGAAGGGCTTTATTAATGTTATGTCTAATCCCTGCAAGTCGAAAAGTATGTCCTAAGCTAAATGTAATCGACAGGAGACGGCAAAAATAAAGTGAAAAAGCCGTCCTCGGACTCAGTGGGAACGGATTTGGTGGCATTTGACGGTGTATGCCAGATGGGAGGACTGCTGGACCTCATGCAACGAACTATCACGTCTACACCCACAGCTGGACACAGATATAAAATCCTCCCGACCTCCATACCTCGCCTACCTTTCTGTTTTTTTTTCCTCCCCTCTCCTCCAATACCTTTGTCTACCTCCCTCCCTTCTCCTCCGTAGCCTACCTCATTGCTTTCCTCCCTCCTCCCCCTCCCTCCCTTACTAGGTCCTCTACTCTCTCGCCTTCTCCCTTCACCTCGTAAAAAACCCGGAGCCTTGAGGGAATGAGTGTCTCTCTCTCTCTCTCTCTCTCTCTCTCTCTCTCTCTCTCTCTCTCTCACTTCCTACATCCATCCATCCATCCCTCCATCCTTCCCTCCTTGCATGCACACCGCTACCTCTCATACCTCCCCTGGAACTCCCCCTCCCCCTCCTTTACGCACGTACTCTGTTCATTTAGTGGTATGCGGCATGACCCCTTTACCCCTTCTCCCCCACCCCCTAACACACACACACACACACACACACACACACACACACACACACACTCTCTCTCTCTCTCTCTCTCTCTCTCTCTCTCTCTTCATTCAGTCATTTTAGTGTATTGAAAAAGGAAAATAAAACGTGCACATATGGCTTACAATTATTTCCACCATATGGCTGCATGTTATTCTTTTTTCTTTTTTTCTGTTCAGACACTGCTTTCTGCCTGTTCTGTAAAATTTCCTTGAGGGTTTTCATTCCTGCAAGGTGCTACGTCTCACCTGTGTTTCCTGTACAGTCAAGGCTGGAGGGTTTGGAGAAAGGGGAGAGAGCTTTCTGCTGTACTACTCTTTTTCTACTTCTGTAATCAGTAAAGTGGCTTTGTTAGCGCGTGACGAGCGAGCGAGCGTTTGTACATACGACTAGCATCATAATTTCATCTTCGTGTAAACTTTCCGCATTTCTGGTGAGGTAGTTGAACACTAACAGAAGAATAATTGAGCTAAAATATTAACTTTTTCATGTTTTCTCTCTTTCTCACATTTTCCCTCTGGATGTGCATATAACGAGGCGCCGCGCCGTAGCATTTATCACACACGCAATGTTCAGTTCTCTGCTCTCGGCTTGCCGTGTCAACGAACTGCATCGGTAAACGGTTGGCTATTGACCAAATGATAAAACTCAGAAATGGGTCACTTACCCTTGCTGATTTCACCCCCTAAACATACAAAAAAACGTTTATGTAAAATTATGAGCGTAATATCCGATATTTATTTGCTGAAATTCATGCAAGAAAACATATTGTTACAATAGGACATCTTTTTTAAATTAATTTCATAGGGGAGCATGCCAGTTGAAGCCCTTGGTACACATTCCCTTGAAAAGCTAGGATTCCAAAGGGATTGTTTGGTCTCATGAGTAAATATATAGCAAAAAACAAAATTTATTGAATGTATCTACTATCTGCTGTAAGAATCTCTTCTATGTCTTACATAGTAGAAACGTTATTAGTCTCTGAAAACCATCGCGGTCGGGTCGTGTCGTGTCGGTCCGCACATTTCTCAGCTGAATGTAAGCATCGCTTTCCTCGCTGCGCTCGCTTGCTTGAAACTAGATATAAGTTCTAGCATTAAGGCCGTACCGTCTTGGAAGGATAGTAAGATATGTGTATTTGTATAACTCTCTCTCTCTCTCTCTCTCTCTCTCTCTCTCTCTCTCTCTCAGTGTTACCTCCAGACTAACCTTACTCCCTTGCTTTTTAATTTACTCCCTACCACCCTCCCTTTCTATTGCCTCCTCTCCTGCACCCTTCTTCTCTAATTCCTCCTCTTCCTTCCCTTCACCTCTCTTTCTCCCCTCTCCCCCTCCCTTCCCCTCTCCTACCCTCCTCCTCCGTTTCTCCTCTCTTCCTCCTATCTCTCCCTCCTCTGTTCTCTTCTCCTTCTCCCCTCCTCCCTTTTCCCCCTCCTCTTCTTCCACCTCCTCCTCCCCTCCCCTCCTTTACCCCACCCCTTATGTCTTAACTCTCACTTTCGCAAATTCCTTGGTTCGTTACCTTCCTACCTTTCTCCCTCCCTCCTTCCCTCCCTCCCTCCTTCCCTCCCTCACTCACTCACTCACTCAGTCCTTCCTTCCCTCCCTGCGTACCTACCTTCGTACCTACCTACCTACCTACCTTCCTACCTACCTGTCTACTACGTACCTGTTTGCATACCTATCAGTGCTCCTATCTCTTTATTTACCTGTTATACTACTTGCCTTTTCATCTTAGTTTATTTATCGATCTTATCTTTATCCGGCTATGTACATACTCAATATTTCAACCCTTGTATATCTTTATTCCGTATTTATCATCTACTCTCTATCTACCTAACTACCTACCTAGTCAACGTTACCTACCTACAAAATTAACTGTTTGTCTACCTATCTTTGTTCATATGATTTATTGTTTACTTATTTCTCTGTTTATTTGTCTGCATCCATGTTCATCTGCACGTGTTATAAGTCGGTCTGTTTATCTGTCCATACTTCTTCTTTCTCTTTCTTTTTGCGAATGATTATTTGTTTCGATTTGTGTCTGTCTTTCTGTGTTCATCCTTCCTACCTCCCCACGTAACTACCTACCGATCTGTCTGCCTAACTGCCTGAATACCCACCTAACTACCAACTACCATACCTACCTAGTTACATACCTGCCATCGTACTTACCTGCCTACCTACACTTCTTCCAGCCAACATTCCTTCCTACAAACACACCCATCTATCAGCCTCCCTATCTGCCTCCCTTCCTCCCCTCCCTTCCTTTGGTATCTCCCTGTCTCCTTACTCTTACCTTCGCAAACACCTTCCCTCCCTCCCTCTTCCCCATCCCCCTTATCTCTCTTCCTCCCCTCTCCCTCCCTCCCTCTAACCCTTCCCCTCTTTCCCTTTCTCCCCTCACCCTCCCTCCACTCTCCGTCTCTCCCTCTGTTTCCCTTTCCCCCCTTCCTCCCCTCCCCCTACTCTCCCTTTCTCGTGGATTTCACCTAATGTCACCCTTTCTCACTTTTACTTTTATGATCTCACATTCCTATCATTCTCTCTCTCTCTCTCTCTCTCTCTCTCTCTCTCTCTCTCGTCTATGTATTTTTCTGTCTTCTTTCCTTGTCTCTTCTCTTTTCTTCTTCTCTTGCCCCGCTTTAACTTTTTCACCTCTCTCTCCGTGGCATATATTTTTCATACATTTCTTCCCCTCCCGTATCCCCTTTCACATTTTCCTCATTATTCTTATATACTCCTTCCTTCCATTTTTTCCCTCTAGCTTTTGTCCTCCTATCTTATCAGTTTCTCTCTCTCTCTCTCTCTCTCTCTCTCTCTCTCTCTCTCTCTCTCCCCTTCCCTTTCACCCATCCTCTCCCTGACCCTCTTTCCATCCCACTTTATCTTCCCTCCTTCTTTCGTCCTCTCCAAATCACCCCTTCCTTCCCTCCACCTCACCCCTTCCTCCCCTCCAGCTCATCCCTCCCGCCCTTCCTTTCACCCCTCCCTCTATCAATCACCCCTTCCCCTCGTTCGGCCCTTTCCCCTCGTTGGCCCCCTTCCCCTCTCTTCCATCCCTCCTTCTTGTATCACTCCATCCCATTTTTTTTTCGCTCTCTCTTTTTCACTCCTCTGCCCCTCCCTACCCTCCATTTCACTCCCTTCCTTCTCCCTCCCTCCCTCTTCTATTTCACTCCCTCCCGTCCCTCTCCTACCCCGGTGCCCGCCACAATGGTACTGACCCAATAAAATCTTTTTATAATGAAGTTTTTCTGGCGCCTGCTTGAAGGCTGTAATATCAGGTGCTTTGTAATTTGTGTAATGATATGGTGGGGATGGAGGAGGGCTGGTGGAGACTGGTGGTGGTGGTGGTGGTGGTGGGGGAGTGGATGAGGGTGTGATGGATGATACTGTGGCGGATTAGGGTGATGAGGTAGAAAGTGGATGAGAGTGATGGTGGTGGTGGGGTGGATGAGAACGTGATGGATATTGTTTCTGTTGGTGTTGTTTGGTGGCGGTGGAGGTGGTAGGGTAAAAAGGTAGAGAGTGGATGAGAGTAGTGCTAGTGGAGTGAGAAATGGTGGTGGAGAGGAAATGGGGGGGTATCTGGTGGTGGAATGAAAGAGTGCAATGGATGGTGGAGGAAGGAGGTGGTGGTGGTGGTGGTGGTGGTAATGGTGGCAGCGCAGTGGAGAGTGGTGGAGGTGGGGTGGGGAGTGGTGTTGGTGGAATGGGTGTGACGTATGATGGTGGTATGGTAAATGGTTGTAGTGGCAGAGGGGAAGAGAACAGATGAAAGTGACGAAGCGCTCTGTGATGATAGAGTAGTGAATGGATGAGAGGAGTGCTGGAACGGTGATGTGGAAATTGGTTGTTTGGTGTAGAGTGATGGTGGGGCGAATTGGAATGGATGAGTGTGATGAAGGTGGTGGTGGTGAATGGGGTAGAGAGGGATGGAGGTATGTTGGAAAATTGTGATGAGGTGGATAAGATTGTGATGGATGATGGTGTCGTGGTGAAAGATGAGGTTGATGATACTGTGGCGGAGGAGATGGTGACGCAGATTGGTTGTGACTTGTGGCTGAGTATGGTGGAGACCAGTTGGAGTTAGGATGGTGTGATGGAGAATGATGGTGATGTGATGGCTGATATTGTGGACTGTGGTGAAAATTGGTAGGGGATGGTGGTCATGTGGTGGAGAATGGCACAATGGTGGTGTGATGAAGAATGGTGAGGGAGCTGTAGTATTGCACTGTAGACTAGGATGGCATTGCTTTGGAGAGTGGTGTGGCAGTGTGGTGGAGGAGAGTGTGGTGGTGGTGGTGAGTGATTGAGTAGGAGGAATGGGATGAGGAGAGAGAGGTTTGTAGTAGTGATGCAATTGTGGCGAAATACTGATGAGGTATTGGTTTTGGTGGTGGTGGTGGTGAGACTGGCGATGGTAATGTGGTGGGGTGATGGTGGTAGTTTTAGTGGTGACGTGGTAGAAGTGTAGTGCTATGATGGTGATGGTATGGTGTGTTGGTAGGTGTGGTAAAAATAATGGTATTAGTGGTGGAGATAATGGTAGTGATGGAGAAGGTTATTATAGTGGTGGTGGTGATGGTATAGCGAGGTGTTTGTAATGATAGTGAAGATAAGGGTGAAGGTGATGGTATGGTGAGGTGTCAGTAGTTGTGGTGCTGATGCTGAGGATGATGGTATGGTAAGGTGTTGGTAGCTGTGTTGATGAATGTGCAGGTGATGGAAGTGATGTATGTGAGGTATTGGACGTGGTGGTGGTGGAGGTGAAGATAATGATAGTGGTGAAGATGATGGTGTGGTGAGGTGCTGATGATTTGGTGGAGGTGATGATGAAGATGATGGTGGTGGTGGTGATGATGGTGGCATGATGATGTGTTGGTAGTTGTGGTGGTGGTAATGGTGATGTGGTAAAGGCTTTGGTACTCGTGGTGGTGGTGGTGGAAGAAGTTTGGTGTGGTGGGGGGAATAGTTTGGTGCCGCCACTCCTACGTTTATAGCTTTTTACACTACGCCGCTGATTACTACCTCCAGTACAACCACTGTCACTGCCATCGCCATCATCACAACAACTATGACCTTCACCACAAACACTGCCACCACCACCACCATCGCCATCACTGCCATTACCATCTCGCCTCTACCACTGTTGTTACCAGCACCATTGCTACTGTTACCAATACGACTACTACCACTAGTAATTCTAACATTACCACTACTGTAACCTAACCACTACAGCAAATACCACCATCTTCAGTTACTACAATACTGGCGCTGACGAGGAGCCTACACGTGGTGGCGCTGTGCACCCTGGGTAGCGATAAGCAGCTACAGCGTCCACCTGGGGGCCAAATCACCTTTTATTTCCTTGCACCTCGCCGTGGGGAAGGATCCTGGTCTGACCCTGACGAGGCGCTTTCCACAACAAAGGGGTTGCCTGTTTCCGGCACAGTGTATGCACTGCACTTTACTTGTAGGACGGCCCCATAGAAGCAGTTGCTCATCTGTGATCGATGGGTCTGCTTGGTCAGACAGACTAGAGTTGGGCAACAACAACAACTACTGCTACTACTACCTCTACTACTATTACTACTACTACTTCTGCTGCTGCTGCTGCGGCTACAATACTATTTCTTCAACGACCATTCCAGCTTTGCTTAAAACAATTTGCCTCCGCCATAGTAGATGCTGTCACTATTCTTAGTACCACAGCTATACCAACATCTCATCTGCCTCCACATTTACAACCACTTCGATTCTCTCCGACTGTCGCTGTGAAAATTCCTTGTATTTATCTTAACCAGGCAACCACAACTACCAACATCGATACTATTACTATTTATACTACCACAACTAGCCTACCAGCATCACATATACCACCACAGTTATAACCAGTCTGATTTTCTCCTACTGTCGCTATAAAATTTCTTGCTGCATACACGTCGACCATGGAACCACAACTACCAACATTCCTACCAGCACTGCAACCACCACTATTGACAATTCGTTACTTTCAATTTTCCTACCGCTGAACTGGCATTGTCCTTCCCACGGTACCAACCAACATTCCATTACTCCAGCTACTACAGTCTTCCTACTACAACTACCAATATTTCCATTATCACGACTACCGGCCTTCCCCTTCCCCTGCCACAGCTACCATCATCCGTAATATCACCAACTACACTCCTGCCACCACAACTACCAGTATCGTTACTACCACAACTACCACCATCCCTGCTACCACAACTACCAGTAATCCTGCTGTCACAGCCACCAACATCCCTGCTACTACCATAGCTACCAGTATCCCTACAACTACCTAATCCCGTCTGCCACATTTACCAACATTCCTACTACCACAGCTACCATTTTACCTACTACCACAACTACCAACATTTTTCCGTGCCATGAAGATCAAACAGTTCTGCAACTTTCCCTCTCTCTTCCACCACCACCAACATTCCTCCCACTACCAACATTCCTACCACCACTACCACTATCCGGCTGGTGTGGCCATTCATTCGGCTACATGAGGGGAGGGGGAGGGGAGAAGGAAGGGGAGGGGAAGGGAGAGGGGGGTGAGCTGTATAAGGGAGGGACCAGTCACGATTTTCTCCTCCCTTCCTCCTCCTCTCGCTTATGCCACTCCTCCCTTCCTCTCTCCTTCACTATTTTCTTATTTTTTCTTTGCTTCTCAACTCTCCTTTTTTCTCCCTTTCTTCCCTACCAATCGTTTTCTCTCCCCCGTTTCCTTTTCTCCCCCTCCTTTTTACCTCTCCTCCCTTCCTCGGTCTTACGTCCCTCTCTCCCTTTACTCTTGTCTCTCTCCCTTTTCTCGTCTGCCTCATTCCCATTTCTTTCCCTCTCCATTTTCTCTTTTCTCCCATTCTCTTTTCTTCCTCCCCGCTGCCCTTCTCTCCTTTTCTCCACCTCTTCTACCACTTCGCCCTTCCTTCTCTCATTTGTTTTGTCCCTCTCTTCTTTCCTTCTCTCTTCATGACCTCCATTTCTTTCCCCCCCTTACCTCCGATTCTCTCGTCTTCCTCGCATTCTTTATCCATTTTCTTTCTGTCCATTCTCTTTCTTTAAATTCCACATTTCATCTTCTCGTTCTTCGCTCTCCATTCACTCTCCCTCTCCCCCTTTTTCCCATTTATCTTTATTTTTTTCATTCTCTACTTCCTCCGTGTCCATAATATTTTTAATCTATTTTCATTTCTTAATTCTTCTTCCTCCTTTTTTAACTATTGTTTTTCCATTATTTTTTTTTCCATTTCCTATCGTCTTCAATTTCATTTTACCCCATACGGCTCTCCATCCTCAGGTTCTCCGCTATCTCCTCCTCTTTCCCCCATTGTCTAATTTTACCTGGCTAACTTTATCCAGTTTCCTTTTCCTTTTTTCACATATTTTTCCTTTTCCCTCGTATCTCTTCATTTGCTCCTCTCCTCATTAACTTTTTTTTTTTTCCACAGTAAATGTGCCATGTTTCATATTCTCTCTCTCTCTCTCTCTCTCTCTCTCTCTCTCTCTCTCTCTCTCTCTCTCTCTCTCTCTCGTGGGTTAAAGTTTTATGTTGAAGGAAGAGGCAACGTATTCATCGCAACCGAAGATAATCGTCACCAGTGGAGTAGCACTGGGGTCGATGCTTGAACATTTTGTTTGTACTGATGAAAAAGTGAAAAGAATGAAGTAGATTCGCATATTATAGTAAAATCGCTTTTTTTTTTTTTTAAGGATTGAAAATTCAGTTAACTGAAAAAGACAGAAATATGAGAAAAGATTATCTCTTGCATACGATACAAATATAGATGCTATTAAAACATGACGACAAGCTTTCTTTACAGCTGGATTTACACAGAATTGCAGATTAGTCCACGAACTGGCAAACGCCTCTTAGCGTAAACATAAGTTCTTCAGACAGGTAGTCCTAGTAGGCATTTCGAGAATGGGATGATGAATCTGAATATTAATGCTGCTTATAATGTCAAAGACCTAAAGTGAATGTCTCAGATGGTGAATTTCTCACAGCAATATAACGAGGCTGTGATGACTGCAGATAGAATGTTAGGATTCGTAAACAGAAGCCACATATGAAAAGAAAAATAAAATAATCTCATAATAAAAGAGTCTTACATGTATAAAACCGAATTTATGACTTGCTTTTTACGTCTCAGACCTACACATGAGTAAGGATATCTTGAAACTTGAAACAGTTCAGACAAAGGCAGACACAGTAATTCCATGTCTTTAAATTTAAATCCGGAAAAAGAAAGATTACCATAGTTCTTTTACTTGCTTATTTCACACAGCTCAGTGGCAGGAAAAGGCAATGTTGCAGCTTTAAATCAACAACATAGCACTTCTTAGTGAGTAGCACCATATTGTGTTAATCTGTTGTTACAACCTCGCATTTAAGATACTGGGATGGCAATTTTAGGCCAGTTTAAAATAAAATCGATGTAAACACTTCATTTGTCAACACTAGCACCTCTGTTGTCCACTTGGGGATACTTTTGCATCACATGACAGCCTCTTGAAGCCGGTGACGAATGCTTTTCTTTGCTACCTCCACATTATTTTATTAAGCTAACTAAACCCTTTTTTAACTGGTGGGAGTAAACATAGCCTTAACCAACTCCTTGTGTACTAGAACTGAATAAAACCTTTGAATAAAATCGTGGTGTGGTTGCTTAATAAATTAAAGTGTTATTGTAGTGATGGGGTTAAAAAATGATATAGTAGATAAATGCAATTGATCCTGGATGATGTAGATACATTGAAAAACAGGTTGCATTACCTCCTGTCAGCCTCTGGCATACTGTGGTTATCCTCTAGGCATACCTCTTGTTAAGTAAGGCAATTATGACTCCTTCTCTTAACCAGCCTAACCCCTTTCACTTCCATAGGTCTCCCCTAGCACGAATAAAATTATCTGGCTGTTGAGAGAATAAAACACAAAAGTTAGAGCACTGAAGGGGGAAGAATGTGTTTTTTCATATGCAGTTAATCTCTGGATGAAGTACTTAAGTAAATCATATGTGTGTACTTTCCACCTTTACTCACCAAAGCGGAATTAGTAATTGAACTGCAATTCCCTACCGCGCTTGAGCACCTGGCTTAGTTTCGACTATGGAAATGCAAGCTCATTACAGAGTATAGCACAAAAATTGCTAAAATTTTAATGAGATGAAAAGTAAAATCATGCTTACCATTATTACTTTAACCTGAGGATTGATACCTTCATATCCAGGACAGCATATGATTCTTCCTATAAAATTTGATATAGACGTATCAGTCCTGAAGTGCATTTCTTCTGCTTTCCTGTACGGCCGGTTGTCAGAGGGTTTGGAGGCGGAGGGTATGAAGAAAAGTCTCTGCTCACCTGTCGTATTCCTAAACCAGTGTAGTATACAGTAGAAGTAATCCTAGTAATTTTAGGCTGGGTTGATCACTTAGCAAGGACTGTTAGGTCTGTGCACAGTATGTAGCGATGTAGCACTGTAAATTGTCAGCTCTCTCCCTCTTCACCTTGGCGGTTTTACACGATGAGAGAGAGAGAGAGAGAGAGAGAGAGAGAGAGTGTGTGTGTGTGTGTGTGTGTGTGTGTGTGTCAGACAGATCTTCACACATTTAATGCATTTTGAACATCACTCAACACTACGTAGTACCTGGTAGTTTTGTTGAAAATAAATATACTCAGCTAATTTGAGATGCCAAAGTAAAAATCTAATCACCAACAGCCTCAGCCAGCGGACGTATTTTTTACTTTATTCTTGTTACCCCCAGACTATACAATTCAGTTTAGGGGAGACTTCTCTAAATGGAGGGTTTAGAACGCTGGCTTCATTACATCACCGACTACATTTAGGCTGCTTAGTTGACTATTATCTGAAAGCAGCAAAACTAAACTAAACATAACCTCCTCGAGCTGAAGGGGTTGAGAATAGATCAGACTAGCTACCATGCAGGGATTCAAGTATATGAACATGCAGATATATTCCCAGTGCTTAATGATGTGTGCTACGGATATACATTAACCGCTGCAGCCTGAGAGCGTCATTACTTATCCCCAGACTCTTGTTTATTTATTCAGGAGAGATTTCATCGAACTGGGGTTTTATATCAAGCCTTCATAAACTCTGTAATCATAAGAGGTTTTTAATTATTCGATAAAATATTCTGAAGGCTGGAAGAATATACTAAAATAAGAGGTGAAGGAGTTAATAATGTGCTGCGGATATGTACTGAGATACTGGTTCTGTGTCACTCCTGCATACCACCCAGTTAGCCCAGAAGCTGAACATGTGAAGTATTTTTCTTTTAATAGATGGTGGTATTAGTCTTTTTTTTTTTTTCCTGTGTGTTGGGCTGTTTACAATCTCACATTCATTAATGTTTCATATTGCTTTCAGTGATGTTGCAAGTTATGGATAGAGTTAAGGCTATATCATCATCATCTTCATTTATGTTTATTATTATTATTATTATTATTATTATTATTATTATTATAGGCACAACCAGTACTGCTTTTTTTTTTTATCACATATTTACACTTATAGTAATATTTTTATGTAGATCGTATGAATGCGGAAAACATGGTAAGTGTTCGTTATCGGGAAGACTTAAGATATGCGTATCTCTTCACCGTCAAACTTTAGACAGGAGAGAGAGAGAGAGAGAGAGAGAGAGAGAGAGAGAGAGAGAGAGAGAGAGAGAGAGAGAGAGAAAGCTGTCAGAAGCAGACATAAATAGAGAGGGAAGTAGAAAGGTAAGGACAGAGAGCCAGACAGATGACTTGGCGTAGACAGAGAGACAAGGAGGGAGATAAAGAGAGAGGGGAGAGAGAGAGAGACCGGATAACAATAGGTGATAACTCTCTTTAGTGTCTCCCCTGTCCTTCCTACCTTCCCCTTCTCCATCTAACTCCCTTTCTCCCTACCTCCTGCCCTAGATACCTCTCTCTCTCTCTCTCTCTCTCTCTCTCTCAATTTTTTACCTTTACTCGTTTACCCCTCTGTATTTTTTCGATGTTAATTCCAAGTCCACTAGTCCACCTCACCAACATCTCTCTTTGTTTTACTTGTACGTTCTTTCTTTGCTGTTTTCTCCCACATTAGTTCATTTCACGGGCCGTTTCCATGTATATCTCCGTCTTCCCGTTTTCCTTTACCCTATTCCCTCCCTCCTTATAGTTAATTTTCTTCTTTATCGTGACTCTACTTTCTTTATTCCTTCATATTCTCCTTTGTTTGTGTCCGACTCTGGGCTTGGACTTCACCCGTTCCCTGAGACCGAGTAGTTTTCCCATTTGCAGCGTACCTTCATATATGACCACATCGGCGCCAATACCCACCGTCCCTGACACTTGTCCCATTCAGAACTGGCGTCGTGGTATTAGAGGGTTGTTGTTATGACACGTCGGTGGGTCTTGCTGAAGATTTTTAAAAAGAAATTCAAATAAACTATCCCCTACCCCGGCCAGGGATCGAACTCACGTCCTTTCGAACAGCACACGACTTCTGTCACCATTTGACCAGGTTCCTCCAGTTTCTTTCTTCCGCTTCCTTCCTGCCATTGTCATTACTTGTTTTGTGTTTTCTTTCTTTTTTCTGTTTTACTTTTCTTTTTCTTACAGTTTTCCTTGCGTCATACTTTTCGCTCTTTTCCTTCCACCGATCTTCTCTTTCTGTTTCCTCCTTAACCACTTCAGTCAGAGGTCGCGTTTTTTATTTTATTTTTGCTACTCCCAGTTAATTTTATTCAGCTTAGGAGTACCCCATAGTGGTGAAGAGGTAATGATGGCAATATCTAATGACATTTCTCCTCTTGACTCTCACATCTTCTGCCTTTTTTCCTTGTCTCCTCTCATTACTTCCTCTCTCATTCTCTCCCCTTATTGCTTTCTTCTCCCCCTTCCTCCTTCTTTCTCTTCCCCTTTCGTCACCCTCATGTAAAAATCATCCAACCTTCAGTGCCTCGCCCGGCCCTCATTCTCTATGCCACAAATCATCCGCCGATATTCCGTTGTCAGAGCTGACCAAATGTCACCACATATTGCGACATTCGCCATAAAAACGCAGCTAGAGAGAGAGAGAGAGAGAGAGAGAAACGCTGGAAACACCTGGGAGTTCCGTTACGCTGCATGGGAGCCGCTACGTCATGGGATTAACCACCTCCACACGGTGACGTAAGCTTTATTTTTACTATTACGAGGCTGTTTTATTCAGCTTTACTGTAGAGAGCACCCTAGTAGTGAAGGACATAATGAAGGTTGAATCTGACCTCCACAGTTCGAAAAGTTTCCTCTAAGTTAAGTAAATTGTCTGGTGTAATATCCTGAAAAGTACGTCATCTAGCTGAAGTGATTAACAGCGTGTCGTCATTTGCTGGACGGAACGCTTCCCACGTACTCCATGCGTATTGCAAAAGACAACTACTTATGATCGCGCTGGGGTCCAGAAGCCTTGCCCATATTATACTGTTGAAAGTGTGAGGAAACTTCACCTTCCAGAACCTATGGTGCAAACAATTTCGTAACTCATGTGGCAACAGAGGCGTGACGGATGGGATGAACAGGGCAAGACTGTAACGGAACGTCATTTTTCCAGCTCTGTCTGTTGAAGATCAAAGGGATGTGGTTACAACTCGTAACTTGATGCTTACAAGGGAAACACGGTAAGTTGCTCATGATGATGATGATTATGATGATGACGGTGGTGATGATATATCGAATAATTATTGTTGGGCTGTTAGTGCACTTCCCGAAGGGAAATTGTCCTGGTTTTGCTCCATTTCTTCCTGGTGCTGACATTCTGCTTACCAACACTTTTGTCACGGCCTCATGCCTTTATTTCTTCGCCGATTTGTCATTAAATCATTATGCAATTACCTGGGCCTGGTATCGGAAGACACCTTTCTCAGATATTCTATTTAGTCCTATAAAGTTATTTTACAGTCCCAATAAGCAGAAAAAAAAAAAAAAGGACACTTAACTATCAAGCGAGTAGCGTGGAACCACTTTGCACGTCTTATAACTGGTTTCGAACACCTTTTCTGTACAGAGCAGGTTCGATTAGAACGTTCTCTGTAGACTGCTTGTTCTGTGATATTCCTATGAGTTACAAATGCAAGCAAATGCAGATCATTTGTTCACGTGTAAGAAGCAAACTTCGAGAAATTTCACGCATTTATTCCCTAATGTTGCCTCCGTAGACATATAATTAATCATCATTACGATGACAGCAAAAGTGACGATATGTTTTTCCCCGCGCCTTGGGATATCAATTTTATGGGAGAGTTGCATGTTTGCTTTATTTTTATTTGCCCTGCGGTTGAGGAGACATGAAATTAAAGTAGAACACGCCCATACCATCAACCTACAAGACTCATCTTTTCACCCCCCGTAACCGTCTCTGCACGTCTCGACCACTTCTCTCCACTCCCACAGATATTTTCTACTCCTCTTCCCATATCTAACTTCTATGAGAAAAATGTTCCCACCGCCATGGCCGCTCATCACACAACGCTCATGTTTACAGGGGGTACTCTGCCTAACCCCACCACTCCTCATAGTCTTGGCCCATTCCACCTCCACTGCCCATTCCTGTCTGTTCACTCCGTCTATTTTCTCACCCCCACCATTGACATGCACCTTACTGGCTCACCTACTGTATCCACTCTCACAGCATATACTTCCTCCGGCATGCCTTGTCATCCGCCACCGTCCCCGCCCATCCTTCCTACTTCTTTCCACTCAGTTTCGCCATATCTGTTCTGACGTGGTCCATGTCATATAAGCAACTGCCTTCAATACCAGTTGACTCACAGCGCTTGTACTGACAGGCGATAAGTACTTCATTGTGACCCACGCCAGCTACCATTCCACCCCATTCCACCCACTCGTCTCCCTCCACCCAACTTCATCCCAAGAGACTTAAGTCAGCATATCTTAGCAGTTGTGCCTTGTAGCGGCTGCATCATTAAAATTTTTACACATTCACAGGTATGACCTGAAATCTCTTTATTACCTTGAACAGTGTCCCAGTTCACCCTGTCCATTTCTTTCTACTCAGCCCATCCGTTTCTACTTAGATGTAGTGAATTATCATAACAAAGCTTGCATTCATTACCAGCTGACCTACGAGTACCAAGCCATATTCACAGCGAATACTTTGCCTGCCACCCATCACCATCCCAGCTTATCCCAGCCACCCACCCACTCTTGGAACACTTGGACTGATACCTGTTTATCAAAAACGATTACATCAATTGGACTGATTTTCTGGCACACGCCTTCATAGGCATGACCTGAAATGATCTGCATTGACCTGAGCAGACGTGATGGACCTAAACAAACTTTAAGACTTCAATAACTGTTGCCCTGATAGTAATTTGTGGCACACATCTTCAGACACGATCTGAATGGACCCATGTTGAAAATGAGTAGAATGCATATAAACTGATCTGAAATTACCATATGTGGCTGGACTGAATTAACCGACTGGAATTAATCTGACTGAACCTAACTAAGCATAAACGCCCTGAATGGACATAACTGGACCTGAATGGCCTTAAGTTCGTGTGAAGAATCTGTGTGGGTGTTACTGATCTAAATGGGTTCTAAGTAAATGTGTTATACGTGGATGGACTTGATGGTTCCTGATCTCCCTACACTAACCTGGACTAATCTAAGCTGAAATGGGCGTGATTTGCTTGAGGAAGAGGCACTGATTAACCCCAATGGACCTAATTAGTCATGAATGTCCAGAATGAACCTTCACTGATTTAATTGAGCCAGACTAATTGATGGAAGTGGATGAACAATAAATGAACTGAATGGACCTAATTGGACCTGAACAGACACGAATAAACCAAGATTAAACCGTCTGAATAAATCTGCCAAAAATAAACCTTGGTGACTGTGACTAGGTTTGGCCCTCGCTGAGATGACTTAAAACAATCGATATATTAGAATCTGGAGTGGGTTGAATTGATGACCGGGCTAATTTTATCCTAATTAGGTCATACACGAAAATTTTAAGCCATTTCGACTGAGCCTTTGATGGTCATGTCAGTTAACGTTTATGTAGGGTTGACGACGTGTGCGTGTGTGTAAATGTGTGTGTGTGTGTGTGTGTGTGTGTGTGTGTGTGTGTGTGTGTGTGTGGTCTCACATGCTTCTGATTTGTACGGTTTTCTGCATTACACCTTGGCGACTTACACCTTTCAGCTGGTTTGAGGTTTCGTATACAGCTACGTGAAAACTGCTGTAGGTGGTGTAGTGTATGTGTGTGGTGAATGTGTAACTAATTGGCTGGCGGCATGTAGAATGATGTAATTCGAGTCATATATCCCCACGCATTGTAGACCTAACTGCCGGGCTGACGGTAGTTTAGAAAGGGTAATTAACCAAATGTGTGTGTAATGGTTAAACCTCTTCAACCCGACCACCTCTCTTTCGTTATTCATACTAAAGCCCAACGATTTTATTTAGCAGCGAGCAGCCCTTTCTTGGCAGACCTGAGTAGAGAATATTTTTAGCTCATTCACTGTAAGAGGCTTCCTCAAAGTGCAAGAAAGTCGTCTGTAGGCAGCAGGGAAGACCATAATAAACACGTCAGTGTAGCGAAAAGCTTAAGCCCTTCACTACGAGAGCTCTTCTGTCATCATCATCATCATCATCATCATCATCCAAACCTTTTTTTTGCCTCACCAGGAGCGTAGGTCCACTTGTTAAGCTGCTCAGTCCCGACATTTAAGGTGAGGGTGGTCAGCTTCAGGCGTCCATGAGTGGCATTACTAGATCTTTAAGCCCAAACTTCCCTGACGAGGGAGGCGAAGAATGAATCGTTATTTAACAGTCGGAAGAAAATAAAAGTAACCCCGTCCTCCCGAAGAGTGAGCTGTTGTTTGGCTGGCGGACAGAAGGCTGGTGGTTAGTAAGAGGATAGGAGAGGGATAGAGGGATGTACACGGCGATAAGACAGGGATAGGCAGGCCGCTTACAAGGCCTAGGGACGGGTGGCGGGGATAGGAGGATGGATTTATGGACGGTTGGGCTAGATTGCAACACTGGGTGAGGGTTAGGAAAAATTACATGTCAATAAAATGGCTGGATAGGCGGGGGTTTGATGTAATGGGCTGATGGATAGATTTATGGTGTAAGGACAGCTACTTGGACGCTGGGAAAAAAGGGATAGAGGGGACGTAACAAGGAAGTGGATGAACAGATAACAACGCCACTGGAATTCAAGGACAGCCAAGTCGTAGGATAGGCTGGATAAAATGATGGTACAGGAGAAAGTAAAGCTAGACTCATGGGTTTTTCACAGATAGGTATAAAAGGATTAATGGCCAGATTATGAGTAAAAATGATCAAAATCAGAGTACAGCCTGAACCTGAGTGTGGTGTGCGAAATGAGAACGTAAAGAAAAAGAAACAAAACTACCCGTCATATGTGAACCAGGTAGACTGTAATAATACCTTTAGATGAAAACTTGACTGTTGTGTATCCTGGATGACTCGCAGTGCTGGTTGAGTGACCCAGGTTGTGGCTGTAAACAACTTTTATTAATAACTTTTCCTTCTACAGTCAGTATTTTCTGAGATCTGAGTTTTCGACAAGGACGGACACACACACATACATTTCGTAAAAAAAATAATGACCATCGATTTCGTCTACCTGACAAAATACTGGATGAATAGAAGAATGGAGAGGAATTATGTTAAGAGCCGCGGTAGGACAGAAGGAGGCTTGTCTTGCTACAGAATGGATGGATATGTAGGATGGTGTAAGAAATGATGATGATGATGATGAGATGAAGGTGGATGGCGTAGAAGGAGGAGGAGGACGACAAGAGGGAGAGGAGGAGGAGAGGAAGAAGAAAACGGGAGAGGAAAGAGGGTGATTGGCGATGATGTTGAGGATGAGGATGGAGCAAGAGAAGTACATGGGGTGGGAGAAGAAGGGGTGATGACAGGGACAAGAGAGATGCAGTAAAGAAGGAAGGCAAGATGTGGGAAGGATTATAATACCTCCACCCTTATTATATAATAGTTATACAGTAAGAGTGGAGTTGATGAAATTCTGATGGCTGAACAGACGCTGGAGTTACAGAAAACTTGAATAATACATTGATGTAAAGATAAACAATGTAAAATGATAGCCCTGAGAATTGAAACAAGGAGGGATTGGTGATGCAGCAGCTGCTGTTGATGGCGATGATGATGATGATGATGATGGTAATAGGTTTGTTGAGGGTTCAAACAAGTATTTAATCGTTTCAGCACTATGACGCCTTTTATTTCATTCTTGGTACTGCGAGACGCTTGAAGTCAGCATAGGGGAGACTACTCTTAGTGAAGGGACGAAAAACAATCCAATCCCCATTAACGTCCTTACGACGATCATGATGATGATACTGTTGAACTTTTTTTTTTTTTTTTTTTTTTACCCTAGGAGACCTCTTATAGTGAAGGGTTTAATCCGCAGTGACTTGCAGGGATAGAGAGGACTTTTACATCATGCTCTGCTGGATAGAACGGCGTGTGGGCGAGACTAACTGAATAGCGAATTATGGAGTAGAGAAAGTAACAAAGAAGGGAGGAGGAGGAGGAGGGAGGGAGGAAAAGGGGAGAGGAAGGAAGGAAGGAAAGACGGAAAAAGGACGGAAGGAGATCAAAAAGGAGTGGAGAAGGAGTGTAAAAAATTGAGCGGGAAAAAAAAAAAAAACGGAAACATTCATACTGTATTAAAAGTGAAAGGTGGAACAGGAGAAGAGGAGAAAATGGAGAGAGAGAGAGAGAGAGAGAGAGAGAGAGTAAGAATATTGAGGAAAGACAAAGTATGTGACTATAAAACTAATGGAGAATGAAAGACAGAATTCAGTATTTTTAAGAAAACAGTCGGTCATAAAAAAAATGTATTTAAAAACGTTAATGCACCCTATGCAAGAAAGTACTGTGATGTCCCATGTCAACATTAGAATTATGTAATACATTCATTAACCCAGTAACTGATTTACACTGAGGCACTAACTATATAACCCAGTAACTGATTTACACTGAGGCAGAACTATACTGAGTAATGAGTAATACACTGTTCAATACCTGTATCAAAATTGTATCGTCCATCCTTTGATACACTCAGATGCATTTAAACTCTAACTAGACCTCCCAAACACTGTTACCGTAGATGGAAGAATACGTGGATATGCAGTTAATGGATGGGTAGGTAAAAGGTTACACGCGGCCACATTATTTACAGCAAATGACCGTGACTCATGAACTGTGTGCTTATTGACCCCTTACTCACCTGTCCACATTCTATCGAGGTTACCTTGAGGAAATGTAAGGACTTTCACTCACAAATCACATCCACTTTAACACATACTTCCACATGCCCTTTCCCACATGCCTTCTACACCTAAAACCATACATGAAGCACTGGGAGGAGGTTGGTCAGCTCTACAGTGACAAAGTGGTATTCGCCGACGCTACGGATCACTTACCCTTTAATACCTGTAAAACACTGCTTGAACTTGTATACTAGTGCTGGCCGTCCATTTCAAGGGTGTTCAAGCCAACGCTGCAGTACATGTGCAGTAACGTTTTTATTCGTTTTTTCTTGCTGCCTCCAGATTATTTTACTCAGATTAGCTGGACTTCTTGAACTATCGTGTTAATTATATGTAACCTTCATAACCCCATTCACTACAAAGATGGCCCATTAAACTGTATAACAATGAATTGACGTTAGAATGAACATGAAAAACACGTCCTCGGGCTGAAGAGATTGACAAAAACAAGATCGGGAAGATTCCCAAGAGAATGCAAGATGGTGTCCACACACCTACAGTACACTAACATGCTTCTATGCAAATTGTCATGATGATTAATAAGCATTTAACACTTTGGATAAAAAAAATACAAAGTGAAAAAGATGTCTGGGACTACAGGCCCAGGGGACAATTGTGCCAAGTTTGAAGCAGATTGGTTAAGAACAGAGGAATGACACGAAGCTGAATAGGCGTCTGGAAGAAGGAAACGGAGGATATAGAGTAGCTCTCCACACTTTTGACTGGAGACCTAATAATTTGTACATATCTAATAAGGCGGAAAGTTAACCCCAAAACAGCCGAGTGACTTGGACTTATCTCCCTGTAGTTACATGGAATTAAGAAAAGGTGAGCCCAACTGACTCAGCTGTTGTGGGGTAAATTTTCCACCTTATTACAGGTGGTAGCAGAGCGTAGTTACGATCTGTGGACTACTAGGTTATGGGCCACGCACTTATTACACATAGAAAGCAGTGTGTTTACTGGCTGTGGTATATGATGATGGTTGCTCGGGTAAATTACTTGGGTTCATTCTTGTGTATTCATATGCATAAGTCCTCATCACCCTGAGAATTATACTTTTTGCAGTGTATCATAATCGTTATCATCATTACAATCCCTATACTTACTGTTACCTTTAGGGTTGCCGTCATCCTCACCATTATCGACCCAGCAGGCAAAGTGAGATGAGTGTTAAACTGTCACAGGTTCTCTCATCATACCGTGGATGGAGAGTCTACATATCTTTCGCGTGCCTGTATGTCTGCTAATATTATCAAACTCTGTCCTGTAGAGTTAGATGGAATGGTACGAAGGCTGACGTGATTATAGGTTTGAAAAACTTGAATTTCCGGAAAAAAAATGGCTATCCTTCCCTTCTTTGCCTCTCTCTCTCTCTCTCTCTCTCTCTCTCTCTCTCTCTCTCTCTCTCTTATTCAGTATTGCTCAAAATATCAGATTACAAAAACCAGGGGGGCACTCGGTGGTGCACATCTCTCCTACAAGGGGAACGTAATTTCCAAACTACTCTTCATTCTGGGTTAGGTTTTCTCATCATTGATTAGGGTTTCACAAAAAAAAAATAAAAAAAAAAAGTTTTGCGGATCCAGAATCTATAATACAATCCGGATCGGTTCCAAAAGTTAATCGATTGTTCACTGAGACATGGGCTATCTACCCACCAAATTTGGTCCAAATCTCTCTTGGTTTTTGAGTAATCCTGCTAACAAACAAACTAACAAACGAACGAACAAACAGGGGTGAAAACATATTCTCCTTGTCCGAGAGAAATACCAGTACACACGCAACTTAATACCCGGTCACACAAATCGTGCTGACTTTATTAATTACGAAGAGAGAGAGAGAGAGAGAGAGAGAGAGAGAGAGGCACTCCTTTTCTAAACCACAGTATGGAATTAATGGTCACTGTTTTTAACCCTTTCACCAAGAAAAGTTCCTCCTGATGTAAATAAAAATCGTCTGGTGGTGAATAGTGAAAAAACAGTCGTATTGAAGGGTTAACACACACACACACACACACACACACACACACACACTAACAACTTGGGGATATATACGAGTATATATGCATATATACCGGCATATATACCTGCATATCTACATGTTAGCATTTACATTTCTACACTGGCGTGCATGTTGTCATATCCTTTATACGTGAACACACACACACACACACACACACACACACACACACACACACACACACACACACACACACACACACACACACACACACACACAAGTTCAATGTACAGTCACTAGAACCGGAAAGCTTAAATCTCTAAAATCCCTACTGGTGCATCATAAAGCAATTTTTAAAGTATTCTGGCTGGATATTATGACCAACTTGAAGCCATAAGCATCGGCGTTGCTAATGGTCTCAGAGAAACGGTGACAACTATCGCTCGGTCCATCATCTGACGCGGTGGTGCCAAATGTATTGGCATCGCGACCTGTAATCTATTCTTTTAATATATTCCAGGTCAGTAAATGTTATTAATTACACACTGAAAACCCAGTTATGAATTCTAAGCAGTGGAGTAAGTAGTATAACAATGCAAGTCTAGTTGAGGAAGACAGATCAATAGGGGTAAGAAGAAATTTGACATAGGCATCCTTGCTTCACGTGACTGTTGCAGTGCCAGATCTACAAGAACAAACCCACGTAAACGACACATATATTATCCTGGATAGCTTAAAATGCCAGTAATTACATACTGTTTTCTTAGTAGTATATTCCCAGCAGTCATGTATGTAAATTAACTTAAGTAAGAATATCTGAGGAAGGCCGAGTGCGCGAGATGAGTAAAGAAGAGCCAACGCCGGGCGGTCGACCCTCACACTCCCTCGCACTTATGCCTCGCTAGTGACTTTGTGAAGGTGTTGTGGTTAATTTCGTAATTTCTGCGTTATTTTCTCCTGTAGTTAATAACGCCTGACCACTCTGTGGGGTACCTGGTGTCCTTAACAATCTTGGCACGCGTGGACAGTGACGAATTAGCATTAAGAAGGTGAGTAAATGGCTTTTGGGATTTTAGACACCAGTGTGATTTCTAGAAAGGACCACTTACTTGAACGTAAAGAGCTTGACCTCGTACATGTTGAAGAACTTGGCTGCTGGTATGTTTTGTTGCTCACTCATGCTTAATTTTTTGTCAGTGTGCTCAAATATTCTTACTCATGTATTAACCCATTCTTACTCATTTTTCTCCATATATTTATTCATCTTTGCCCATATTTATTCATTCCTACCCATATATTTATTAATTTTTACCCATACATTGACTCTTTCTTACTCATTCTTGCTCATATTTATCGATTCTTATTCATTCTATCATTCCTACCCATTCTTACCTATATCTTTACCCATTTTACACATTCTTACCTACTTATACCATTCTTGCCCAAACTCCCTCATACTCACTAATACTTTCTTCTACTCGTGCTCCATCGAACTTTCACTTTTACTCACACTTCCCTGTACTTGCTCTTGCTCACCCATATTCCTACTTACTCATACTCCCTCCTACCCACCCACACTCCCTGTTAATCATCCATACTCCCTCATACTACCACGTAACACACTCATACTCCTACTTCCTCAGTCTCCAACATACTCACCCATACTCCCTCATACTCACTCATTCTCCCTCATACTCATCCACACTGCAGAATAATACACTCCTTCAGTAAATATAACTTTTTTGAGGGTCTGGACTCTGGAGGATACAACGGAAGGATAACATTGCTACATATTGTTGACCTAATGTTACTTTCCTTTTCAGGTAGAAATTGTAGAATAAGATTTCCTTTTTCTATTTTCTATTAAATTTCCATGACAGTTTTTCTGTGCTGCATGGTGCTCTTCCTCACCATTTCCTCCTGGCTCGGCTTCGGCTTCGGCTGGAGGCTGGGGTGAGCCTTCCTGCATTTCTATCCATGTCTGTAACTTGTAGAATAGTTTTGTTATTTATGACCTTCCCTATACCAAACAGCCGTGAAATGGACAACAAGTCTGTTGCTGTTTGCTTTCCTTTTTACACACACACACACACACACACACACACACACACACACACACACACACACACACACACACACACACACACACACACACACACACACACACACACACACACACACACACACACACACACACACACACACACACACACACACACACACACACACACACACACACACACACACACACACACACACACACACACACACACACACACACACACACACACACACACACACACACACACACACACACACACACACACACACACACACACACACACACACACACACACACACACACACACACACACACACACACACACACACACACACACACACACACACACACACACACACACACACACACACACACACACACACACACACACACACACACACACACACACACACACACACACACACACACACACACACACACACACACACACACACACACACACACACACACACACACACACACACACACACACACACACACACACCTCATTCAGCTACTCACTCAAGCAATCTCTCTTACATTTGTGTTACTACTTCACACACACTGATTCACTCGCCCTCACTCTCACTGAATTACACTCTCTCATTCCCACACTGTCACTAACCAACGCAGTACCACCTTAATTCGCTCTTTTATCACTTTCACTCACTTCCATTCCCTACCACTCACTCACACTTGCTCACTCTCACTCGCCTACTCGTTCACCTTCTTTCCCACTCGCTTATCCATCTACTCTCACTTTTCATACATTTTGTTACACTTCCTCTTTTTTCTTCATCCACTCTCTGAAATTATCTCACGAACTCACTCATTCACTAACTTTCATTCACTCTTACTCTCATTTTTCACCCACTTTCACCCCTCACTTACAGTCTTGCTTACTCACCCATTTTCACGCTTACACTATCACTCTGTTACACTTTCAAATTCCATCTCACTCATATCCACCCAGAGCAACTTTCACAAACTCAGTGTACATTTTCTCCGCCACTTTCACTCTCATTCATGTGCTCAACCAGTCTTTCTCAGTGCTCTCCCTCTTACTAACTTACATTGCCACTGTGACTTTCATCCACACTCGTTCTAACACACTCTTTTACTCACTGACTTTACTCGTAAGCGCTTTCATAGTCACTCACTCTTTCAGTTTCTAATCTCATTCTCTCACACTCATTCGCACTCAGGCACCCACTCCCACATTCACCCACTCCTTCTCTAACTGTTAATTACTTACTCACTCATTCACAGGCTTACCATTATACTATTTTTCTTATTCACATTCACTGTCACTTTCAGGCATACTCACTGTCTCACTCACACTCTCGCTCATTTAATCAATACTTAACTTTTGGCAGGGTTGCCTACGCAGTTGTGATTTGCTTTCCGATCAGTGAATTTGCAAGTATAATTTTTTGTCATCATCATCATCATTATCATCATCATCATTATTATCATCATTTTCATTATTACAGTTTTCATCATTGTCATTATTATCATTATGTTCATTATCAGCATCATCATCATCATTATATTCATCATTATCAGTATCATCATTATCATAATCATTTATCATCATCGTCGTCAGCAATCATCTACATCAGTCATCATCATCTCTTTCATCCAACTCCATCCCAGTATATACAGTTCTGTCTTGCCGTATCCAGTCCAGCATTCCTATATCGCACCTGCAGGTGGGTAGGGTCCAGATGGAACAGGTTAGAGGAGTAGTAGTTACAATGACGTGGAGAACACCGTTCCGGTAGAGAGAGAGAGAAGGAAAAAAAAAAAACGGACCTTGTGGACTAAAAACTTGCTCTAAATGTCTCTAGAGCAAATGTCTTCCTCGTGAACAGCACAAAGTATTACTGAATAGGAAGACAGTTACTTTGGAAATATTCAGAATAAATATTTGGTCTACAAACCGTGGGTACTTTACTCGGAAACCAGAAGGAGATAACATGCAAATATGACTGTCTTTCAAGGGAGTGTCTGTGAATATGGCCACGCACTTTCTTTCACTCCACACTCAGGTTTTCCAGATTCTCGACTTACATAAAACCCTTCGGTGCTGCGCAAACACCAGTGGCATTAACCTCTTGAATCGGGTGAAGAATTTTTCATTGTATATCTGCCATCTTCAGGCGATCCTTTTCAACAGAGGAAGGATCTCTCGCACTGAAAGCGTAAATGAAAGCTGTGTCTGACATCTCCATTTTCAAAAGTCTCTTCCGATGTGATTAAATGGTTTGGAGATAAAATACAAGATAACGTGAAGGGATCAATCACTTCAGTTTAAGGACGCAATTTGTAGTTTACTGTTTTCTTGCTACTACTAGGAAACAATGAAATGATACTAGGCTCACGCAGACCTCTTGTAAGATGTTGCTGGGGGATTAATGTAGCCAGTATATCCCCCCCCCCCCTCCCGTTTCAAACTGCCTCTTCAAAACTGCATAAAATAGTCTGAAGTTAGCAAGAACATTATATATATTTTTTTTTCTAAGTCACCGCAGTCAAAAGATTATGCCATGCCGTGACGAAAGCTCAGATTTAATGATGCCCCGTGAACACACCCTTTGCACAATACACGTGTCGAAATGATGGGATTTGTTATTATGTTTGGGGGGAAAAAGAAGAAAATACATATTGGGAGATTGTGGGTTTCAGGTTTGCAGAATTTTCATTTCACATGGAGTTACCGAGTGGCTTAAAAATCTGTCTAGGTCTCTCTCTCTCTCTCTCTCTCTCTCTCTCTCTCTCTCTCTCTCTCTCTCTCAACCAGCCATAAAACATATCATGTAAGAGATAGATAGGTAGATAGATAGATAGATGGATAGAGAGAGAGAGAGAGAGAGGGAGAGAGAGAAAGAGAAAGAGAGAGAATTACTGAAGGGACAAAGACAGAGATGACAAAAATGGTATATAAAGAGATACAGAGATAGACAAAAGTGTAGAGAATATTAATGGAGAGAAGCGAGAAAAACGAAGAATATATTTTGATCACGACGTTAAGTATATGGGATTACCTTACAAACATGACGTCAGCTATAACTCACGAGGGACTGCTAAAAGGAGGGAGAGAGAGAGAGAGAGAAAGAGAGAGAGAGAGAGATGGGGGGTAGTGAGAGAGGGGCGTGTCTTTGTATCCCAGTGTTGTCTCACCTGGCCTATCACCTAAATACGGGACCAGCCACAAAAAAGTAGGTGAATGAGAGTTTGTTACTACCACTTCTCAGTATGCCGTGTGTTGGGTAGATAGGTAGGTAAGTAGGTCTTGCTGGTGTTAGTAGGAAAGCACTGGTGGGTGTGCTTTTAAGTAAGAAGGCATAGGTAGATATGCTTGTGAGTAGAGGTGGCACATGTAGGTAGTCGTAGGTAGGTGTGAGTTAAGTAGGAAGGTGTTAGTAGGTCTGCTAATGTAAGTAAGGAGGTGTTTGTGGGTGTGCATGTAAGTAGGAAGGTGTTGATTGGCCTTAATACCTAGAGGAAATTGTTGTAGGCGTGTGTAGGTAGGAATGTGTTGGTGTAAGTAGGTGTAAAAGATGTCTGAGTAAGATGTTGGTAGATACTGGTTGTGTAAGTAGGAGGATGTCGGTAGTAAAGACTGTGAGTAGGAAGGTAGCCTACTGACAGAGTAAGAAGGAATGGTTCGGTAGCTGAGTGTGTAAGTAGGAGAGTTTGATATGTATGGTGGTGTTGTAAGTAGAAGGTATTAGTAGGTGTGCTTATATATTGAAAGGTATGGATTGGTAAGAAGTAAGTAGACTTTGGGGTTGGTTGGGAGGTACTGGTGTGTGTGTGTGTGTGTGTGTGTGTGTGTGTGTGTGTGTGTGTGTGTGTGTGTGTGTGTGTGTGTGCGTGTGTGTGTGTGTGCGTGTGTGTGTGTGTGTGTGTTTAGGAAGGAAGATGTTAGTGTATGTGGGTGTAGGTAAAGAGATGTTGTTACTGTAGGTGTCGTAGGATGATGTTTGTAAGTGTGACTGTAAGCAGAGAAAATGATGTAAGAAGGAGGAAGTTGGTAGGTATGTATGTAGGTAGGAAAGTGTTAGTGGGTGTTGATATAGGTAGATATTGGTAGGCTTAGGTGTAAGTGTAAAAGGAAGGCTTCCTTCAACCTCTGTCTCTTTGCCGCACTGTTAGATCTTTATCTTTTTTCTATCTCTACTTCATTGGTCACTGCTTCTCTGAACTCTCTGCATGCGTCCCTCCACCACTACGACGGGCGAGTAGCACTCGTCTAGCAACAAACTCTCATCCCTTTTCTGTCCAACTCTCTAATGCAAGAGTTAACCGTTACTTCCAGTTCTTCATATATGGACAGGTTAACTCTGGAACTGTCTCTCTCTGTCTGTATTTCCTACTGCCTATGATGTCCAGTCTGTCAAACGCAGTGTGTCCAGGCATCTCGAAATGAACGGATCTTGAATTTGGCCCTCTGTTACCTTGTTTTTTTTTTTTCTAGTAAAAAACAATCTCGCAGGCTCTTGGCCTTTGGTTCCTTCCTTTTTTATATTAAAAAACGAAAGGTGTTGGAGTGGGTGTCAGTTGGACTACGTTCGGAGATGGTTGGTGTCTTTCTTACCGTGATCTGTCTTGGAAACATCGCATTACTTCTTTAAAACCACCTTTCCAAATGTTTGGCGTACGGAACCGACTCCGTACTTTCGTAACCCTACTTAGTTGATAAGTGCACGACCTCAACTTTAAATACAAATATCATTCATGGGTCTGTGTCTTTCGGAACGTGTTACTCTTGTAAATGGGGTGGATTCAAATGCTTATCTTATCAACTCGCCTTCTCTCACAGACTTCATTGAGTGTCTGTCTCTTCGCCGCAGTGTTAAACCACATTGTTATCGTTATTTCACCGAATATAGTTTCTGAATTTGTCATCACCGCTCTTCCAGTTCGGAGGGTATGTACTACGCAACTTCACCAACAGGCTGTCACTCAGTTTGTGTGCAGCAAGAGTCAGCTGGTATTTTCTGTCTTCAGTTTATAGTACACAGCTGGTCAGTTCAGGAACAGTCTTCTTCAGTCTGTCTTATCCTCTCTATGATGTACGATCATACAAAAGCAATCTAAGTAAACATTTCGAAACGAGCGGATCTTGGTTCTGGTTTTCGTCTGTTCAGTATTCTTTGGAAGGGACGACTTTTGAGGCTTGCACCCATTGGTTCCTATTTTCAGCATGAATATAAAAGTGTCAGTAGTTGAGGGTATTGACCGAAGGCAACAGTAGGAATGATTTAGGAGCTAACCAGAAAGCGATGTGTTTGTAGGTGTGGGCGTGGGTAATGTTTGGTGGTAAACATATTAACACTGGTGACCTCTCCTCATAAGTAAAATTCGTAAAAGCCACTAAGTAAGGAGGTAAATACTGTAAAATTTATAGACTGGGCGATAAAAGTGAGCGTGTGTTTGTAAAATGATGTAGGTAGTGGATTGTAGGAGGAAGTAGGAATGACACTGTGTTTTGTTTCCAAATTAATGTTTAATTGTATTTATAGGTCGATGTATACGATGGGGATTTCAGTTGTGTGTTGTGTTACTGTGTGTGTGTGTGTGTGTGTGTGTGTGTGTGTGTGTGTGTGTGTGTGTGTGTAGTGTAGTGCAGGTGTGTGTGTGTGTGTGTGTGTGTGTGTGTGTGTGTGTGTGTGTGTGTCGTGTAGTGCAGGTGTGTGTGTGTGTGTGTGTGTGTGTGTGTGTGTAGTGTAGTGCAGGTGTGTGTGTGTGTGTGTGTGTGTGTGTGTGTGTGTGTGTAGTGTAGTGTAGTGCAGGTGTGTGTGTGTGTGTGTGTGTGTAGCATAGTGTAGTGCGGTATTGTGGTGTAATGTCGTACATGTTTGTGTGTGCGCGGATGCGTGCGCGCGCATGTGTGTGTGTGTGTGTGTGTGTGTGTGTGTGTGTGTGTGTGTGTGTGTGTGTGTGTGTGTGTGTAGTGTAGGTGTTTGTGTAGGTGAGTGCGGGGTTACTGGTCTGACTAGTTTGAAGGTGTAGGTGTGTGTGTACTTGAATGTTTTACATGCAGGGGTGGTGGCGGTGAATGTCTGATTGTTTAGGTACTTGGGTGTGGGGGTAGGTGTTGGACTGGTGTAGGGGTACGTGCGGGGTAGGTATGGAGGTAGATGTGTGGGTAGGTAGGGGTGGAGACAGGTGTGGGGACAGGTGTGAGAGAGGTGTGGGGTAGATGTGGGGGGAGGTGTGAGAGTAGCTATGACATAGGTGTGGGGAAGGTGTGTCGATACAATAGGGGTAGGTGTAGACAAGAGATGTGTGGGTTGGTTTGGGGTAGGTATGTGGGGCTTGTTGATAGGTGTGAGGTATATGTGGGCTAGACGTGGGTGCTGGGTAGCTATGTAGGACTTGTGGATAGGTGTGGGGGTAGATGTGAACTAGAGGTGCGTGAGTAGGATAGTCGGTAAGTGTGGTCGTGGTTAGAAGGGCAGGTCTGGGGGAAGATATGGAGAGGTGAGAGGGTTGGTGTGGGATAGTGTGGGGGCTGGGATGGGATAGTTTTGGCTGTGCATGAAGGATAGGTATGGGGATAGATATGGACTAGGGGTGTGAAGCAGGTGATGGATATTTGTGGATTAGGTGTGAGGAGAGGTGTGAGGGTAGCTGTGTGGCAGGTTTGTGGATAGCATGAACAAGGAAGTAACAAGACTGATTTTCTGTGTGTGTGTGTGTGTGTGTGTTTGTGTGTGTGTGTGTGTGTGTGTATGTGTGAATGTGCTTGCATGTGTGTGTATGTGTGTGTGTGTGTATGTGTGTGTATTCTACATAGAAGTATACTGCTGGTTACGATATGGTTTTGCTAGTACTGAAGATGAAATTGTGCAACAGTGTATGAATGTAAATGTGACTGAGGTTATAGAAGTATGTGCTAATTGTATGGATTCAGGTGTATGTGTGTGTGTGTCTGAATGCACATAAAAATGAGTATGTGTGTGTTGGTACAGTGTTTGGTTGCATTGAGATAACAGTATTTATGTGTGATTGTATTTATGGATAAAGTGTATAACGTGAGCAGTGAGTTCTGTGTGTTTGTGTATGTATGTATGTGTGCATGTATGAGTGTATGTGTTTGTATGTGTGTATGTGTATGTATGTGTCCGCGCACACATTGATGAGTATGTGTAAGAAAGTGCATATAATATTATTGTATGAATATGTATTAAGACATATGTGAGTGATTATGAGTGATAAAGATGTTAATTTGTATGCGCGTATATGATCGTGTACGTGTGTGTGGTCGCTGGACAGGTGTAGTAAAGGTGTAAGTCAGGTGAGGAGAGGGCCCCACTCCCTGTCGTCCCCCACGCATGACAAGGAAGGACAAGAGCGGGTAACACCGCACACCTGGCAGACTCACCCCACCCTCCTTACCCCTTCTAACTAATCCCTCACCCATCCCTTATCTCGCCCGCACACCTCTTACCTCTTCTCTCTCTTTCCTCTCATAACCCCTCCTTCCCCTTCCATACGTGTCTCACCCTTCTCATATCTTTCTTCCCCGTAACTTCTTCATCCTTCATTACTCTCCCTTACCCATGTAACCCATTTCTCCTACCTACCTCACCTACCCTCCTTCCTCACCTCTCCCACCCCGTTCTCTTACTTCTCTTTTACTTCTCCCTTCTTCACCCCTCTCTAACTCTCTTTTACTTCGTACGCTTTCCTGGACTCCTGTAACTGAAATAAGGTGTGCAAAATACAGAGTATACTTGCATTGGAATAACACAAACAACGACAATAACAGTAAAATTTTTAATAATAATAATAATGATAATAATCATAATAATATTGATAATAATAATAATAGTACTAATAATATTCATCTATATCGGTCCTCTCTCATCCTTTTTAGCAAATCTCCCTCCTCCTTCACCCCCTCTCACACCTCCCTCGTCCCCCTCAACTTCCTTAGCCGCCTCTCACCCAACCTACATCAAGTTCACTCTTCTCTCCTCCCTCCTACATTCCCTCTCTTCCTTATCCTTACACACACACACACACACACACACACACACACACACACACACACACACACACACACACACACACACACACACACACACACACACACACCCACACACACACAAACACACACACACACACACACACACACACACACACACACACACACACACACACACACACACACACACACACACACACACACACACACACACACACACACACACACACACACACACACACACACACACACACACACACACACACACACACACACACACACACACACACACACACACACACACACACACACACACACACACACACACACACACACACACACACACACACACACACACACACACACACACACACACACACACACACACACACACACACACACACACACACACACACACACACACACACACACACACAGTTTCTCACTCCCTTACCCCGCTCATTCCAAGTCGCCCCCTATCATTTCCATCCCCCACACCCTCTCTCCGCTTCTGTTAAGGGATGAGACGCCCACAGCTATATAAAACTACTTTATTAACAGGAGGTACTTCTAATCCTTGTCATATCTTAATCCGTCAAGAAACATACATACCGGTTTGTTAAGTCGTCTGTACAGCAAGATTCGTATACCCTCATGAATGTCACTCAAGATATAGATACCAAATATGAACATTAAATGAGAGGAGGAGGGAAGATGATTCGATTTTGATAGTATAATGCCCCCCTCGCCACCCTCTCAGGAATATTACTCTTAGGTACGATCATGTCTTTCTCACCGTCTTGTCGATACATTGCACTCCAGTCTCATCCCCCCCACCTTCTCTGCTCTCCTTAATCCCCTCCCTCTTCTCGCTCACTCCTTCTTACACCGCCTCATCACTTCTGCTGTCATTCGATTCCTTTCTTTTCTACCTAACCCTTGCTCTCCTCTGCCTCAGCTGCTCTTATTTCGCCTCATCCATTGTCCTGTCTTTTTTCTTTCACTCTCTTCTCCCCCTTTCACTTTCACTTCTACCTCACTCTCTCTCTTCACTTCCCGTACCTCTTTCGTGTCCCATCTCATTTCCTCATCACCTTTCTTACCTCTCACCCTGCATCATTTCCTCCTCACCCATGGTACCTCTACTTCATCCCGTCTCACGTCATCCTTACCCGTCTTGCTTCTTCCACACACCATTTCACTTTATTCCGTCCTCCTCACCCCTCTCCCCTCCTCTCACAGACATTCAACTCCTCCTCCTCCTCCTCTTCCTTCTCCTCTCAGTTGGTTCTTACCTCTTCTCCCATTCTTAATTCTTCGCCACTCCCTCAGCATCTCTCCTTCCCGAGTGTATTTCAGGGTGTGTCAAGAGGGGTGTGAGGGGAGTGAATAATTATTAAGTACCCCACGTCTTCCTCCAGTAATAAAGAAGATATACTCCTAATCACCAACTCATATTCCTTGTCAAGTCCTTATTCCTAAAAGAAACATATACTTGCTGGTAGGACGTAAAATTGATGTGCCATGTTTATCGACATTTAAGCCAACTGTATTGTTAAATTCGTGTGCTCTTAAGAACGCCAGTCAAGAAATAGGTACCATGTAACAAGAGCCCACATGGAGGGGAGGGGGTTGTACATTGATCTTATATTGCCCCCCCCCTCCCCCACCCTTACCCAGTGTGTTCAGCCAAACAGTGTCGGCTCTGTTTACCCGTCCCCGCCCTGGAGGGGCTCTGGGACGGGTATTGTTTTTGCTCGGTTTGTCTGTCTTTCTGTTTGTCTCTCTGTCTGTTTGTCTGTCTGTCTGTTAACAACTTTACGCGAAAACTGCTGGTACGATTTTGACTAAAATTACAGGGAGGATGGACTATGATCAGCTGATCAAATTTTGGTCTAAATTGGGTCAAGGCCCAGGCTGTAGGCCAAAAAAATGTAAAAAGAAAAATGTAAAAGAAAATCGTTATTTCGCCATGACCCCTTTCAAATTCGTCATATCGACATGAAACCAAAACCTAAATGTGCGTCTTTCAAATCTGCATCCTACAACATGCCTCATAACATCAGGGGAGTCACCCACCAGTTAGCGGTGGGGGGGTCAATGTCAGGTGGGTCGGGCCTAAACTTTCAAATGGGCATAAAATCGTCAGATTTCACTCGATTTACTCCAAATTTGATATGTGACATCTTTGACTAGATATCCTGTTGTATTGAGCGGGTTTGTTCTGCCTTGGCACCGCTTCTTGTTTATACAAGATTCCTGAATACAGGCTTATCCCTCTCACATCTTCATTCAGTTTTACCCCCCCCCTCTCTCTCTCTCTCTCTCTCTCTCTCTCTCTCTCTCTCTCAGTGCATAAAGTTAGTAAAAGGAATGAATGCTGTGAACATAGAATATCATATAATATCTGCCCTATGTCCACACTTGGGAATAGCTTCGTACCTTCAGAACATAGAGTTAATTTTGTATCCGTATCTGTATCTGTATTAGTCGATATGAGGTCGCCTGAAGAACCTGACTTTCACTTCGGAGAGACAGTGTGTTTGAGCCTCTTTATGCCATCAGTAGACCAGACAGGGTACAGACATATGCAGGTATGTGAAAGGACATGCCATCAGTCTATTTTTAATGTTACCACGCCTAGGGTGCAAAACCTCGACTCGGGGCACATTCATTCCTGAGACGATTACCCTATCCGTTGAGCCACCGCAGCTTCAGGTTTAACTAGAGACTACTAACTATTGCTTCTCTTATGTTATAAAGGGAGAGCAGGTTCCCAGAAACTTGGGATGCATAATCATAAACATATTATGAAAAGAACGCATTATTACTGTACAATTTTAGGCGATGTGTTAACAAAAGAAAATATAAAAACAGCGGCATCTGAGACGTAAATGGAACGATATTGGATAATAAATTGCCTTCACATGCGTTTATATCCTTGATGCAGTCCTTGAGCACTATTGTTGTAGCTCCTCAGTACTGAATGCATAAATAAGTTGTTAGGCTACATCCTGCCCACGCATGATATTCCCAGTATACTTATGTCTGTGGGTTCCGGTGAATATGAAAATGTAAAGAACATATACATAAAATTTTGCATGAACAGTAGTATACGTTTCAATGACAAAGGATCAGAACCGGTACCATTTTGTTTTGTCGACCTTATGCCGTTCCCATAAAATTTCCTTCAGATATTTCTCTTCTAAGTGTTGGTTGTGCTTGCCTGTACTAGGAATTGCCGGAGGATCTTAGAGATGGGAAGAGCTTTCTGTTTTGCTATTCCCTTTTTTTTTTTTTAACTTTCATAATTAATGATTCATTTCTTCATTACCTAGCCCGGGACTGAGTCCGGCGAGGTATTGCTTTTGGTCGAGTTTCTTTGTTTCGTTGTTTGTGAGCAACATTACGGAAAAACGGCTGAATGAAATTACGTGAAACTTGCAGGATATGTGGGCACTGGTTCCAAAAGGAAGTGTTTAAATTTTGGAAGTAATCGAGTGACCTTGAAAGGTCAGAACCAAGGTCATGGATTTTCAGAGGGCTATAACTTGAAACCGGTTGAAGATATAGATATTTACTATTATCATCATACAGGAACTCCCATATGGGCTGTCATCTGGCACCAAGACCTTTGATCTTGAGTGACTTTGAAAGGACAAATGCAAGATCACGGATTTTCAGAGTGCTTTAACTTGACACCGGTTGATTTACTATTATCAACACTGGAATTCATTATGGCACATTTTACAAATAATTAGCTCTGACATAACAAGTTCCATTTCATTTGCACCATTACCTTAGACTTTGTTTACTGATACTAATGGCAGTACCGATTAAGTATTTAACAGCAATAAAATAACTGCTGTCGGGCGAGGTTTGTTGTGCCTGGCGCCGCTTGTTAATATTAGTACCGGACTACGTACGAGGGACTATAAGGTTTGTGTAGTCATTTTATCTCTTCTCTCTGTCTCTCTCTCTCTCTCTTCCACCTCTCCTTACCTATCGTATCCTCCATTCCCAGCTCGATACCTCTCCTTCTTTCCTCTCCTCCCTTCCTCTCGTCCATCTCTCCTTTCCTTTCTCATTCTCGTCACCTTAACTCTCATCCTCTCTTTCGTTCTTTTCCTCCTCTCCTTCCTTCCTTTCCTCCCTCCTTCTTTCTCTCTTCCCTAATTTCCTTCCTCCCTGTCATTAGTTTCACCTGGACCCCCAAAGTTATTTCAATATGATTAATTTAACTTCTTGAACCTAACTTGTTTCCCCTCCCTCCCTCCCTGCATAATTTCCTTCACCCCCTTCCTTCTTTCCTTCGCCCCTTCCTCTCCTTTCCCTCGCCCCTTCCTTTCCTTTCCTTCTCCCCTTCCTTTCCTTTCCTTTCCTTCCTTCTACCCTTCATTCATCCTTTCTTTTCATTAATTTTCTTTTCAGTCTTTCACAACTTTCTTCCCCCTTCATGCAAAATTTTCTTCACCCTCCGCTCTCCCATATTCTTCTCCCTCCCCTCTCCTTCTGGCTTTCCTCCTCCCCCATTGCTTTCTTTTCCACCTTTCTTTTTTCCTCTTCTCCTTACGTTCTTCCTCCTTCCTCCTTTTTAATTTTCCTTTTTTTTTTTTAATCCTTGCATTAATTTCCTTTCCTCCCATACACCCTCCGCCTTTCCTGCTTCCTCCATGTTTCCTTCCCTCGTTCCTCCATTTTTTCTTTCCCTCCTTCCTCTATTATTTCTTTCCCTCCTTCCTTCTCTCTTTCTTCCATCCATTTATCCCTCCCATTTCTCCTAACCCGACTTTCCTCCTCCCCCTCCTTCTTCTTTTTCCTTCCCCTTGTCTTCTATCCCGCCTTTCTTCCTGCATAAATTTCTCCCCCCCCCTCTTCCCATCTTTCCTTCTTATTTTGTCTTCTTACCTTCCTCCTTCTCTCCTATTCTCCCCCTGCTGCTTTCCCTCTTTCTCTCTTTTCCTTCCCTTTTGCCTTCTTGTCTTATTCCCTCTTTTCCTCTCTCACCCTTCACATCAAGCCACGTCTCACCTTTCCTCCCTTCATTCTTTTCCTCTGCCCTTCTTTCTCCTTTCCTCCATGCGTTATTTCCTTCTCACTTTGTTTCTCCCTGACATTTTTCCCTGTTTCTTTCTCTCTTCCGTTCCCTTACCTCTCCCTTCTTCATCCATACTCTCTTACCTCCTGCCCTAATCCCCGCCTCTTTCCTCCTCCTTTCTCCACGTCTTCCTGCCTTCCATCTTCAGATATTCCATTCTCTTCAGTCTGCTTACTTTCTCCTCTCACTCATAATTTTCTTTTCCTCTTTTCCCCTTTCTTCTGCACTTCTTCCTTCTTATTCTTGGTTTGTATTTTATTCCTACCTCCATTTCTTTCTTTTCATTCGTTTCTTCTCTCTTTTCCCATTTCTTCCATTCCTTTCATTTTTATTTCCTCCCTTCACCCCTCTTCTTCCCCATTTCCCTTTTTACCTACCCTCCATATTTCCTTGCCATCCATTCATCATTTGACCTTCCATCATCCTTTGTCTTTTCTGTCTTCTCGCCTGTAAATTCTTCTCGTCCCATTTTCCTCCTCTCCCATTCGACTTTCTCATCCATCACCTTCCTCCATTTCTTCATGTCTTCTCCTCCTCCCCATGTCCCTTTTTGTTCCCTTTTCCTCATTTTTCCCTTCCCCATTCATTCCTTTTTCATTCTCGTCTTCATTTCCTGCTCCATCTCTTTTTTTTTTTTCTTTTCGTTTACTCATTTCCCTCGTGTCTAGATTCTCTTTTTCCTCTTTCAGCACCTTTCCTCCTCCTCCTTCTCTTCTTCCACCCCCACCTTTCTTCCCTGTCTTCTTTCTTGCCTGTCAGTCGTCATGCCTCTTCTTTCCTCTCTTACCTCCCTCCGTTCCCAATCTTTCTGGACACGCGATTGACCGAAGCAGTATGAAGAATGAAATGGGTATAGGAGTTATTATCAGTTATGGCATGAGTAACCTTTGAGTATGGCATCGATTAACAAGGCTAATAAAATGCTGAAGCTTCACTGTAAGGAGCCTGAATCACATTGTTCCAGATTCTCCATACTTTACAGGTCACAGTAGCAAGACCACACCTTCAATATTGCCTGCAGTATAATACCCAAGTTTATTTAGTGCGAAGATAAACTCGAGAGGCTACGATGAAGAGGCTACTTTGCCATACGAGGAGCATCTTAAGAAATTAATGTGATTCTCTAATAAAACTTCACATTTTACAGAGCTGCTTCAGAGTATTTATGATTGTAAATGAATTGGACAACGTCAGCTGTAAGATTTAGTTCAAAGTACAAAATGCCATTGCGACTAGTTTATGTGCAGTACTCTTCCCGCCCTTTCTTCTCTCTTCTCTCCTCTCTCGTACTTCTTCTTTACTACTTCTACCTAGTATCTCTCTCTCTCTCTCTCTCTCTCTCTCTCTCTCTCTCTCTCTCTCTCTCTCTCTCTCTCTCTCCTCCTCCTCCTCCTCCTCCTCCTCCTCCTCCTTCTTACCGTCCTGACGAGATGATCCAGGTTTAACCCAATAGTGTCCAGGATTCCTTTACGAGGGATTGTGTCAGTAGCGTACTAAGCGTACCGCTCGCCGCCTGCGAAATATTGGCCTGCAGTCACACACACTAGCACCAAAAACTGAGAAACACACAGTCTAAGTGAGTATTGTAGCTGTCGTCTTCTTTAGTAGAAGGACCGCTTTAAGTGTGTGTGTGTGTGTGTGTGTGTGTGTTTTTGCGCGCGCGCAAAGAATATTTATAGCTTAGTTTTAAAGTTTGTACCAAAGCAGACCCTCAGCTTGATATGCGTTTTTGTTATTGCTGTAAAATTTTCTATAGAATTTTTTCGCTTTTCCATTTGTTCCTTCCCTAATCCCGTAAAAGAAGACAGTGAACTGCAGGAAAAGGACAACTTTGGTCTAACTGGGGTCAACCGAGACTGTATATTCTAACTTTAAATTGGACCAAGCTTTTCCTATTAATTAAGTTCCATACTTAATCAACTCTGAATTATGACAAACTTTCCTTTAAAATGCTATGATAATTTTGGAGCATTGTTTTCACGCTTTGGGGATAATATGAATATGTTACCGTATTAATACAGTCTCATAAAAACCATACCTCAACACTTCCTATAACTTAAGAAAGTTTATTTCCTGCCATGATAGCTGGGGTCTTATTGTTCATTGGTAATAGAAGACTCCAGTGTTTAAAGGATTTCACTATAATATCGCAGCGTTTTCCTGTAGAACATGAAAGAACATTAGCCATTTCCTCTCATTGCGATAAGGATGAAATGAATTTTGATATAAAAAGGTAGCCCTCAGAGAGTGCAACACCCGCGCATTATAGCTGGTCCTAGGGAAAACGAGTCCATGGGAGGAATAAGTCCATGGGGAAGCAGAAACAGATCCCTAAACCAAAACATGTGGGTGGAGGTTGGCACTTAGTAGCCGGAGACGGATTTGAATGCTAGTTTTCTCTTATAACAAACCACCTCCTATCCTATCTAGTCTCACATTCATTTCTGCTTTAATTTTAGTAGTCTTTCCTAGCTCTCATTCCCCAAACCTCTCGTCTACATTTTTCTGTCTAGGTTCTCTAATGCAATCAGCATAAACACTCTTGCTTCCTTTCCTTCCCTGCCTTGACTAACTAAGTTAACATAAATGCATTTCATTTCCACCATAATCTACTTTGCATAATCTAAACCCCTTCCTGCCCTACTCTACCCTGTATGACATAAGCTTATTCTATATTCCCTTACCTTTCTCTCCCTATCCTGTTGGTATCTCACAGCATACTATTTTTTACGAGCCCTGGTTTCCTCTACTTTACGATAAGCTTCTTTAAAATATTTCACCGGACCAAGATCAGCCCTACCATACCCAACCTCATCTACCCTACCCTACTCTAGCCGATCCTTCCCTTACCCTAGCCTACCTTACTTTAGCCTACCCTACCCCTACCCTACTTTAGTTGACCCTACCCCTACCCTAGCCTACCCTACTCTTCCCTGCTCTGCTCTAACCTGTGTGGCCAACCCTCCTTTACATCTGTCTACCTGACAGAGCTAAGGCCACCCAAATGCTAATTTTTTTTCCCGCTGACGCGAATACCGTACACACGCTACCCTACCCTACCCCACTCTGCCTTACCCCACCCCAAGCTACCCAACCGCACCCTGTTTTATCCTACCCTGCATACCGTCTCTTACTCTGCTACTTTATCCATCTCGAGCCCACCCCACCCTACTCTATCTTACTCCTCTACCCTATCCTACCCTACTCTTCTCCACCCCACTCTGCCACACCTTACTTTACTACCATATCCTACCCATCCTAACCCAATCCTATTTCACCCCACCATACTCTACCCTGCCTTACCCTACCCCTCACCTCCTTATCCAACTTGGCTCTACCCTGCCCAACCCATTCCTAGCCTACCCATCCCTTCCCTACCCTACCCTACCCTACCCTACCCCACCTTACTCCACCCCCAACCCTCTCCTCCCCTCTCCCACCCCTACCTCTGTTTGTCTCTTTCGAACTCATCCTTGCCCTACCCACCCCATCTCTAACCTATCCTACTCTACCTTACCCCACCACATCCCACCCCACCTCACTCATCACAACATACCAGACCCTACCCTACCTTATCCTATTTTGCCCTGCCGTACCTAACCATACCCTACACCACCTGTCTTACCCATCCCTACCCTACCCTACCCACCCTTCCTTACCCATCCCTACGTTACCCTACCCCACTCTGTGTTACTCATCCCTACCTTACCCTTCCCCACCACACCCCACCCTCCTCTCCATCCTTCCCTGGTCACCTACTTACCATATGCTACCAACCACTCACTCATTGCCACACCCTCCCCTCCTTACCCAATTCCACCCTACCCATTTACCTTAATGATCACCTTCTTAACCACACTTTCTCCACAAGACCACCCAGAGTCCCCCCCCCCTCCCAGCCTAGCCCTCTGGATACGCCCATGGGACTCCTTTTTTCTGTTTTTTAGGGTTGTATTTAACCTACATATCTTTTTTGTGCATGAGGAAAGTGAAGGTGAATGGGTGTTTTAATCGGTTTACCTACAGGGCTACTTACTTGCCTACCTACAGGCTTGTCTACAGATCGGCTCTTTGTGTGTCAGCTTTTATGCCTGTATAAAAGCGTACTTACAACTTTGTATGTCTGCTTTCATACCTGCTTACTATTACTTTATGTCTGCTTACATGTGTACTAACTGTACGTGCCTGCTTACACCAGTGTTTACAGTCTTTCTTACAAATCTACTTACGTGTCTACTTATATGTTTATTTACAGTGCATGCCTATTTACAAGCCTGTTTACATGCCTACGTACATGTTTACTTTCAAGTCTGCTTATATGCCTACTTAAACATCTACTTTCATGCCTAGTTGTGTACTTACATGTGCCTACAACTTACATACCCACCCACACATGTACTTACATGAAGCCTTACACGTCTGCAAGCCTACCTACATGCATGCATGCCTAAAGCCTACTTACGTGCCTCCAGGCTTGCCTGCCTAAAGCTTACGTACATGTTACCAGACATGCCTACATCCATGCCTACCTGCAGGCCTACTTACAAGCCTACCTACCAGCCTACCTACTACCTAGCCAACTCGTCTATATATCCATCTAGTAACCTACACGTCTTATCTACTAGCGTATCTACTTCCATATCTACTTTACTACCTAGTTCCTCGGCTATTACCCAACAACTCGCCGACCCAGCCTACTTATTGGTGGTCTGGCTTCACTACTTACGGGTGGTCTAGCATCCCTACTTACGCACTTAACCTACTTACGGGTGGTCTGACTTCCCTACTTACGCACTTAACCTTCTTCCGGGTGTCCTGGCTTCCCTTCTTACGCACTTACTCAGCCTATCAATGGGTGGTGGTCTGGCCTCCCTACTTACGCACTTAACCTACTTACGGACTTACCCTGACTAGTAATGCACTTACCTAGCCTACATAGCCACTTACCCAGCCCACTTTCGCGCTAACCTAGTTGACTTAAACAATTGTCCAACCTACTCACACACTTACTTAACCTACTTACTCTCATTTGACCTACTTACCCACCCAGCCCACCTACTTAGCCACTCACGTACCTACTTACGTACTCACCTAACACACCTACGATAGTCTACTTAGTCACCCAGCCTATGCATTTACCTAGTATACTTACACATTTTCTTAGCCAACGCAGGTACTTACTGAACCTACCTACGGGTGACTTGGCTTCTCTGCTTACCACTTATCTACCTACATCATATATTCGTACCTAACTACCTACATTATTCTCACCTGTGTTTGCCTCCCCTTCTTTAGTTATGTACGAGTCTAATTATCTACTTGTCGATCTATTTACCTGTACTTAATTATCTACCTGTCCATTCATTACCTGACTTTTATACTTGTCAAATTAATTATGTACCTGCCCATTAATTACCTGCTTTTTCTTTTCTTACTCTGTCTATTTATCATTTTTTAAAATTATCTGTCTATATATTTATCTAGTCTCTTTTCTACTTGTATCTACCTGCCAGTATATAATTATCTACATGTCTGTTGCACTACCTTTCTACGCATCAATCATTCTGCTTAAGTATCTACCTGTATTTAATTGTCTACAGACTTTTTAATCAACTCTCTCTCTCTCTCTCTGTCTGTCTCTCTCTCTCTCTCTCTCTCTCTCTCTCTCTCTCTCTCTCTCAACGATTAGTATAGGTCTGTGTACAGTACCTTTATGTATACTGGTGTTCCTGTCTCTCTCTCTCTCTCCCAATTTTTGTCTTTGCATGTCTTTCTTCTTCCTTTTTTTTTTTTTTTCAGTTTGTATATTTACCTGTTTAAAGTGTTGACCTAATCTCCAGCTGTCTATCTACGTATCGATTTTCCTTCTGTCCTTTTGTCTGTGTTTTTCTCTGTACTTAATTATCCCTTTTTTCTATTATTAGTCTGTCTCGAAATTTTTCATGGCTCTCCACCTGTCTGCTTCCTTGTCTACCTCATTGTCTATACTCGTCTGTCTTTGCCGTTCTACCCACGTGTCTTTTTTTCTTAGTTGATCTCACTGTCCACTCTCTTGTCTGCCTGAAGGTCCCTGTACTGGTATACTTACTGGCTTACTTATATTTGTTTCTGCTTTTTTGTCTGCCGGATGATGCATTTACCTATCTGCCTGTCTACTTATCCATCTGCCTGCCTGTCTGTTTCTCTGTTCATCTCTCGATCTATCTGTCTGTGTCTTTCTGTTTGTAGGTGCCTGTCTGTTTGTATGTATGTATGTATATCTGTCTATCTATCTGTCTGTCTGTTTACGTCGATCCATCTGTCTATCTATCTAATTGTTTATCCATCTATCTGTCTATCTATCTTTGCTGTCCTCTGTCTCCCTTTCCTCTTCTGACTCCTAATATATTCGCATTTTTATCGACTACCTACCTACCTATATGCTACCATTTTCTCAGGATACCTGTGTAAACCTACATGATTATGTTCTTACCGACTACACTACTTACACTATTTTCATCCCTTTTTCGTGCCATTCTAAAATAAAACCTTTCCAGCTTATTCCGCCAAGGCTTATTGGTTGTTAGCATGTTCATCTTAATCAGGTTAATATATAAATTCCGTCCCGTCACCTATTTCTCCGTATACCTCTTTCTCGCCAACACTAGGTTCGCTCTTCTTATCATCAATGCCCAAAATGTCCATCTGCTATTTGTTGTGTACAAGTCGTGACCTGTACATGTCAGTGCATTTTGTGATTAATGATACTGTCTGCTTTGTTCTCTTATACAAAAAGTTCTGTTTCATTGTTTCATATGATACGAAACTGAATCCTCTCCGTTCCGTTCTGATCACTCACAAGATGACTTTCAAAGAACATCTCTTAGACACCCTGTCTTAAATCCAAACGCCTCAGTGGGAAGCAACACTGATTATATACCGTTAAGTTAGGTAAGGGTACTTATTCTGGATTAGTAAATTAAACCCCTGCTTTCTCTGCTTCAGTTAAAAAAGTTGGCGTTCTGCTTCGGATCAGGTTATATCTACTGCCATCTAATGTTACCTGACATTTCACTGTTCTGTGGTCATTCTTACATTTACTGTTCTTAGTACAGAGTCAGTGTCACTGCATAGGTTTTATTAGTGGAAGTTAAATAATATACTTCTGGCCTCTACTGTGTCATCAAATTGCTAACCTTTGTATGCCCTTATCTAGTACACCATTTTTCCTTGCTAGCATACCTGCATGATACCCTCCTATCCCTCCCCATCCTTCATTTACCTATCTCCTAATCCACCTCTACCCTTCATTTCTCTCCCGCTTCATCCCTCCCCACCACCGCACCCCAGCCATACATCACGGTACCTACAACAAGCGGGGTAGATGAGGTGCAGTTAATAGTCCCCTCTGTTACCTGGGCAGTTGGGTGGTACCTGATATGGGCCGTAATGTCGCAACACTCATTACCATACCTACCTACCCTACCCTACTTCCCCATTTAACATTCATTACCACGCGTACCCATTTCTTCTCTCTCGGTCTCACTTGATCCTTTGTGTTGCTTGTGTTTCTGGTCGTTAAGTGAGTTGCTTTTTTAATCATTACTGTTATTTTTTTTATGTCTCTCGGTGTTCTCCTTGCTTCTTACTGTGGTGTTTGTCGATAAAGCTTTAATCTGTTTCCGTAATTTGGCCTGTTCATATTGCATTATAAGTTGTTGGCGCTACTGTTGCTGTTTCTGTCCATGCGCGAAGGTACTCGTGGGTAGACACATAGGGTGCCAGTGACATTAAGGACTGATTCTTTGAAGACGTTAATCACCTTTACTATTATACGGCTTGGTCTTTTCACCTCAAAAGTGGCCTCCCTTCCGCCGAGTCTCAAAAGCCCTCTGAGGACGTGAGATATCCTAAAAGTTTTATTCTGAGACCAAGTATTCGGTGTAGGTGTAGCTCCCGTAACACCAGATAATATTATTCAGCTTAGGAGGAGTGGCTTCCCGTCCTGAGGGGGTTTAAAGAAAAGATAGCGTTTTCTTTCTTGTTATTACCCTAATAATCTCTGCCATCAGGAGAAAATCCGAGTCTCACACCCTTGCTGAGCGCCACTTAAGGGCTGTGGGCGTGACTGGGAGTGGCAGTGTGGATGGAGAGACTGTCCACGGTGTTGACACTCACGGGGTTGTATTCTCCTCGGTTAAGTAGGCTCGTTAGCGCCTCTTGCCAGTTTAATTTTGCATATACTTCGTTTTTTTTTTCTTTGTTTTTTTCTTTTTTTGCTTGTATCCAGTCTATGTTAGAATTAAAATGCATAAATAACACAAGTAGTAATGCGTAGTATGCACAATATATCGCTTGAAATCAGGTGCTGTAAAATCACCCATGCCAATAAAAATACGACATCCACAAGTTACCGTACATGTTCACATACTCTCTTGGAGATTTAGGTGTGCATAAGGGCGCCTCTCTATACTTTTATCTTCATTCATACTTGTATAGCTACCAAACATTTCACGACCAAATGAGTGAATATTTAAGTGGAAGACTGCGAAAACATTTTTTAAAAATAAGAATAAGCTGCTAAGGAGAATTGTTTACCCTAGAAATTTTTAAAGATCCTTGATGCATGGGTTTCCAGGTCTTGCTCCCGTCCTCCCTCACACTGCTGGTCTGGGCTGGGCTGGGCTGGTCGGGGGCTTTGTCACTCTCCGGGCTTTATGGTACACGCGTGGCGACCTGTGGCCCACGCAGAGCACTTACACTTCTGGACGGTCGTTAGCACATCCGGGGACACTGGATTTTTATGGAGGATCTTAGTGTTGGTAAAACTAATATTTATTTTCACGCTGAAGGTGGAATAAGTGAGGGATTCAGTGAGTGCAAGTGAATGGAGTGACTGAGTGAGTGTGAAGTTGTGGCGCCACCCGGTTCAGGTTCATCCACCCTTGGAGCATTGGTAGGTAAAATAAATACCTATTATAATACATTGGGATGATAACTGCTGTAACCTGGATGTCGCAGTGACCTTATATCCCATGGTAGTGAGTAAACAACCCGTCACAGGGCCATGAGCATCGCGGCTAAGCTCCTCATGGCGTCTGTCCTTTTATGTCCACTTCTACGTCTCAGGTAGATCTTCTAAGTGAGGAAGCATAGGTTTACATCCACTTTCTCTTTTTATTTATTTTTTCAGTAATTTGCGCTGACACATAAACAGACCGAACCAATGCCACGCTGTTCCTCGAAGGCAAAGAGAAGAAAGAAAAATGAAATACATAATAAATGGCCATTCAGTAAAAGTCGTACCTCCACCACGTTCAGTGGTGTTCATTTCTTTTTATGAACTGGAAACTGTATCAACAAATCTACAGGAGATCATGTTTCTGAATATTAATTTAAAACCTGTTGATGGGTTGTTTTTCTTTAACTCCCGTCTCTCTGACCGAGCAGAGTCACCAACCACAGGCAAGTAATTCCCCCTGCAGGTCCGTCCCATGAAGTAAACCGATGTTCACTTCGGTAGATAGCTCCTCGAATCAACGATGCAAGGGTATGAATGTGGAGGTTTGGTTCCTGGATGAACGCCGCATTTGTGTTCCTTTGTCCAGTTAACGGGAACACTGTAGTAGGCTCATCACCTCGTTATTTGGTTGTATGGTTACTACCCAGCGTTGTAAATGGTTTCCTGAGTTACAGGAAACCATTAGGCTTGTCACTCCATGGAGACCCACCAGGAGTGGAAGGATAGTAATAAAAAGTGACAGGAAGGATGGAAAAAATAGGAAGAGAAGATGGAAGACACACAAAAAAAGAATGATAAAAGTGAGTGAAGGAAGAAGCAGGCAGCACCACATCAAGTGAGTGGATGGTGGTCGCCACCACCTACCACCGCAATCAGTACATGCATGTTATGAAGCGTATTACGTCTTAACAAATTCATTATAGTATTACTTTACTGTAACTTGCTTACGTGCTATCATCAGATAAATATATTAAGGTTATATTCGAACCAATAAAGTGCGCTTTGTGAGCGCGTGAAGAGCGAGCGAGCGTTTGTACATACACCCATCATCATAATTTCATTTTGGTGTAAACTTCCAACATTTCTGGTGAGGTAGTTGAACAATAAGAGAAGATTTGAACTAGAACATTTACTTTCTCACTTTCACACACACACACACACACACACACACACACACACACACACACACACACACACACACACTCACGCGCGCGCAATTAACATATGAAAGTTAAAAACAACTCATACCTCGCATGTGTCACTTTTATAGTGCTTTAAATCGATTTCATAGTGGAGCATGTCAATTGCAGCCCTCGGTACATTCCCTTGGAGAGCTGAGATTCCAAGGGGTTTCTTTGGTCTTATGAGTAAATATATAGCTAAAAGCATAACTTATTGAATGTATCTACTACCTGCTGAAAGAATCTCATATCTGCCTCACATAGTAGAAAAGTTATTAGCCTTTGAAAACAATTGCTGTCGCGCCGTGTCGTGTCGGGCCTCTCATTTCTCAGCTGAACATAAACATTGCCTCGCTACGCTTGCTCGTTTCGCTCGCAGAGCTCGCTTGCTCGGAATTACATTCAGTTTTGAGTTGGAGGAGTTATATGTAGCCTTCATTAATCCCTTCACAACAAGAGATATCTCTTATCTGGAATAAAGTCGTGTTGTGGTAGCTAAAATGAAATAAATATACGTCATCGAAGTGAATGATTAAGAATATGAGAAACGTTAAGAAAACAGTCGATACAAGTGCTGAAGACACTGTTATATCCCGGTCCTGTGATGCATCTTTGTCACACTCTACTCGCATGCTCTTTGATTGATCATTGGTATACCCTAAATGTTTCTCTATACTCCCATCAGCATATTTCGTTTGTATAGTATAGTACCAGGCTTAAACTACATGTGTGTCATAGTTCTTTGACCTACAAATGCGGGCATAGCTGTCGATTAATTTCCTATGGTAAAAGCAGTGACAGTGACCAATGATTTTCGAAACCCATTGATGTTCTCGTCGAGAATGCAGTGATACTATTATACACAACTTTACCTTCATCAGTATTTAACCACTTCATCGATGGATCGCAGTGCATACTCCCCATAGATATTCACCATAATTTTGTAACCCTGCGAACAGACAGACAGACGAACCGAAAAACAAGCAGGCAGAAGCCATAAAATAACTTTCATTCACTTTTCGTGGGGGAAGTATGAATAACCGTAGGTCTAAGGATAATACATGCATGTAACATCACTTTTATTGACATTGTTATTGCTATTATATCTACAATTTTTGCGACTGTTTCTGCCCAACTTTTTCTGCTAATAATGCTGTTAATCTTACCTAACCCGCCTCCAAGTCACCTCAGCTGCTTTAGCTCTACTCTTGCTACCTAGCTACAAAACACGACCACGCCTTCTCCCACACTACTGGTCTACTTTCACAGACTCGTTATCTACCCAGGGCCTCTACAACTACTATCATTACCATCATACTAATCATACTTCACTACTCCTTCTTTTACCAGCACCCTGTGATGATAAAAATGATGCCTCTTGTACCGCCACCACCACCACAGCCACTTTCACCACAGTCAATAACTTTCACTACAGCTGCACATTAATGACCACCACTACCACAACTACCACAATTGACGTTACAAGTTGTCCACACAATGCTACTGTTTTTATTATTACGTCCTTTGCACCGTAATCACCACTACCAATTCTGCACTTATAATTGCCACTTAATTCAGTCACTACCACAACACTGCATCACTACCACAACCACCACAACCACCATCGACATTACAGGGTCACCACAGAATGCTACTACTCGCACTATTTTTATAACTACCACCATATTGACCACCGCTACAGTTAAAACAATGGACAAAGAGCTATTACTATGATTATTACTACCATTATTACTACTATTATTACTGAACCATAGTGACCGCCATTACCACATCAACCACAGTCCACATCAAGAACCCTCTCCACATAATGCTGCTTATAATCACTACCATAACTACTGCGCTACAATACTCATCATTACAACTACCAGATGCTCTCCCTTTAATCCTACTATTATAATTACGACTACCACCACAGTCAGTACTACCACAACTACCACATTATGCTCTTACTATTATTATCACTACCACTTTCACCTTAATATACCACTACCACAACTACCACAGTCCATATAACGACTCTCTTCATAATGCAACTACAAAAATTATCACTGCCGCTACTCACATTGCAGCATTGCTGACGTCACTGCTACCACCACTACCACCACTATTATTGCCACACCAATCATCAACTCCGCTTTGTCACCTCGCCTCTTCCCTTCTCACGCATTTGCTCCCCCACCCCTTCCCCCCCGCCTCTTATTTCATTGACACTCCTCCTTTCTCCCCCTTCCCTCCTTTCTCCGTTTCCCACACTTCCCCCACCTCTCTCTCTCTCTCTCTCTCTCTCTCTCTCTCTCTCTCTCTCTCTCTCTCTCTCTCTCTCTCTCTCTCTCTCTCTCTCTCTCTCTCTCGTAATCTGCCTTCATGTCCTCCCCTCCTTCATCTCCTCCATCTCCTCCATCCTCCCCATTCCAGTCCCTTTGCCTTCTTAACTTTTTCCTTCTGCCTCTTTTCCCCTCTCCCTTCCTTATTTCCCCTCTCCCATGTCCCTATTCCATCAGTCTCCTTTTCCATCCACCCTTCCCTTTCCCTTTTCTCCCACTTTTTACCTCTTCCTTTTTCCCTAACCCACCCATGTCCCCTCTTTCCTCTAATCTGTTCCTCCCTCCCACCATCCTTCCCTCCACCTCTCTCTTTCTTTTTCTCCCTCCCTCCACCTCTCTCTTTTCTTTTTCTCCCTCCCTCCACCTCTCTCTCTTTTTCTTTTTCTTCCTCCCTTCACCTCTCTTTCTTTTTCTTCCTTTACATCTCTCTTTCTTCCAAACCCTCTAACCCAACTCTCATCATCCTTTTCTCTCTCTGCTCTTCTCCGTCCACCTCTCTCCCATTTCCCCCTTCCCTCTGTCTCTCTTTTCCGCACCACTCTTTCACCCTATCCCTCTTTCCCTTCACCCTCCCACCACGCCTTCCATCGTCTCCCTTCCCCCACCTTCCACACCCCCTTGCCCCCCGCCCCTGACCCTCTCCTGTGTTAAGTTATTAATTGAAATCACCCGCTCCGACCGTAGTGATTTATCGTCATTAACTCTCGTATCACTTATCCGGTAGAGGCTGGAGGGAGGTAATTATCTCTAGGTTTATCTGCTTTGTTTATGTGTGTGGTTTATCTGTTTGGTTTGGGGTTCTTATGTGTTTGTTTTCCTTGTGTTTCAGTTGTTCGTGTGTCCTGTGTGTGTATCTCTTTAGCTTGCCTGTTATGTGTTTAGTATTGTTTTTCGTCGATGTTGGTGTTTATCTGCTTTGCTTATCTGTTTTCTGTGCTTATCTGTTTCCTCTGTCTTATCTGTATTTGTATATGGGCTTTGTGTTTAACTATATGGTTTATTTCATTTCTTGCTTTTATTGTTTTTTGTTTGTTAATCTGTTAATTCTGTTTTACTGTTTGGTTTGTGTTTGTTTTTGTTCGTGCTTATCTTTATTGCTTGCTTATCTTGCTTATCAGTTTTGGTTGTTGATTTGTTCTTGATTTATCTTTCTTATCTTTTTGTATTCATTCGTTTCGCATTTTTCATGTTTCTTTGTCTTAATTTTCTTTGCTCTTATTTCTTTTATTTTGGTTGTTTTATTTGTTTTGTTATTTTATATATATTTTGTCTTTGGTGTATAATATACACCAAATAAAAGGTAAACACACAAACCATATTATGGTTTGTGTTTTTACCTTTTGATTATCGTTTTTGCTTATGTTTACCTGTTTTTCGTATTTTCTTTGTTTATCTGTTTGTTTTTATATTGTTTGTGTTTATCTCGTTTGTGTCATTAAGCATATTTCTCTTCACATCATCCCTTTGTTATTCAGCTTAATGCCAGTCTGCGTCTCGTTAGTTTTGTGTTCGTCTCGTTTACCTGTGCGTATGTTAATTTTCCTTTTAATTCTTATGTATGTCTGTATGTATGAATGTAGGTAGGTAGGTAGGAAGGTAAGTAGGTAGGTGGGTAGGTATTTAGGTAGGTAGGTAGGTAGATAGGTATGAGTTTGTGTGTATATTTGTTTATTTCTGCATATACTCATTTGTTCATTTTTTATTAACCCTCTCTACTGATATGTCTTTATGTCTTTGTTATACGTATTTTATTATTGAACAGGTTATGTCCCCCCAGTCTCTCTCCCCCCTGTCTTCCCCCCCGTCTCTCTCTCTCTCTCTCTCTCTCTCTCTCTCTGCTTACAGTACTTTTACCCAACCTGTTATCTATGCTTGCTCACTTCACAGTTTTATCTACTCCTCATCATACCATGTTTATTTTCTCTCTCTCTCTCTCTCTCTCTCTCTCTCTCACCAGTAAATAGATTAGCGTCATCAGTATTCAAGCCGAGGCGGGATTAAATTAAGAAGCTTCGGGCATGGTGAAAGGAGGCAGGTAGGTAGGTAGGGGGTGGGGGGGTTGTAGGTAGTCTGGTTGGGGTGGTAAGTAGGTAGATAGGTAGACAGGGAGGTAGGCAGATTGGTAGGTAGGCAGTTAGGTGGGAGTAAGTCGGTAGGTAGGTAGGAAGTATGTAGGTGGGAGTAAAAAGGTAGGTAGGTAGAGATGTAGGTAGGCAGTTAAGGTGGGGTAAGTAGAAAGGGAGGGAGGAAAGTAAGGGAGATAGGTAGGCCGCAGGTAAGTGAGAAGGTGGGCTAGATAGGTAGGTGGGTTGGTAAGTAGGTAGGTAGGGAGGTAGACAGGCAGTTAAGTAGGAAGGTAGGTAAGGATGTACGGTAGGTAGGAAGCGAGGGAATGAGCGAGTGCTTAGGTAGGTAAGGGTGTGGACAGGTAAATAGGCAAGTAGGTAGATCGATATATAGACAGACAGATAGGCGAAGTTAATAGGAATGGAGGGGAAGAGTGGAAGAGGCAAGGTAGGTAGATGCGTAAGTAGGTTGGTAAGTAGGCAAGAAGGTAGGAAATTAGTGGGATAGGTGTGAGATGAGTTAAGAAAGTAGACAAGTAAATGGGTAAATGAGTTAGTAGGTGGCAGATTTGAGTGATTATATAAGTAGGTAGGTAGGTGGGTAAGTAGGTCGGGAAAAGGGAATATGGAAGGACACGTAACTGCGGAGGTTGGCTGGTAGGTAAGTAGGTAGATGAATAAGCAGGTGAGTAGATGGATGGATTAGTAAGTCGGAAGGTAGAGGGGTATGTGGGGAGATTGATAGGTAGGTAGGCATGTGTAAGTGGGTAGGTAAGTAGTAAAGTATACCCTGGTGAGAACGTAGTCAGTAATAGGAACTCACGTAACTCCTGGGCGAATGAATGTGGGAGGCATGTAATTATTGGCGTATAGGTACACGTAGGTAGGTGAGTAGGTAGACAGCGTAAAGGTTGGGAGGTAGACGTAAGTGTTGAATACGTTGGCAAACTATTAAACAAGTTAATTTGATGAGCGAGGATTTTTAATTACATTTGTAAATAGGTATTTAAGTATGATGATGTATGCTTTCTTTTATTTACGTATGTATGTTCGTAAGCAAGTAGGTACGTGCGCTTTAAGACTAAATATGAAAAAATAAAATAAAATAAAGGGCTTAACGCACTGCAAGAATAAAAGGGGAAATTTAAAGAGATATTAAAAAACATTTGGCTAATGGAAAAAAAAAAATGACTGTGAAAGTAGGAGTTAATCAAGGAGAAAAAGAAATAGTGAAAGAAGTGACCAGGGATTAAGAGGCACAAAAAACGTGTCGAGTTGGTGGGAGGTGATTAAAGAGGGGAGAAAGGGGAAGCTAGATGAGAAAGACAAGATGAGATGGAAAGTATAGAGATGTATAGCTGTATGACGGAGGAGGCAGAGAAGTGATGTTTTATGAATGAAGAATAAAGGAGTTGATCAGGAGGTTGGGTAAACCACAGCGTACTTGAGATACCCAAAAACAATAATACAGAAGTCATCGACAGACAGACAAACAGACTGGTGGATAGACTGAGGCATTTGTAATCATCTCAGTATTTATTTATACATGCATGTGTGTGTGTGTGTGTGTGTGTGTGTTTGTGTGTGTGTGTGTGTGTGTGTGTGTGTGTGTGTCCAAATTCACTGGCATGCTGTTACTAGTTCTTAGGTATGTACTTTCTCTTTTCTTTGTTTATGGATCCGACCTCATACAATTTCAGGTAAGAAAGAAGGTCAGAATATTGCTGGGATATTATCATGGAAAGATCATATTACCTCTCCCGTAAAATCTGCTTCCAAGAGATTAGGTGTCCTAAGCCGACTCCGTGCCATCTTTACTCCTACACAATTGTTGACTTTAAACACGGGTTTTATTCGTCCCCGTGTAAAGTACAACTCTGATGTGTGGGGAGGCTCCCCACATACAGCTCTTCTCAACAAGATGGAGTCAAAGGCTTTTCGTGTCATTAACTCTCCTCTACTTACTGGCTCCCTTCAACCTGTCGTTTCACTACACTGTTGCATCTTTATCTTTTTCCTATCGCTACTTGAATGGTCATTGCCCCTCTGAACTGTCTGTCTGCTTCCCTCCATCACTACGACCAGTGCGTGGCACCCTTCTGCCAGCAAACTCTCATCCGTTATCTGTCCAACTCTCTAATGCCAGAGTTAACCGTTACTCCCAGTCCTTCAAGCATGCAACAGGTCAACTCTGGAACTGTGTTGCTCTGTTTGTATTTCCTTTTGCCTATGACCTCTAGTCTGTTAAAACGCTGTGTCCAGGCATCTCGAAATGAACGGATCTTCATTTTTTTTTTTTTTTTTTTTTTTGAGCATTCATGCATGCTTCCAGCCTTAATATCCTTCAGTCTTACGTGAAACACACACACACACACACACACACACACACACACACACACACACACACACACACACACACACACACACACACACACACACAGATTAAGGATACAGGTTTTGGGGCTGATGAATTTGTGTTAAACATACAAAAATCAACAGATAATTATATTCACGGAAATGAAAAATGGACGATGTCATTTTGTTGATTTATTCTATCCGCTGGCAGAGGATTTACATACAGTCTAGGAGAGCCCCGTGGCAGTGAAGGGGTTGAGGAATATTGGGATGACACCGCAGTTGTGAAGGGGTTGAGGAAGGCTAATGAAGGCTATTAAAAGTGTTTCCTAAGGTGAGTAAGATAGTGTAGAGACAGCACGAACAGATTATAATAAGCGTCATCATAGCTTAGTGGGTAAGGAACAAAATGGCGACAATATGCCTTGATGATTATTGTTCTTAATCCGCGCCGAGACGTCATACAGTCATTTCACAAGCCATGAAATGCAACGGTACTAAAAAAAAAAAAAAAAAAAAAGCCATTACAACATTTTTCATCTGCCTTGTTTTTTAAATCTGACATTGTGAAGGTGTATGCAAGCCTATACTTTCTGACAGCCATTTGTCAAACCCAGGATGAGAGTAAGGCGTTTTGGTTTCCTTATGTAGGCGAATGCGCTTTGTGTTGCATGTAGGCTGACCGCATCTAATACTCACAGTTGTTTCATAAATGACGGTATCTCTGATATATTTAAGCTTTAAGGTAGCGAGAATATTTTCGTTTGTGTGGTGAGACTAACGAGGAGTGTATGAGTGAGGTGGAGGAGGGGGGAGTGGGCGTTGGACAGGGCGACATGGAGGCGATTTGTTTGTGGCCACCCCTTATGGGATTCAGGCCTCTGGCAATAAACAGAAAGAATAGGAAAGCGTTCAGATTTTCCGACAGGTTCGTATAAGACATAATATTGTGCTGTAAACCTTTATAACAATTAACTAGAAAATTAGGAACGTCTTTGATCATACTGCCAAGCATAACGAGCTGGAAGAGAAAATATCTTAGCTACAACACGAATCTAATTAAAATGTATATTAATTAATTGTAACATCATTATTATCAACGTCAACAGCCTATGACAGATTACAGCACAACGATCGCCTCTCCCAGCTTTCTCCATCTTGACCTATTGGCTGTTGACCTGTTCCATCTAATCCCAGTGAATATGCGAATTCATCTCTCCATCTTGGTCGCGTCTGCCTTTGCCTCTTACTCTGTCTCAGGACCTGGATTTGCAATGATGATTTCCTCCCCGTACCGTTTTGATTTCACAGGATGGACAAGGACAGGGCAGAATCTACCCACGTGTCTTGTTCCTCCTGTAAAAATAGGTATTATTTATGAGAGAAAAATTATTGCAATTTTTGCTGTGCAGGAAGAACAAGGAAAGCAGAGTCCAGAATCATCCCATATCTTTTGTTACCCGTCCCCGCCCCGGAGGGGCTTGGGAACGGGTATTGTTTTCGCTCGGTTAGTCTGTTTGTTTCTGTCTGTCTGTCTGTTTGTTTCTGTCTGTCTCTCTGTTTGTCTGTCTGTCTGTCTGTTTGTGTCTGTCAGTCTGTCTGCCTTGTGCGATTTTAACTAAAATTGCGGAGATGATGGGCTATGACCTTCTGATCACCTGATTAAATTTTGGGCCAATTTGGGCCAAGGCCTAGGCTGTAGGCCCCCAAAAAAGTAAAAAGAAAAAAAATCATAACTCTTTTCAAATTTGTCATATCGACAGGAAACAAAATCCGAAAGGTGAATCTTTCACATCTGCATCCTATAACATGCCTCATTATATCAGGAGGGTCACCCCCGAGTTAGCGGTAAGGGGGGGGGGTCAGTGTCAGGTGGGTCTGGCCTAAAGTTTTAGATGGGCATAAAATCGTCAGTTTTCACCCAGTGTACTCCAAATTTAATATGTGACATCATTGACTGGATATCCTGTTGTGTTTTACGTCAGCACTAAAATGACTGCCGGGGACGGGTTTGCTGTTCCTTGGCACCGCTTCTTGTTGTTACTGCAGAGCACATCTTAGTTACGATAGGGAACTGGTCGTAAGTCTGTTTGTAAATTCTATCTCAGGGTTGCTGCTCCGTTGCCCTTATCACCCATCTGTTCTATGCAAAACGTGACTTGTACATGTCCATTGCTGCTTTTACAACGCTATGATCATATCTTTTGCGCTTTTCTCCGTTCCCTTATCCAAGCAGGTCTCTCCTTATCCCTCTGGTTGATAGCTTATAAACATCCTTTCCATTCTTTTCTAAGCGCATATACAGTAAGTGTACATTCTAAAGATTCTGTTAGACCCCTGGACCCGCATTCATAGACTTTCTAGAGCTTAAGTTGTATTCAAGTTCGTGTGTGTGTGTGTGTGTGTGTGTGTGTGTGTGTGTGTGTGTGTGTGTGTGTGTGTGTGTGTGTGTGTGTTTCACTGATAAAGGCGCCAAATAGTTCACACCAAGTTTAGAGTGAATATTAAAGTGAAAAAAAATAAGACCAAGAAATCGATTCCACCTAATCATTTCTACGGAGACATTTAGAGTGATGACTGACTTGCGTTTATGGACACTTTCTCCAGGTTGCTGATCAGTAAGACAGAATGGGAAGGACTCACTGAATGCATACCTCTGTTTTGTATCCTGGTGGTTAAGTGATTTAGGACACTAGCTCCAATGACGGTCTTGTTCCCTTGCACGTTTAGGTTCGATTCTGCAGGAGGTGACTGGGGGAGTGGGCGGGTTCAGTCATTTAGTGCCATCACGGAGGTGGATTGGTAATACGTCTCTCTCTCTCTCTCTCTCTCTCTCTCTCTCAAGTCTTATAAAGTCTTCCGGATACACCAAGAATGATATTAATCCCATCAGCACGAGCCTATCATTCTTTATTCTTGATTATACTTATTTTATTTAGTTTAGGAGAGCCCTCAGGTAGTGAAAGGGTCAATTAATACCGTACTTAACCTTTCCAATAAAAGAAGTTATATTAGAAGTTGAATCAAATGATCATCAGAGAGCGGGAATAAAGAATAAAAAAAAAATAACGTCCTCGGGTTGAAAGGGTCGAATAAATGTCATCGTACTGAATGGGTTGAGTTTTTCTATCTATCTATCTATTGCCAGACGCTATTGAGTTTTTGATTGAGAAAAATACTGACAAAATATTTTCCTGCTCATAGTGGTAGTGGGGGGGAAGGGGGTGGGAGGAGAGGACGTGAGATGAGGAGGAGAGGGAGGGGGAGAAGTGGGGAGCGGGGAAGTGGAGTGGGGGAGAGGGGTGGAGGAGGAGGAGGAGGAGGGGATGATGAGCCTGGAGTGGGGGTGAGGGTGGCGTGTCCGTCCTCAAGCTCCACCTCTGAATACAAACTAATCCCGCTTATTCAAACACTGCCAATAACACACACATAAACATCCATGTGATATAAACTTTCTCAGTGCACACACACACACACACACACACACACACACACACACACACACACACACACACACACACACACACACACACACACACACACACACACACACACACACACACACACACTTTCCCACTACTCCCACTCCATCCCTCACTACGCGACTCTCTCTTCATATAAATTCCTCACACACATCATTAGAAAAAAACTACAGATAAATTTGTGTGCCTCCTTCATTAAGTCTCTCTTCTCGCCTACTCACACGCTCCTTTCATGGTGTTCAACTCTAACTTTCCCTCCAACCAGTAAGGGGGTTCAGATTCGCTTCAAGGAGTGCGGGGCGGCCGTATAAGGGATAGGATGCTGCTACGCCACTGGTAAATGGTAGGGTCCCGGATCCTTGCTAAGGCAGGTGGTACAGTGTCCGAACCTTTATAAGGGGATGAGATAGAGTTTTTGATACTCCTTATGGGATGTAGCATTGCTCCAGTTTCTCTTTTAGGGATGTAACAGTCTCAGAACCTCTATAAAGGGACGTGTTAGAGTTTTTGATTCTGTCTGTGGATTAATATAATGCAAGATCCATCATAAGGGCAGGAAAAGAACTGTCAGCTCTTTAAATGGAAAGTCATAGAGTTTTGGAACCTATATAAGGAAAGTGATAGAGCTCTGGACTCTAGAAAGTCGACTCCAACCCTTTTACAGTGGATGTCGTTGCCAATGTTGTTTTATTCAGACTCATCGCCAGTTAATTCAGTACAGCCGAAGAAAAATCCCTCTGAGTGACAGGGTTAAACAATGCCACCAATGGAAATGATAGCTTGGATATTAGTTTAGATAAGCAATACTATTTTAGATATATATAAAATTATAATGAGACTCGGACACCCCGTTTGGGCCATAGCAGAGCTTCGGATTCCCTGCATGATTATTGATAGTCCTAAATCCTCTATGAAGGGAATTGCAATGGTGAATTTTTGTCTAGGGAAATAAATCTTAAATCCCTTATAAGGTAAAAGGCCCTGAAATTTATATAAGTTAACAGTAGTCTTCAATTTATATAAGGGAAAAAATAGCTCTGAATCCACAGCATGGTAACTTACTGAGTCCTAAATCCTCTATAAGGTGAATGACAGTCTTGATTCCTCTATAAAGTAAATAATAGAGTCCAAAACCCCCTATAAGGTAAGCAATGGTCTTGAATCCTGTGTAAGGGAATGATGATGCGTTCCTTTGGGTACACGAAGGCGGGGTCGGGTTGGTGTATCTTATGATGGCTTGCGACACCTCATTTGCGCCAGCCAATTCTGCGCGCACTTTTTTGCTAACTTGTTTTCCGGGGCATTTTTTTTTTTTTTACAGCGAACTTGTCAGCGTATTTGTAACTGCTAATTTTGTGGCTACCTTCTCTTCGAATCGTTTGCGGCAACTAATTTTGTGGTCTTCTTTTTGTGGTCGTCTTTTTGTATTGCGGCGCCTAACTACTCGTATTTGGTCTCGTTTGCCGTAATTATCCTTCTCGTGGTCGCATAATGTTTCGTTTCCTATTCCATTTAACACCTGATCATCTTATTCAGCTGAGAGTGCGTCATGGGAGTCTGAATACTAACTTCCTTTTGGTCGGGACAACTCTATCATTCCATTTCACGTAACGCCAGAGTGAGTTAATCATGACAACCTCAAAATTTAACTTTTTTTTTCCTCTGTATGAAATATTTGAGCTTCTGCTTGATTATTCTCGAGTGAACTCCCACCAGCAAAAGTAATAAAAATTTTCTCTAATTAAGCATACCCCGTCGTTCGTTGAAGCATTTTCGCCAAGGAATTATCCATCAACGTTAACAGCTTCTTACAACATTACTAAGATAACGTCATTTTAGAGTTCATTGTTCCTACCTCAAGACGATTAAATTCAACTTAGGAAGGACATCTAGTTGTGAAGGGGTTAATGGCTGCTATACCTAACTCCTCCAGTGAGAAAAGTCTTCCCACATCAAATTAAAATATTTGGCAGGACAGTTTTAGGAATTTAGTGGAAAAAATACAGCAGATAAGAATGGTGTCCACTCACTTATTTTTATCATTTTTATCACAAACAACTAACACCTCACATTATAGGAGCAAGTTTTCATTGACAACAACTTTCTAACAGGCTTATGTGAGAGTTTCATGGCCAGCTAATTTCCAGCATCCCTTCCAACACTTAACACTCACGCTTCACTGCCTCCCATCCACCCCAATTGCCGATAAATAAACAACTTAACATAATTATCAACTCAGTTTTTACCCTGTCGGAGAATATAATGGATGCTTGATGTTGGGTGTAGATTAGAACAGGTATAAAAATGGGAAAGTGGAGATCCATAAAGGTACCTTGAGAGAGAGAGAGAGAGAGAGAGAGAGAGAGAGAGAGCATTGTCGGAAAAATATATATTGCCACTGCGTTTGTTCTGCCAACTCTTTCAGTATTAGAGGTGTCTTTCAAGTTACAGTACATAATTATAATCGTTTAGCAGTAACAAAAATAAAGTACTGCTTTTACCATACCTGAGAACATGATGCCATTATTATCGATCGAATATATTAGTTCACCTGTTCACTTCACCTGTTGAGGAGAGATCTTAAGTTGAGTCTAGTTGTCTGAGGGGGCAAAGGTAGACTAGGAAAATGCGTCACTATGGTTAAGGGGTGAGTGAAGATATTTAGATTCTTTTTACCTGCCAGCAAGAGGTACCGTATCTTCTCTAAGCCGAAACAAATCGTGTGGAGATAATGAGAACTTCTTAAGGGATTAATTAAGATGGTTTTCAATCCCTTTAAGTATGAGGTGTCTTTTCTAAGCTGAACAGATAATGTAGATAACAGGTGATAGAGTGAAATGATGTCATCGTAGTGGATGAGTAAAGAAGAGCCCTAACAGCATTGTCTAAAGTAAATAAATTTAAAGTTCTTTGGGTTTGTCAGCATGAAAACTGGGTACTGGGTCATGTAGTGAGGGAGTTAATGAAGTGCCCTACTGATCATTTCGAAGCTGAATAGAACGAGGAGGGTCATTCACAGAGTTTAGTGCCCGCGTCCACCGGCTGGTCTAAGGGTTGAATAATTGATTGTACGATCCAACACAGGCCTTCGACAGGTTACTCTCAGTATCGAATTACTTCATTCTTGCATAACTATTAACCCTTGCACCAAGTTAGGTTCAGATCTGTTTCAGTTGACTTTTCCCAATGACACTGACATCTAACACTTCCATGTGATCTTGACCTTTGACTGACTTCCCAAAACTGAATTCATTCGTCCTTCCCAGACCAATAAACCCTTCCAGCAAGTTTGGTTCAGATCAGATCAAACCTGAGTTGACCTCTCCCTATGACCTTGGAGTTTGGTCTTTCATTGTGACCTTGTCTTTAAGTGTATGTTTACAGTGTTCTTACAAACGAATCTTTGTATTCTTTCCTTATCATCAACCCCCCCACACTTTTTTTTTTTTTTTTAATCTGATGAAAACTGTAAGTTGATCTTGTCGTATGACCTTGACCTTTGATCTGTTATTTTAAAAAGCACCTGATTTATTCCTTGTCAGACACTCAACCATTCTAACTAGTGTGGTTAAAAGGGGATCAAAACTGATTTAATCATTTTAATAACAAGCCTACGTGGGTTGAACTATGACCTTGTCCTGTGATCTTTGATCAAATCCTCACCCAAAACATTAGGCTTCTGCACATCCACATAGTTGCTGTTTCATGAAGGTGTGGTGAAAATTCGTCCACAGCTTTTCGAGAAATTTTGGCAACAGATACACACACACACACACACACACACACACACACACACACACACGCACGCACGCACGCACGCACGCACGCACGCACGCACGCACGCACGCACGCACACACACACACACACACACACACACACACACACACACACACACACACACACACACACACACACACACACACACACACACACACACACACACACACACACACACACTATGTCGCCTCGCCTTGCTAAATGCAAGTCATAAAAAAAAATGCTGGACTATTACAGAACTTCGCTAAAATGTACGGAAATTAAAGGACCTTCGGGATGAAAATCGTAAGGGAGTGACCGACAGACAGGGCCGATCTAAAAGAGGCTTAGTGGAAGGTAGTAAAATAAAACGAACATAACGGTAATTTAGTGAAGTTTTTTTTCTGCCTCTTTAAGAAGTCGTCACAATCGTTAATGTAATTTTTTTACCTTCATTTTTTTCCTCGTCTTTCCTCATATTCATTATTGCTCACATATTTTTTACTCCCTGAAGGACAATGGAGACGCCATTTAAGTGCCTCGTATTTCAGGGGGAGATGTTTTGGCTGAGGATAAAGTAATAATCATGTTTATCTTATTTGCGTGTAGTGGTTTTCTGCTTTCCTCACACACACACACACACACACACACACACACACACACACACACACACACACACACACACACACACACACACACACACACACACACACACACACACTCTCTCTCTCTCTCTCTCCTCCCTTCATCTCTCCATATCTTCTCTCCCTCTTGTCTCTCCCTCCATTGATCTCCCCAACTCCCAACCCCTTCTCTCCATCCCTTTCTCTCCTCCCTACATATCTCCAACCCATTTTCTCTCTCCCTTCATCTCTCCATCCTCTTCTTTCCCTCCCTTCGTCTCCATCCCTTTCTTTCCCTACATCTCTCCATGTTTCTCTCTCCCTCCCTTCACCTCTTCATCCCTCTCCCGACACCTAAACATCTCCCCTGGCAGAGTCAACACTCCCCTTCCCTCTCCTCTTTTCCTCTACTCCTTCTTACTTCCCTCCCTACATTCTCTCCTCTCTCTCTTCATCACTCATTCTCTCTCTTTCTCATTTCCCTGCCTGCATCTTTCCATCCCTTTCCCTGCGCTCCTCCTGCCACCTCCCCCCTTCCTTCACTCTCGCAGCAGGGGTGAGGGAGGAGAGAGGGAAAGCAAGTGCTACAACCTTCAACTATTATCATCTGATAGGCTCTCTCTCCCGCCATTGCACCACCGCTTGTGTTCTCTCTCTCTCTCTCTCTCTCTCTCTCTCTCTCTCTCTCTCTCTCTCTCTCCCCTGATTATACTTGTGGGCTGACTTGTACTTAGCCTCTTGTCTGCTTATGTTTACTTCACTGTTTTATGATCTCTTCACCTTACTAGCTTTACTCTGTCTCTCTCTCTACTCAGTCCTCGTCCCTGCGTACCTATACTTTCGTCATCCTTGTTGTCGTAATTTTTCCTCTTTTAATTCCTTATATATATCATTTCCCTTTCCTACGTGTTCCATTGCTATACTTTCTCCCTTTTCATCATGCTTTTATTTTTGTCTCACTTCTTTTGCACCATATCTACCTTTACCATTCTTGTGCCTTTTCATAATTCCTTATTTCTTCCTTTATCTCCATTCATCTTGCTCCCTCTTATTTCGCATACTATTCTTTACGACGTTTCTTATTCCTTTTTCCTCGCCAGTTTTCAGTTTCGTCTCGTGTTCCTCTGTAAGATCACTATTTTTCTAACGTCTCCAGCACATGATTTATCTTTAACGAGTTTGATGTTGTTGCAGTTGTTGTTGTTATTGTTGCTGTTGTTTACAGTTGTTGTTATTATTGATGCATGTTGCAGTTGTTGTTGTTAATGTTCATTTGTGTTTGCATTTTCTTTTTTTTTTTTTTTACTTTCAGGCCATTATACTCAGCTAATGAAAAGCCTCTAATACCGATGAGCTTAGTAACAGTTTTCATTAGCCGTTTCAGTACGATAACGTCACTTTTTTAAAATTAAACTTTCCATACCTCTAGACGGATTCATTTGAGTTAGGGAAGACCTCTCTTTACCAAACTTTGAGAACCTTACTGAGTAATATTTGGACACCATTTTCTCCACTATTCTATATTCTTTCATTATTTTCTTTGTTTATGGTATATGTTTTCCTTCAGACTGCTCCTTGTTTCTTTCCCATCATCATCATCTACATTATCACCTTTTCTTCTCCCCCCTTTTCTTTTTCTGTTTGGTTTCGTTTTTCTTCATTTTTATTCTCACTCTCTTTATATCCTTCATTTACCTCTTTCTTTCTCTCCCGTCTCTCTCTCCATTTTCCATTCCCACGCTCTTTTCTTGCACCTCGATGTTCTCTCCTCATCTTCCGTCTCTTAAATCATTCTTCTTCACCCACTTATTCTTGCCAGTCACTGTCTTTCCTTTTTCTCTCCACTGTACACCTCTCTCTCTCTCTCTCTCTCTCTCTCTCTCTCTCTCTCTCTCTCTCTCTCTCTCTCTCTCACACACCTACTTGACTCCTCTTTCCATTTTCTCCCTCCCCCTTTATACCTACTTTTTCATTCTGTCGTTCTGCTCTTCTTCTTTCTCACCTTTTTCTTTCCCTCCCTCCCTCCTTCTCATCCTCACTCTCGCCCAACTGCAGGTAGTGTGGCATCTTATTATTTCAAAGTACACCAGCCAATTTACGCTAGAGATAATGGTAATAAAAGTATCTTCAAAACTCTCTCTTCCAATAGGGCAAAACACTCCTTCTTCGGTAAAGCTGTAAACCTTCTGAACAAATTGCCTTGCGTCGTGGTGGAGGGCGATACAGTGCACGCTATCTGATGCTGCCTGGACAGGTATCTACTCTGATCCCTGGCTAAGCATGTTCACGTCGGGTAATGGAATAATGAATAATATTTCTTTTCTTCTCCAGTGCAGATCGCAGGTGATGCAGCCACGGTGCACCATCGTTATACGGTCAGTATTATGTATCTGTGTACTTATTTATTGCAGATTAACATCTTGTGTATGATGAAGTCTTATACTTTAATCTGGCCATCACCGGACGGATTTATTCAACTTAGGAGAGACATCGGGTAGTGACGGCCCTGGAAACAGATTCCGTTAACTAGTTTGCTGAGAGAGTTCTCCTTTAGCTAATGAACATCATTTGGCAGCAGTAACAAATAATGCAAGGGAGGTCATTGTGCTGGAAGAGTTAGAATCGTGTAGAATATACAGTATTCTCCATTAATTTTTTCCGTTAAAAATATATACAACAATTCCCATACTGGATTGTGGTCCTTCTCACTTTCTCCTGCCGGTATCATCTGGAGGGGCTGCGAAGTGGTGAGATATCCGCCCTACCTTCCTCTTTTATTCCCACCCAATCTTCTTCCATTCCTCACTCCTTACATTTCTCCCATCTTCTATCCCTGCCTTCCTCCCATCTTTTGTCCCTGCCTTTCTACGTTCTCCCCTCCCGGACGTCGTCCTTCATGCCCACCATAGGCTATCTCCTTTCCCATTTACCTCCTGGTAGAAGATATTAAACCCACATACTTAGATTGTGTTATTGTGAGAATACAATAGTTTTATTCCTACCTGAACCCTCCTCAAGTACGAGAAGGGTCCTAACAATAAACAGTTTCATTGTGTGGGCGTCATTCTTCCATTTAAACATTTTACATCACTGAAATCAAGACTCCAGCCTATTGTCTCCCGATTTTCTTCCCTTTTTAACCTCCTTATTCCTTTCCTTTCCTTCCGTCTTCTCTCTTTCCACCTCCACCTTCCACTTACTGAATCTCTGTGTCTCCTTCTGTCTCAACCCACTTCTTTTCTTCCCTCTCGGCCATCTTTTCTCCATTCCTACAGCCCTCCCATCCTTGCTAACTTCTCCCTGTCTTTTCTTCTATTCCCTGACCTTCCTCCATCCATCTTACCTTATCTCTGTCCTTTCCAGTCATCCTTCCATCCAACCCTTCCTCCCTCCATCCCTCACTGTCCTCTCTCCATCTCTTCCTATGTTCTCCCCTACCCTCGCTATGTCCTCCCCTTCCCTCTTTCTCTCCTTCCCTTCCTTCTCCCCTCCCCCAACTCTCTGCTGCCTAAAACATGACAGATGGTAATCACTCTTTGCCTACTTTAGGTTTTTGACTCTCGTCTTGTGTTCCTTTATTCAGCTATCAATTTATCCCATTCTTCATGACCTGACGATTTCTGGCTGGTGTGTGTGTGTGTGTGTGTGTGTGTGTGTGTGTGTGTGTGTGTGTGTGTGTGTGTGTGTGTGTGTGTTTGAGAGAGAGAGAGAGAGAGAGAGAGAGAGAGGAAGGGAGGGAGGGAGAGGGGGTAAGAAGGGAGATTATACATGAAGTGAAAGGTCTATGAAAATTATAAAAAGAAAGATGACAGGTACAAATGAAGGAGGAACAGAAAGAGAGAGAGAGAGAGAGAGTAGGATTTAATATACCTTAAATCTCCTACATGATCACTACGTTATCTTTTTTACGGCCGTCTCACCACCGATAATATTGCTAATGTGATTACTGATAATGTAGCTATCTTGTACTCAACCACTGCACGGTATTAGCGCCGGCAACATCAGAGAGAGAGAGAGAGAGAGAGGGAGGGAGGGAGGGAGGGAGGAAATAAGATAACAAAATGGAAAGATACTAAAGTAGTGAAGTAAACCAACACAGATAAAAAGCTAATTATGATAGAGAGAGAGGGAGAAATATGGAAAGATACTTATATCCCATTAGCGCCCAGTGTCCTCAATGTAGGACGGAACTGGACCATTTCAAAATCTACTAAAGAGGGGAACCCCGGGGATGGGATCTATGAGCTTCGCGACTATGAGCCGACAGGTGGAGGGCGGCACGGCTAGCACCCTTCCCGCAAAATCCTTCGCACAGGAACTCTGACAGCCAATGGGATATAGTGAAGGAAACCAACACAAATGAGCTAAGTATGAGAGAGAGAGAGAGAGAGAGAGAGATTTTCTCACTCGCTTGCTGGAGGCTGAAGGGTTCAATGGCCGAGGGACCTTAGAACCATCCAGTCAGTCCCCAAAGCAAGGATTATCACAGCTTTGACCTTCCTCGGTTCCCCCCCCCCATCTCCTCTTCCTAATACGCATTCACCGGTGTCTCTGTGTTGTTTGTGTTCATGATTTATTTATTTTCCTCAGTTATGCCTCAGGGGGAAATCATGGACTTCTATGACACACCGGCTGTGTAATCATCGACCTTGATCGTGGAACCAAATGGTAATTTCGGCAGTCCCTGCTGAAACAAAACATAGAGTCGCCTTTCGCAGAGAGCAGCACTTGTTCCAACGGTGATGGTCGATCTAGGGAATGCTCTGGTCAGAAGTTGGAAAAGACACTTACAGAGGCAGTACTGCTTGGTAATAGGAGAAAAGATGGGGTAACGAACAACAAAAAGTATTAAGCACTGTACACATTAGTTTTTGCAGTGCATCACAGCGAAGTACATAAAGGAAGCAACATTAAACGTGCTTCATTAGCTGGGTTAGGTTTCAAAGGTCAACTACATCGAGAATGGCAGGGATTTGCCCTGAATAACAGACCAACATTGGAGCAGATGTCGAGACTGGTGTCTCCACAAACTGATAACCAACCCCTCGCCCCACTATAAGGCGGGATAGGGATAGACAAGCAGAATGAAGTAGGTCTTCTGCCCTTAAGCAAGGCCCTTCCTCCGGCACCTACGATCCCTCATCTCTGCCCCTCGGGTACCGGAGCATGTTGTCAGATCAAGTGACAATTGCTATACTGTCAGAGTTGAGTTTTCAAAGAGAAAGAGGCCCCTCTTGGCACTCTTTAGAGCAGTCAGACACTTGTGGGGATAGTGGTGAGGGAGGAGAGGCCCCAGCAAATGTCTTTAAAATCAGAGAATGCCCCATCAGGTTATTCAGCAAGTATCATATCAGAAGCCTCCTGTTCCACTCCATGGAAGCTTGTAGTGACGCCTTCATTGATGCCTCAGCATCCGAAGGATACCCTACAAGAGGATGAATGAGTCAAGGCTTTACATTTGTGGCAGTCAGGCCTTCCAAGCAGCAGGTCCTTCCCATATCTGCTGCCCCATTTCTACCTTGCAGGCTCTGCTGAACAATAACAAGCATCACCACAATCATACTGCTATGCCGGGATGAAAATGTAACCACCCCAGTACATCGTAGAACCAAAACAGGTGTATATTTTTATGCAAAAAGAAAGAGCCCAAACAGTTGTAGAGTGATTGTCCCCTCATTGGATTCTGTGTTGGACTGGAGATCGTCTGCAACTACTTGTATGCTGTGACAGGAGCTGCTATGTGATCACGTCTCACCCACCTTTGAAGAACAGGAAGTGCCCCTCAACCATGCTTTTTGGCAACACTGCACAGTGGATAGCAACGCATCCCTCTGCCCGTGCCAGGCGTATAGTACCTCGTAGCACTCAAGCTCATATATTACTATCTTCAGTTACAGTATAACGACCGGTCCAGAGACTCCCTCTGGGGAAACCCTCTCACCTTATCGTGCAGTTTTACATCTATACATAGATTTCATTCAGCAGAACCTAGATATTGTTATTTGATGTGTTTAGTTGGCGTTTGTTCACAGTCTACAACAGTTTTTGTAGTTTAAACATTATCCACAACCTGCCTGCCCATAGCAACCGTGAGCAAAGCTGGTGGTATAACCAATTCTTTCATTACAGTTTGCATAATTTCAATTGCATCCCGTATAAAAACAGATTTGTTGTTGGACTGTGTCTTGCACAACGAAGTTCACTTCCTACTCCTTCTCCTCATCCCCATCCTTATCTTCATCTCCTCCTCCTCCTCTCACAGCCCGTTTCATCCCCACATCCTTCTACCTTTCTTTAAATTCCTTTCTTTTTATTTCCCTGTCAACCCTCTTTCCTTTTATATTCATCTTATTCTAATTTTGTTCTCCCAGCTTCCATTTTTGTCCTTCCTTTCTTCTTCTACCATCCATTATATCTCTCCTCCTTTCTGCTTCACCGTTTTATTACTTCATTTCTCCTTACACTGTCTTTTTTGTCCATCCCTCTCCAACCTTCATATTTAATTAGCATTTTTTCTTGGTATCCCCCACCTTTCACTTTGATCTTCCCATTTTCTTTCTACATCTTTCTTATTATTCGTATCTCTTATTGCCTCCCAGTTTATCCCTATTTCAACTGTCCTGTTTTATCTCCTCATTCTTTCTGTGCATATTTTTATTTTACTTTTCTTCTACTTTCCTTTGTATTCTTTCCACCTCTTTATTCTTCCTTTCTCTTCCGTCTCCCTGTTTCTTCTCCCTCCTTCCCACTCCTGCGTCCCTTTTTATTCCTCCCTTATCTTCTCCCTGTACCTTTAGTTAGAGATAACATCCTACCCTTTCCCTCTCGACCCCGCTTTCTCTCTCCCTTCTTCCTTCCTACCACTTTACCCTCCCGTCTCTCTCTCTCTCTCTCTCTCTCTCTCTCTCTCTCTCTCTCTCCTTTTCCTCTCGACCTCATCTACCTTTCATATAGTCACCATCATCGCGGATTCTTCTCTTCTTCCCTTTCCTTTCATTTTCCTCTGTTTTCAGACTTTATTTCCTTCTCTTCTTTCACATCACCTTCTTCCTTCATCTCCTTACTTGCTATTCTTTTCTGTTTTCCATCCCATCCATCCTTCCCACTAATCTACCTCTCTTATCGTCATCCTTCACCCTCCTTCCTTTTCTTCCCACATTTTCCTCTTAGTTTCTTGCTGCCTTTTCCCCTTTTTCCCCTCTTTACCACTATACTTCTGAGTTTTGTCATCCATCATCCTCCTTCCTTCCATCCATCACCTTCCTTTAACCTTCTTGCTTCTCTTTTCCCTTCTCTCTCCTTCTCTCCTCCCTCTCTTCATTCTTCTTTCTTGCTTGTTTTCTTTTTTCTATTCTCCTCTCCCTTATCCCTCCCCCCCATCAAACTCTGCCTCTGTCACCTTCAGTTTCTTCTCTTCTTCATTTTCCTTCCATTTTTTCCTTATATATCCCTTTCTTCCTTTCCTTTCTCCCTCCTTCTTACCACTCTACATCTTCTGTCACTCTGTATCATCCCTCCCTCATACATTTTCTTACCTTTCACTTTCTTGCTTTATTTTTCCTTTTTCCCCCTTCTTTACTTCCATCGCTTTCCCTTCTTTCCGTCCTTCACTGTCCCTTCTTCATCCTCTTTCTTCATTCCCCCGACATCATTCCTTTTACTTTCTTCCTTTATCTGTTATACCCGGCTTCAATCCATCCTTCACATTTACCATCCTCATGCATCCTTCTTCCCTCCTACTTCTTCCTTTCTCTTCCTTCATTCGGTTTTCCCCCTTCTTCCCACACTCCGTTTACTCCTTCCCTTCATGTATCTTCCTACTTATTCCTTCTTCCTTCCTCCTGCTTCTCTTTCATCCTTCCCTTCTTTTACCATTCTTTTTTAGTTTTTCCTTCCACTTCATTTTCTTGTTTTTTGTTCCTGTATTTCCTTTTAGCCCACCTTCTCTCTCCTACCGTCCTTTTTGTCCCCCATTCCTTCTTCCAGCTTTCCAGTTTCTCTCTCCCGTCTGCTTATCTTTTTATGACCTTTTTTTTTTCCCCTTCCTATTACCTTTTTTGTCCCTTTTTTCCCTACGCTTCGTCCAATCTCCCTTCTTCCTTAACCCTTGTTTAATCCCCCTTTCTTCCTTTGTCTCCCATTTTATTCTCTCCTGCCTTCTTTTCTCATTATTCCAACTTCCTTCTTTCTATACCCATTTAATCCTCCTTGCTTCATGTTCATTTATATCTTCTTCATTCTTCCTACATCCTTTTTATCCCTTCTTTTTCCCCCCTACTTATCTTTTTCATTTCTCCTATTTCCTCTAATACTCATTATCATATTAATCCGTTTTAGTCTTTTGCTCTGTTTTTCCATCACTTTTTTTCACTCCTTTGTGCCTCCTCAAGTGTCAGTCAGAATGGCCTAGGCAAGGTTCTTCTGTCACAAGTATGAGTGGCACAGGAGCTGGAGTCAGAGTCAGTGACTGGCTTCAGGCACAGGTATCTTGCAGACGGGTTGACGACGACTGGTGACCAGAAGAGAGGGGGTAGTCTAACTCGCAGCGGAAACTGTCGCTAGTTGCGCTTGATCTAGTCCTCAGCAAGATTAAATGTCTTGTTGCTCGTTCAACAAGGCTCAGCAGTTGTCTGAATTACCTCCTCAGAAGTCTGACATTCCCCCGGTTTCCTTAGCATCATGCCCAAGACGGTACAGGCTCACACCAGATTTTAGCCTCAAGCCTCAACCCTGGTGTCGTAGAGAAAAGGTCGCTTTTTTCCGCACAGTCACAGTTATCGTCGTCATCCATCCATCTGTCCATCCATCCATTCATCCATCCATCCACCCACCCACCCATCGATCCATCCCTTCTCCCCGTTCATCCTGCTCTCTTTCCTGCTGTCCTTTCGTGATCTGACACCCGCCCTCATATTCTTTTTTTTTTTCTCTCTCTCTAAAATATCTTCTATCTTGTCTTCCTCTCCTTCTTCCCTCTTTCCTTCTCCCTTGGCCCTGACAACCATCTCGTGCCTTTCACTGTGGCTCTCTGTGCAGCCAGTCGACCGTGCAACCTAGATACCCGCGCTGCCTGTCCTGTCCCCCCCCCCCCCATCGCACCTATATGGCTCACTTCAGCACTTTACCCTTCACTTCAGGTCAGTGTTAGTCATCGGGGACCATATTAGCCTCTCAACCCATTAAATACGGGATCACTCCAAAGGTAAACAATAGCATCTAACGGTATATAGGAAGTAGTGAAAGTGACTACGATTATATTGCAGGTGATAAGACCACTGAACACTTAGATACTTTCTTCTGTTTAACACCATGTGATTTTCTTCTGGCTAGCATCAGAGTGCTTCCCTCAGTTTATGAGACCTTGTACCTCAAAGATATGTTTTATTCCGATATATCTAGAATACTTCATTCGGCTTGAGGCACCTCTCCGTAAAGGCATATTTGTGCAGTGTCCTTAGTTTTTATTTTTTTTTTTTTTTAATAGTGTATCAGTTAGCCTATGGAATAATTTTGTGTGTGTGTGTGTGTGTGTGTGTGTGTGTGTGTGTGTGTGTGTGTGGTTTAATGCAATAAATATATTGCTTTACAAAAAAAGCAACTGAAAAGATCCTAGTAACTGTCAGCCCATTAGCTTATTACAAACTCTCCATTTAAGTCATTACGAACAGAATAACAACAAATTTAGAAGAAAACCAACCTCGTGAGCAGGCAGTATTCCGAAGTGGGTGATCATCTGCACACAATGAATCAGCTAATTGAGGAAACTACAGAATATGATAAACCACTGTGCTTAGGTTTTGTTGATTATGAAAAGATTTTCGACTTAGTGGAGCACATAAGAACTGTAATTCATTGAGGGAACAAGGAGTAAATGAGATAATTGTAAAAATCCTAGAAAACACATATAAAGAGGGTATTGCTACAGTTAAATTGCATATAGACTCGGAAAAAATTAAGACTGAGAAGGGCGTGCGTCAGGGAAATGCAGTTTCACCAAAATTATTTACAGCATGCCTAGAAAGTATTTTCAGAAACTTAGACTGGGAAAACGAAGAAGTAAACATAGATGAAGAAAACCTAAACCATTGAAGATCTGCAGATGGCATTGCCCTAATCCCAGAAACAGCAGAGACATTGCAAGAAATGCTAAATGACCTAAATAAAGGCTCTAAGTAGGGCTAAAGATGAACCGTGTAAAACTCAAGTGATGTTTGATTGAAATACACCAAACAGCGTCATCAGAATAAGTGAAAAAATTCTTCAAGAAATCGAGGAGTACAATTACTTGGGGCAAATACTAAAACTAACAAAAGACCATGGTAGGCTTGGTAGGGAAATAAAAAGACGCATTACAATTGGATGGAAAGCTTTCGGTAAACATACGAGTAGAGACATCATAACAAGTAGCTTGCCAATATATGTGAAACGAAAAGTATGTAATAAATGTACAGTATACCGGTAATCCCAGGAATGACGTACGTTTGTGAGAATTGGAAATTGATAAAATCGATGGAAAATCAACCAATCCGTTCTGGAAGAGCAATGGAAATGTCAGTGCTGGGAATATCTTTAAGAGACAGGGAAAGGTAAACTTGGGTGAGAGAGCAAACTTAAGTCAAAGACATAATGGAAGTCATAAGAGAACAGGAATGGAGATGGTTATGTCAAGAATAAGGGATAACTGATAGAACAAGAGGCTGACTGACTGGACTTCAAGAGATTGTAAACGTCGCACAAAAAGGCGAGATAGGAGGTGGAGAGATGAGATAGAGAAGTTTGCGGTCAAAACGTGGCAGAGATTGGCTCAGCGAAGGAATTCATGGAAAAGGTTGGGGGCGCTTTTGCTCAGCAGTAGATTTGCAGTGACTGATTATATATATATATTGCACTGCCTTAGATATAGCCCAAGACTGCGTTTTGAGTTAGACAAGGTCTGGATGTACAGCCAAGGGTCATCATTTGTTACCTATTTTGGTCACCTAAGGTTTTTAATAATTGCCTTTGTAGATTCTTTTGAAGGGGATTTGAGTCCCCAAGAGCCAGTGTTAATTTCCTGTGCTATGACTCAGACGAGACCTCAAAAAACTGAGATAAACAAAACGTTATACACCTGTGTCAGAGTGGTGCCTATAGACCCGCACAACCAAGCTATCTGCTGTGTCGTCTGGCATTTATGAGCAACGTAAAGCCTGTGGGAGTTACTGGCATGTCACCCGCGGCCTCCTGTTATGGCCTGTGTTGGTCCTACAAGACATTCAACTTCTTTATATTGCCCAAGCCTACATGCGCCACTGGTATAGGTCACAAGCCTGAAGGTCACTTGAAGCATACTGGACACCGGTCACCTGGAATGCCTGTGACGGGGTACCTGGGCCTGAATGTGTCTTTAGCTGGCCACACAGCCTAGATAATCAGCTCTTACTTGTTCCAGCACTTTGGGCCGTATTCGTAAAGATATATTTGTAGCAATTATCAAGATAAATAAGTGTCTATAACAATTATTTCTCTCATGGCCGGGACAACTCTAATCCTGTATTCAAGCTAATACTGATTATGACATTTTTGGTAGCTACGTGAGTGAAAAAAAAAGTATAGGCAAGCCATCTTAAAACACGTGGATGAGTAAAGCCCATATATCGAAAAGGGTTATTAAGATGAAATAGTTTTGGTTCTGACTGGACCCTCTTCAGAGACAGTCTTACGCCCAACTTCGGCCCAAGAAAGTTTATGAATACATCACCAGGGTTTAATGGTTGACCCAGGGGTAGCGTGTGTGTCGGGGTGTTTATCTGCGCCCATGGTAAGGCCCTCATTTATTATAGGCCAGGGTATTTCGTGATGGCGTCTCTGTGGAGTTGTTGACATTTTGTTTATGGAATTTTTGTTGTATAGTCTTTTTCCATCCAAAGAATTTTATAATGTATTAATGTGTGTGTGTGTGTGTGTGTGTGTGTGTGTGTGTGTGCGCGCGCGCGTGCGCGCGTGCGTGTGTCGCTGGTATAAAATCAGTCGGTATTTTTCCTGTATCACTATTGTCTTTCTTAAATGTTGCCTCTCCCTCGCTTTCCTGCATCGCTGACTTACAGGGCCAAGGAGATGGATTTCTCTTGTAGTAGTATTTCTTTTGGTGATTCTTGTACCGTATGTAACTTTTTATATTTAACCCACACACTACGATGGCGTATTTATATTGTTTGTAGCTATCAACAGACGATTTTATTCAGCTTGAAACCCCTCGTATTCTCGTAGTGAACAGGCCGAAAACGGTGTCCATTAACCATTTCAGTAATATGGAAACCTTTTTTTTTTTTTTCCGATGGATTATTTTATGCAGCTGAAGATAGACCTTTCACACTGGAAGGGTCATCAGCAGCTTCCAAGAACCCCTTCAGTACAATAGCTGCTCCTGTGTCTTGTTCTTGCTACCGACAGACAATTCTATTCAGCCTAAGAGACCCAGTGTAGCGAAGGAGTCAGAAACAGCCACCCTACATCAACCCTTTCAATAGAGTGATTATTTTTCTGTTAGTTTCACTGTTCTGTTGTATTCCTGTTACCGGCTGGAGGTTATATTCCGCTTGAGAGAAACTCGTGGTGAAGGCATCAGGCATAACCTTAATTAACCTCTTTATTTCTTTTCTGTTTCTGCTTCTCTGGTCACTGCTCCTCTGAAGTGTCTGCTTGCATCCTTCCACCTCTACGGCGGGCACGTAGCACCCATCTAGCAGCAAACTCTCATCCATATTCTGTCCAGCTCTCCAACACATTAGTTAACCTTTACTCCCAGTCCTTCTTGTATGCAACAGGTCAACTCTGGAACTGTCTTTCTTTTACTGTATTTCCTACTACTTGTGATCTCCAGTCTTTTAAAGGCAGTGTGTCCAGGTATCTCGAAACGAACGGATATTGAATTTGGCTCTGTGTTATTTGGTTATTATTTTTTCTTGGAGGGAACAATCATGCAGGCTTCTGGCCTTTGATTCCTTCTTCTTTCATAAAAAAAAAAAAAAAAAAAAATCCTTTTCTACTGCATCCAACAGATGAGTTTAACAGAGAGACCTTTAGTAGTGAATGAATTAGAATCAGCCGCCATTAACCGCTTTAGTAGTCAGTACCAGTGAATGGGTTAGAAGCAGCCTTCATTAACCCCAGTATTAGTGAATGAGTTAGAAGTAGCCTTCATTAACCCCAGTCCTTGTGCTTGAGTTAGAAGCAGCCGCCATTAATCCCAGTACCAGTGAATGAGTTAGAAGCAGCCTCCATTAACCCTTTCATTACTTTGAGTACATTTTTTCCCTCTAATACTGATACTGAGGTAAGTTCACCGTGTTTTTACCTTAGGACCGGTATATGACTTTTTTTTTTACATTTTTTTTTTTTATACATCGTGACCTTTGACCTCTGACTCACCCTAACTGTACTCTATAGGTTTGGTGGTGGTTCAGGCTAGAATGTCTACCCGTTCTTTTTCCGTTATATTGCTACCAACAAAGGATTAAATTCGTTCTCTGATGCCTTATGACCGTCATGAGAGAGTGCATTTTTTTTTTTTTTTCCTCCGACCTAGCCTAACTGCATTCTCTGGGGTAGTCGTGATTTACATGCTTGCTGACACTGATTTGCTGGTTTTACTCCTGCAGCAGACAAGATTTTTTTGTTTTTTATTTAACCCAAGACTCGTTATATATGATGCGTTTTTCGACATCTTCTTCATGACCTCTAACCTCTGACTACTTTTCTGTTACCTTCTTACTGCCGAGAAAGCGTTAAGGTCGCCCCTCCCCCTTTTTTTTTTTTGGGGGGGGGGTTGAAGTTCGATCTTTTTTTTCCCTTAGGTCCGTAAATAAGAGTACTTTTATTGACCACATAGTGACTTTTGGCTTCTGACTCACCCTTACTACATTGTACTTGCGGACACGGTTTAGACTGGACTGACAACCCGGTACATCGCTATTCTTGCTACTGACGAAGGGTTGTGTTCGCTTTCTTGTACATCTGACCCTTTGACTCCCCCTCATTCCACTCTCCAGGTCTGGCTGTGACTTGGGTGGTGAACTCCATATTCCGGTGCTTTTCTGCGTTGTTGTTGGTGCCGAAAAGGAGTAAAGTTACAATGATCCTCTTTATTACCTTAGGCCCGTCTCTCTCTCTCTCTCTCTCTCTCTCTCTCTCTCTCTCTCTCTCTCTCTCACACACACACACACACACACACACACTCATCATCTTGACCTCTGACCTCTGACTCAACATAACTGGACTTTCAGTTTTGCCGACTGCTTTTATGTTAAATTCTTGCCACCGACAGAGAACTATTTTTTTTTTTTTATCTTTTACGTTAGACCCATAGTATAGCAGTATGTTTATTGACCTCTGGTGACCTCTGACCTGAAATGATGCATTTTATTCTTGCTACCGACGAGAGGCTAAGTTCGTTCACTGTTACCTTAGGCCCGTAAATAAGAGTGTGCCCTTTGACCTCCCTGTGACACCTGACCTCTGGGTGGCCCTCTTTGCAACTCGCTAGGTTTGGTGAGTTTAGTGATTGGTGACGCTGACTTTTCCGCCATATTCTTGCCACCGATAGGGAGTTAATTTAGGGTAGTTCTCTTTTTACTTTGGTCCGTAGGTGTCTTTTCTTTCAACTTCCGTATGACCCCTGACCTCTAACGCAACCTTATACACTTTAGGTTTATTCTCTGCATTTCTATTTTATTCCTTCTACCAACAAGGGGTTAAGTTAATCCTATTTTTACCCTTGGCCCGTCAACGGGATTTTTCTTTTTAATTATTATCTCTTTGTGACCTCTGAGTCATCTTAACTGCACTCACCGTTCTGGTCATGGATTAAATATTTGTTGACTTCTTTCCTGTTACGCTTTTGATACCGACCGTCATTCTTCATCCCCTTTTTATCACAAACCTGTAATATGTCATTGCTGGGATGATTTTTTTACTTCGTTGATTAACCTTCTCATGACCTCTGACCTTTGACTCACTCTCACGCACCGTCTGAGTTTGATGGCGGCTTGGATGCTTGCTGACGCATACTACCTCAATACATTCTTCCTGCCGCAGAGAAGAAAAGTTTGTCGTGTCACAATTTAGGTCCGCAGTATGTGAGTACTAAGGTGATGAAATTATTTGCCCTTTCATCATGACCTCTACAAATGTTTACAGACCTTGAGTTGCTCTGAGTTTACTTGTTTACACATTTATCTTCACTCATGCATCCCAACACATCACAGTCAGCATGGAGTAAATAGTAAAGCAAGGAAACAAGACCAAGCAAACTTTTTATCTGATAGTGCTTCATTGTTATGGAAACTTGCTTTTCGTAAATATGGGTTAAAATCCTTCTGTATACTTTTCCCAACCTCTGTTCCAACTTAACCCCTTAAATCCAGTAACATATTTATTTTTGTAGCTTATTCTCGCTACCTCATGACGATTTTACTTATTTTAGGGAGACCTTTTGTCATGAAGTTAATGGAAGCTTTGTCTAACACCCTTACCCCCAAAAGTCTCTTAAGCTGAATAAAATCGTCTGTAAGTAGTAAGAATGAAATAAAGAATGTATGATAGGAGTGAAGAGGTCAACTGGGTTATCTGAGCTTGGTGTTGGCGTGGATGTTTGTTGTGTATTGCCAAGACGGTTCAGGTGAGACAGGCAGGTGACTTAAACATTGAGCAATGGACAAAAGGCAAAGCGTATTAAGAGAGAGAGAGAGAGAGAGAGAGAGAGAGGGCGGGCGGGGGACAGACAGACGGAGGGACAGAATAGACAGACGGAGGGACAGAATAGACAGACAGAGCGACAGACAGAACAGACTGATAGAAAGTGAGAATTCAGTGGAAACAAAAAAAGCACACGCTGTAAAACCAAATCACGTTCCTTCACTCTGTATTTTCGTGGTTGAGCATGATTTCACTCTTTGGCTGATCTGTATCTCTTACGTCACTGAACCCTTCACTCTGATAAGCATGTTGAGTTTGTTTAGTCAGCATTCATATTATTCAGGAGAGGGAAAGCTTTCACAATTAAAAAATGGAGAGAGAGAGAGAGAGAGAGAGTCTTTATCAGGCTATCACTGCGCTGCAAGAACTAATGTATTTATATTTTGATAAACTCCTGTTGATATTTATTCAGCACAATCAAACCGCACCCCGTCAAAAGAATTAATGAAACTTAAGCTCAGAGATGTGGTTCAGCTGAGGGAAATCCTGCCATGCTATCTTTCCCCTGAGTAGTATCTGTGAGGAGTATTATTTCTTTCACTGTATGGCGTTGAATTTTTTTTAATGTAAGGAAGAAAGAACCAAAGACCAGAAGCCCGCAAGATTGTTCCCTCCAAGAAAAATAAAAACAAAATAACAAAGAACCAAATTCAAGATACTGAGGGTCGTATTCTAAGAGCCTTTGAAGATCTCGTGACACCTCTTCCTCAGCGATTTATTCTTTACATATTCTGACATTAAGTAAAAGGAAATATAAAAGACATCGGTGTATTGCATTGGTTACCCTTTCCTTTGTTTTCAACACACCTGGGTAGTAAATTCAGGCCAAAACTAGGGATTTCGTTCAGCTGGATAAAATCTTAGGGGTAGAAGTGTCTGAAAAAAAATGTGCCGGTGTATATGTTTTACTCTCATTTGAAGCATGCGACACACCCTCACCTCTGACCTGCACCGCCACTAAAGGGGCGTGTGTGTGTGTGTGTGTGTGTGTGTGTGTGTGTGTGTGTGTGTGTGTGTGTGTGTGTGTGTGTGTGTGTGTGTGTGTGTGTGTGTGACAGAGAGAGAGAGAGAGAGAGAGAGATAAACGTCTGTAGGTAGGTCACTCAGGTTCCTGTATGGTACACTTAGGTCATATATGGCGCCCCAGTCGACCTATATACTCCACACCCACCCGCTGCCACACCCACCCAGGCTGCCTCTCGTGCTATTGTTTTAATGATATTATGAGTACCGTATTCTCGTCGGCTAACCCTCTCACGGGCGAAATAACTCCAGCATTCTATTCGAGTCACCATTGGATGATTTTATTAAGCTGAGAGTGAGTTCAAAGAGCCAGTATCTGTGTTAATAGTGACAAAATCAACTCTCTCTTGACCACGAAAATTGTAGTATCCCATTCCAGGTAACATCATATGATTTTATTCAGCTGAGGGTGATTAACAGGAGCCTGAAAGTGATAATACTTGTACCATTAACCCTTTGATGGTCAGGACGGCGCTGTTACTCTGTTCCAACCAACACCATACGATTTTATTGAGCTAAGGAAGTAACAGGAGCCCGAGAGTGTGAGGGAGTCTGTCTAGCACTTCTCTCAGTGAAACAAACTCTTTATGTTTTTTTTACGTGATCATATATTACAACATATAGCTATAAATTGCAGCTTACAAGTGGGTATTAAAATGCCGTCTGGGGAAACATATTACTGTACTGGTAAGAAAGTGGTGCTCGAGAAAATCATTATGTATCAGAAATCCGGCCTTGAAACTTAACCCTCCCGGAACTTCGAAATCAAATTTTGGTTTGTTTTTGCTGTCTCCAAGCGATTTTATTCAGCTCATGGGAGAATTATTAAGCGTAAGTGGTTACATACAGTCTTCATTGACTCCTTCACCACTAGAGATGACAGAACCCTATAATGGTAGGTATAAGAAAACACAAAACTTCATCGTTTGAGTGGAGTTAACTCTTTTTGTGCGATGACAACTTCCCATTTTCTCTCTGTCACTACTTCATCATTCTTATATCTGTGCCTCCCAATACTTGTCCTCCATTCCATTTCATCTTGTCTTTTTTCCATCTTTTTTTCTGTATTTTTCTTTCCCATATCTCCTGCGTTCTTATATCTTTTCCCTATATCTTCTTCTTCATACTTCTTCCTCCTCCATCCATCTCTCCTTCTTATGTCTGTCTCATCTTTTCTCTTTTCTTCATATTGTCTTTCCTTTCACCTCTTCGTTTCATCCCTCCCTATGTCTGTCTCTTTTCTTCATATCGTCTTTTTTTTTTCACCTCTTCTTTGTTGCTTTCCTCACTCCATCCTTTCTCCTGTTCCTTCATCCCTCTTCCTCTCTCGTCTGTCTGTCACCCTCTTTCCCTACTCATCCTCTTGTGTGTTTTCTCCCATCACTCGTCGTACCGCTTTTATACTTCTCTCATATATTCCTCTTTCTCTTCTGTCGTTTCTTCCCGTCATTCTTCCTATCTTCCTCCCTTCCTCTTCTGTTCCCATCTTCCTTCCCCTTTTCCCCTCTTGATTCTTCCTCTCAGTATTTTTGCTTTCTTCTTTCCACCTCTCCTCTTTCTTTCTTCCTTTTGTCCCTCCTCATGTCTCTTCTTCCCACTCTTCCTCCCGTCTTCCTCATCTTTTCAACACTTCCTTCGCTCTTTCCATCTAGTCTCCTTTTCCCACTCTGCCTCCTGTCTCTCTCCCTTCCACAGGCCAATCAGATCAAGGCTTCAATTCTAGGCCAATCAGGTGCATCTGGAGGCCTTTTAACTTCATACCTTATATCAAAACTTTTATTCTGCTTATGAGAACATCCTGGAAAAGAAAAGAGTTAATTAAGGTTATATTCTATTCCTCTAGATTGGACAGTCCCCCCTTAGCAGAAATAACTGTGTGGTATTAGCAAAAATATAGTAAAGAAGACGTCATCGTACTGAAGGGATTTAAGGGTAAAGCCACCCTGTTTCTGTTTCATGGCCAACTTTGATTTCCCCAAAGCATAATTCCTCCCTTGTTTTTTTTTCTCTCTGTCTTTCTTTCTCTCTTTTTCTCTCCATTTCCCTTTTCTTAATCTCTTTATCTCTTGTATCTGTACCTTAATCTTTCTCGTTTCCTCCTTCACTCTTTTCTTCCTTCCTTTCTTCCTTTTTTTCCCTTCTTTCCTTCCCTCGTCCGTTAAGTATACTCATTCAATTCCTTTTTTTTTTTTTATATGTTTCCTCTTTAATTCTCTCCTTTTTAATTTTCTTCTCTTTTTCCATCCTTCTATATCTTTTAATCGTTTCTCCTATCCCATCAATCTTTCTTCTCGTTCATTTATTTTTTTCATCTCTCTTCCCTTCTCCATTTTCTCCACATTTCACATCTTGTCTTTCCTTCCTTCCCTCTCCCATTCTGTTAGCTTTATTTCCCTCCTCCTCCTCCTCCTCCTCCTCATCCTCATCCTCATCCTCCCCCCTTTCATTCCTCATCATCATCTCAGTCCACTCTTCCTCCATCCTTCTCTCCATCCCTCCTTCCTCCATTTATCCTTCTCCTCTCACCTGATCCTCTCTTTGGCTCATCTCTTTTCTCTTTTTCTCTTATTCCATCCTCATCCTCCCTTACTTTTCCTTTCTCTCCTTCCATCTACCCTCTACCCACTACATTATTATCTTCCTTCCAGTCTCCAAAAGTGCCTCCTCCTATCCTCCCTTCCTCCTACACTTTATTTCTCTTCTTTCTCCTCCTTTATTCCTCGTTTCAAGTTATGTGTGTTTAAGGGAATACGCGTTTTTCATGAAGTATATTTTTCTTATTCTTCTCTTTCTCCTTATCTCTTCCTTCCCATCGTTTCTTCCATCTTTTTTGTTTTTTATCCCTCCCTCCATCACTCTTCAGTTATCCAGTCTTTGTTAGTTATTTGGGTGAAAAGAGAAAGGAAAAGAAGTGGGAGGAATGGGAAGAATGTTAATAAGAAAGATAATGTCAGCGATGGGGGATATATCAAGGTAGAAAATGAAGGTGAAAGTGAAGAGAGAGAGAGAGAGAGAGAAATGAGTGAACAATGACATACGAAAAAGAATACACATTTTACATTAAAACAAAGGGAAAAAAGCAGAAATCTCTCTCTCTCTTTCTCTCTCTCTCTCTCTCTCACACACACACACACACACACACACACACACACACACACACACACATTGCCCTCCCACACACACACACATTGCCCTCCCACATCACGTACACAGTAAATTCATCACACTTATATATTTGGCAACTATCATGTCTGTCTGGGAGATATACACGTACATACGTTTACATACATGCACACTCATTTAGGAACACACACACACACACACACACACACACACACACACACACACACACACACACACACACACACACACAGATCCTCCTACTTCTCCATTGCTACAAGGGAAAAAAAATCTGAAATGTTTGTAGAGATGAAAAACTGCATGTGAGTCAGAGTTCTTTATCAATGGGTATAGAACCCCGACTCGCCTCCCATCCTAAATGCTCTCTTGTTTTTGTACTTTTTTGTCTTGTTTCTGCACTTTTTCCATCTCTACATCTTAAGGCAATTTGGATTTTTTTTTTTCTAGTTTATGATCTCTTTAAGGGAATTAGCTACGAAATACACAATCGCCATACGAAAAAACGACTTTTAACTATGATAATCGCCTCTGTGATTACAGATGCAGAATACGTAGAATACTTGCGTGGACTGGGCATTACGAATCAATGACGTTTTACATATTCAGAGAAGTTCTGAGTGCTAGAAAATCTTTTTAGGCTGTAACTTACGTACTGCAGTTCGAATGCTGCCATAAGTATGAAAAACATCTGTTGTTACGAAGCGTTTGGGTGTTTAACACACTCGTGAACGTCTCTTCCTTTTGGAGTTATGGCTGAGAAAGAATAAAGAGTGAAATCGATAGTTCTGCGACCCGGTTTAGCGGATTCCTGCAAAGGTTAGCGGGACTTTGCCAGTAATCTGCACTTACAGAGCGAAAATCTTTGTCAGTATGCTTAAAACTGGGCATCGCGAGCCATGTGGTGCTCGTACCCCAATACCTTATGTATGGGACTTCATTTGAAACTACTCCATCCCAAGCAATTAGTAATGAAGGTATGATATTCTAACCTATTCCTGTTACCTCCAGAAGATTTTAGTCAGTTACGGCATGATTAATTGTACTGAAGGAGTTTAGGAAGACACTATATCGTCTGAGGATAGTAAGAATACATTATACGAAAGATCCTCGTTCAGAAGGGATTAAAATAAATGTCTAAGAGTTATCGCTGAACGTCGGTGTCAAGGATGAGGAAATTATGTGGTGGTGTGCTCAGAGGCGGGAGGCTGGCTGTGGCTAAGGTGAGAGAGAGAGAGAGAGAGAGAGGAGAGAAAGAGAGGAGCGGGGTAGGGGGAGGAATTAATTGAAATCTTAGGAAGCAAAGTGGGAATTAATGAAAGAAAAATTACATACAAATGAGGGACGTACAAGAAAAAGTAACTAAAAGAAAAGAGTAAGCATAATAAAAAAAATGGAGGAACGATGAAAAAGTGGGTGAGTGAAAATAACGAAGGTAACGGCAAAAACTCCATAAACAAGAGAAAGATAAAAGCATAAGAAAACGAGAGTGCAAATAGAGGTTAAAAAAAAAAAAAAAAAGAAGGCAAGAGAAAGACACACCCAAGCACAGAGGAAAAAAACAATGACCTTCCGACATTACATGCTCCAAATCAGAATATAGCAGAAAAGTCTAATAATTCTCTCTTTCTCTCTCTCTCTCTCTCTCTCTCTCTCTCTCTCTCTCTCTCTCTCTCTCTCTCTCTTATTTTGTAGTCGATATATATAGACAGCTAATTAATTTTTCTCTTCCCTTCCTTCCTTCTTCGTGTTTGAATTCGTTTTGTCTGCAGTTTTGAAGTTGTATTCTCTCTCTCTCTCTCTCTCTCTCTCTCTCTCTCTCTCTCTCTCTCTCTCTCTCTCTCCAGGTTGTAATTCTTCTCTTTCTTTCCCTTCCGTCCACTTTCCCTCCTTCCCGCTCTCTCCCCTCGTGACCTTGGCTGCCAGTGTGACCCCCCACGGTACACTGACCTTACGCCGTGACCTGCTTTACGGTATTACATGACCCCCCACCACCTCAGGCCAGAAAGAGGTTACCGGTATTGTCTGTGGGTCAGGTTACGACAGGGTTAACGTGAAATTTGGTCTGGTTTGTGAAGTTGAGTGCATACATATTTAGTTACGAAATAGAGTGGTGGGAAATTCAGTGTATTTGTATTTATATCACTGCTTCTATCTGTTTATCTGTCTTTCTATTTGTCTGTCTGTCTATCTGTCTATACATAGATCTGTCCATCTGTCTATCTATATCTATCTATGTTTCTGTCTCGTTCTGCAACTTGGATTTATGAAACTGTATGCAGCTGGTGTGTTGTGAAGTTCTGGGTACCTACTGAAAAGCTGCGAAGTGAAGGAGAATTAGTATGGTCTGCAAATTTGGCATATTCTAAGCGATAGTGGAAGTGTTAACGCGAAACATGTTTAGTTCGAGAATATGATGCATCTAAGACAGCAGCGGATGGTTAGTGTGCACCTATAGGGCTTGAGCGTTGACTACATCCTGAGCTGTTACGAAATGGTGTCACACGAGTACTGATTAAGAGTATGTTATGCATGAGGCAACATCGTAATGCCAGCACGGATGTAGGTCGCTCATCTACTCTTAAATATTGTGGATGTCTTTAATCGTAAAGACTTGCTGACACAGTTAACGAAATTAACAACGTGAGTTGAGTAAGATTTTGTTAAATATTGCAGACGGTGTGAAAATTGTGTGTTTTAAGACCTTAGTGCCCAGTTGCCTTAGGAAATGGTTAATATGGCAATTGTTCAGTCTGACAGTTGGATACAAACCGGTGTGCTTGTATGTATTATCATAAAAGATTTAATATGAAGCATCATTTACATGAGAGAGAGAGAGAGAGAGAGAGAGAGAGAGAACGTAGCAATGGATGACTTAATGAATCCTAGAAAAAATATAAATTAATCAGCACACAAAAACCAGACAAGCTAGGTGATCAGAAACTGTCGCTCGTATTCCCAAACTCTACCTACTCTCCCTTCCCCCCACTCCCCTCCTTACTTGACGCTGAAGGTGAAAAAAGAAGAAGAAAAAAAAAAATGGCTGGGGTAAAAAGAGGCGTGGCTGGTATTGGTACTGGTATTGGTAGTCACTGAGGCGCGACGAATGCTCCAGTTACGTGTGAGAACTTTCATTGCGGCTTCTGTAAAAAAACAAAAAGGGCATATTAATTAAGGGTACAGTGAGGAGAGGATGACCGAGAACTAGGTGATAAGGTAATATGGAGGGCGACTAGGATGGTGTGGAGAGGGAGGGCGGCTCAGAGTTAGGTGAAAGGTAGAGATTATGAGACAGGATGAAAAAAGGAAGCTCGGAAATAAAGCTGAAGGATTGTGGGAAAGTACATGAGGGAGGGCGGCTATAAATTAGACGGCAAAGCTTTCATTAGAACAGCAATGGTAACCTCTTCTGTATATTCTGTTTGGTTTATTTTTTACCGCCACTAGACGATTTTATTCATCTTAGGCGAAACTCTTTGTAATGGAGGGATTAGTGAAAGCAATATCTAACCCCGTGATTCTGAAGGCATCTCATAGCACAATTAATCCGCGAGGAAGTAGCAAGAGTGATATAACAATTATATCATAAGACTGAAGGGGCTAATACAAGAGACACAGTGAGAAGAGGATGATAAGGCAGGAAACTGAAAGATGGTGCAAAAGAACATGAGGAAGGACGGCGTATATCACAACAGCTTAAGAACAGTGATGCTATTAATGGCGGGCAGGATGAGAAGACGACGACCAAGAACAACGGTGAAATGAACATATGGGAGAGAGAAGCATTCCATAGAACAATTATGATGAAAGTTGTAATGCTGATTAGTGACAGAAGGGGAGAATGCAAAGACTGAGAACGAGGTGGAATGAGAAAGTGGCGGAGGGAGGCTTTCATTTGACCAGATATGCTGAAAGTTGTCTTGTTAGTTCGGGATGGAATGGAAAAATGATGAGTGGGGGAGAAAAAGCGAGGTGGTATGAGAACACCTGGACAAGGACTGGCTTCCTCATCCAAGTATACCTCGAGTCGATGCTTACCTCAGAGTCAGACTTAACTCAGTCGCAGCTTATCTCAAATCACGTGTTAAAAGGATTTAACTTCATGTTCTTGATTACCTCAGAGTCATTGTTCTTCGTCCTAGACCTAGAGCATCACATTGGGCAGTAATGGGCCGGACTTGCACTGCTGTCCCTACTCACTCGATTATCACCTGCACACCAGCCCTACCTGTACGTCATGATGGAGACCCAGCTCCCCATACAGTCCCACACCACGTCTAAAGTCGGTAGTGACACAGGGACCATTTCTCGTTGCCTGACCCAGCACTGGTGTACAGAGGCACGCAAGCTGCCCTGGACCTTGTTATCCCGAAACAGGTGACGCCTCAGCGGGTCAGTTCAAGTTGACACCTACACACTCACATAGATCTTTACAACGACGTGCTCGTCGTATGCTCTTATCTAACGCCTACCTGTTCACTTGTTCTCCACAGTGCACAGATCCACATTTTTTTAGTTTTATATGTTATAATGCGGAACGAAGAGATTGTTATCAAATGAACCTTTCTTTAATTAGAACAATATTTAAATCAGCCGAGATTACAACGTAAATGTGCTTTATGTTCACCTGCGCTTTTCTCCCATATATAGAAGTATATCTGGATACCTCTCTCTAGCGTACCTGAACATTGAAACTAGTTTAAATCTGAATAATAATAATAATAATAATATTATTATTATTATTATTATTATTATTGTTATTGTGAGTCATTATCACTTGAAACTAAGATAATAAGCAGCGCCCGTCTGTCCACACAGTCACATTCCTATTCTGTCCATCTCTATAGCGCAAGGTAACCGGTTTCTCTGCCTACGACCTCCAGTCTTTTATCTTTAGCACACCATGAAATCTGGAGGTGAAATTGCCTTTTTTTTTTTTATCTTTTTTCCACCTAACTTTTGAAGAGAAATTTTTCCCAAACATTGAGACCCTATTTCTTTTTCCAGTGCCTAATGATGATGGAAATAAAGAAGAAAGTGAAATAAAGTTGCGAACGAAATGAAAGGCGCTGCAGTGAAAGGAAGGAAAACACAATGGCGTCAGCAGTGAGTGTCCCGTTTTCTGTAGCGGGTTAAGGGGTGACTGTGAGAGACGCCCAGGGATTATAGCCTTCAGGATGGGGGGCGTCGGCTCTCGTAAACCTCTCTCTATCGACGCACGGAAATATAATAGTCATAATAAAAATGTTCCCGCTTTCTTCCCTCTTCCTCAGATTATTCTTTTGCCTCTCTCTCTCTCTCCTCATGCCCTCTCATCTTCTCTTGGCTTCCTCTCTCTCTCTCTCTCTCTCTAAGTCAGGTCTGAAACATGATACTAATGATTATACCACCAATAAAAACATTCCTTGACTAGAAAATCAAATCTTAACCATATTCAAGATTATAGAATTAACAACGGCACCAAAAACGATTATCACAATTTTTATTCATGTCTCTTTTAGCACATCAGGTAAATAATCATCCATAATTAAAATTCGAGGGTCTGAAAGAAGTTATATTAAAAAACCACTAAAGCTGTTGATAAGAGTGCATTGACAACGGTGGCGGGATGATGAAGGCAGCATACAAATGAGAAACACTAAAATTGACAATAAACTAACAGCGTCCTTACCATCTTCTTCACGAGTTTGTTTTCCTACAATTGAAAATCAGCTTAAAATATAATAATAATAATAATAATAATAATAATAATAATATGATGATGATGATGATGATGATGATGATGATGAAAAGAAAAAATAAAAGGAAAAGAAAAAAGGTGAAGGAGAAAAAGAATAGCAATAATAATAATAATAATAATCTTCCCCTGGCAGGCATAGTTTCTTAGATTTTTATTCCAAAACTCAAGCAAAAATTGAAATAACGTGAAGGTGATAATTTTCTCTTCTTGCGTACCCCTTATTACCCACGCACTTGAATTTGTCCTCAGTTCAGACGCCAAGATAAAGGAAACGTGAATATCTTAATGAAGAAAAGTATTAACGTTTCTCTTTTATTTTCGGACACTTTTAACCTCAGTTCAAAAAAGTAATAATAATAATAATAATAATAATAATAATAATACCGCCACCACCACCACCAATAATAATAATAATAATAATAATAAGCCCATTGCATTACATCTTCATTACCTCATCCGGAGCGTAGGGACCCGGGGCTAGGCTACTTAGTCTCAAACTATTCACAGAAAAGCTAAAACATCCCTTGTATTTAAGCGCTTTATGGACCTTATCCGTCTGGAGTGCCTTAACCAACTAGACCACCAGGCCTCCGTTTGGTTATATGGTTACTACCTAGTGTAATCAGTGGTATCTGATTGTACGAGAAACTGGTTTGCCATCCAATGAAGAGTCACTTGGAGGTAATACTGTATCAAGTGAATGGATGGTGGCCGACGTCACCTTCCGGTAATATAAATAATAATAACCATTACACCTTTCCCCTCCCAGCATACCATTTTCATCCCAAACATATTTCCCATATTTTAAAACCCCAGCTCAAGAAAGGAAGAAAAAAATGAATAAAAATAAAGCGTTAAATCTTCCCTCTCAGCTTTTGTGTATACATCCTCGAGAATATTTGGCACCGGTGTCGCTCTTACGTTCCAAAAATGGTCGCTCAGATGCGGGATAATCTTACGGTAAATACGGGAGGCTGAGGGAATGGACGAAACGAAAATAAACACTGGGTCCCTCTGTCAGTCTCGCCTTTCAGTGTTTTTTTTTTTCTTAGTTTTTGCTTATTATTTTCGTGCGCTTTCTCTTTTGTCTGCCGCCTCTCTCTCTCTCTCTCTCTCTCTCTCTCTCTCTCTCTCTCTCTCTCTCTCTCTCGTTCTGTTCCGTACTTGTGTGTGTTTTCACCTTTCAGTACAATAAAGTTATTGTATTTATTATTAACCACTTCCAGGTAGTTTTTCTTTGTTTTTTCTTTTTCCTTTTTTTTTTTTTAAGGTCACATTAAAGAGGTCAAAAAGTTCCTTCGAGTACCCATTCACTGTCATGACGATTTATGACTTCTTACGTTTAAATAATTTATCTTCATTTTGGAAAGGATCTCTTGCTGGCATTAAATTTTACCCCTCTAGCACCCATTCACCATAATTATGATTATTATTTCTACCACGCGAGTTTTTATTTTACTTTATTCTTATTTCTGCCACGCGACTTTTCTTAGGTCAGTTATCACCTCTCGTCTTAGAGGTTTTGAAGTACCTCCTGTAACCCTTTCCCTACCATGACTTTTTTTTTTCATTTCTTACTACTACTACCATTCGATCTTACATTACTTCACAGCTGTTTAAAGGGCCAAATATCTGACAGTAACTCGTTCCCTATGATGAGGATATTTTTTTTTCACTTAATTCATAGTCATTCTATTTTTCATCATCAGAACGGACTTGCGGTACTAAACGTATTAATGCAACTGTATTCATCTTTTCCTGCTTGCCCCTTTCGTCCTCACCTCCCTATCTCGTTCATCCCCTCCCCTCAATTCTGCCTTCTCTATCTCTCTTATTTTCCCATTTTGGTTTTCTCCCATCTCATTGACTTCCCTTTGCTCTCTCCCTTTTTCTTTTTTTTTTTCTTCCTTTCCATTCCTTACCTTCTCGGAACTTATTTCACTTATCCCTTCTTTTTTTTCTTTTCCCCTCCGTCCTCATATTTCTTCTCCCTCTCCTCCTCCCTCTCCCTGTGTTTCTTCCACATTTTTCCACGGACTCCCTTAACCTCTTGAGACTGAGGACGCCATTTTTATTGTTATTCCTGCACCAAAGTAATTTTTTTCGCCTTCAGAGACCACCTTAGTAGTGAAAGCTATTGAAGGCTAAATCTACTCCATCCACTTTCAGAAATTACCCTGAGCTGAATGAAATAGTCTGGATGTGGCAGGAACTAAGTAAATTATACATCTTATTTAAGGAGTTGACTTTAACCTCATCCCATCCCTCTTCACCCAGTTTTCCTCTTCCCCCATTCTTCATTTTCTTTATTCCTTTTCTCTTTTCCCGTACCTCTTTCTCCTCCTCCCTTAGTTAAAATTATTTCACTTCTCCCTCACTCACTTTTCTCCTTCTGGTCCCCATCTCCTCTGTCAGCTTGCTTCACCCCTTCCCTTTCTTTCCATCTCTTTTTCCTTTCCTCCTTCCTTCACCATCTCCCTTTCTCCCCTTTCCTCCTTTTTTCCCATCTTATTCTACCGATTCCCCCTTCCCTCTTTTTTTTTTCCCCCTCATTTTTACCTGCGCCAAAACTGCCAGGTCTATAAGTGGTACCCCTGGGGTATATTTTTTTTCCCCTCAAGGAAAGTTCGAATATCTGTTCTTGGAGAGCTCTGAGCGATTTTCCTATGAATTACAAAGTTGCTCGGCTTGAAATTTTGAGTTGATTTAGCATGTCAGCTGTTGTGTCAGCTGACGCTTTAGCTGACTATTAGGCGATTTTCAATTTCGACTCTGCAGCATTTTGGCGATATTGTTTTGAAATACAAAGTTGCTCAGCTTGAAATTTTTAGTTAGCTTAACATGTCAGCTGTTGCATCAGCTGATGCATACTGTATTTTCGCTGTAGGTCCATGATGATAGTCTCTTCTTGTTTTCTTGCAGTTCTTCCTTTCTTCCTTATCTCTCTTCCTTCCTCCTCCTCATCTTTCTCTCTCTCTCTTCCTCTCTTCCTCATCTCTTTTCCCCCTCCCTATCTCTCTTTCTTCTGTCACCTCATCTCTCCCTCCTCCTTTCTTCCCCGCTATCCTTTTCTTCCCTCCTCCATTCTTCTCGTCCCACTCTTTAAACGTTCCTTCCCCGTCCCCTTATCCCTCTCTCCATTCTTCTCCCCCTCTTCAAACATCCCCCCTCCCCCATGATGCGTGCGTAAATGCAAGTACCTTTTTTTTTTTTTTTTTGTATAAGCCATTCTTCACTTCTCTTGCTTTCTCTTTCACTTGTATCTCTTCTTTATATCTTTTCCACCCACTTCTCTCACCATCTTTTTTCCTACCTTGTTTTATTTTTCACTTGCATGTTCAGTTTTTCCATTCTCCTTCCTCATCATCCTTTCCCTTCCTTCTTTTCTCCTTTACTTATCCCTCTTCTTTCCTCTTTCTCCACTCACTTCCTTTATGATCCTTCCCCTCTCTTCCTTTCTCTTTCACACTTGCTTCTCGTCTCACCTCTTCCTTCACTCACCCTTCTCATCATCTTTTCTTATCCTTACTTTCTCTTTCATCCACCCCCTTTACCCCTTCGTTATCTTCATTTCCTTTACTCCTCTTTTCAGGTTTCGTCGCATTTTTTTCACTCGTTCCCTCCCTTTTCTTGCATTTCCATCCTTTTCCACATTTTTCTTTTCCACAGTTCTTTCGCCTTACTCTCCTTTCTCTACCCCTGAAAATCTTTTACTAATTTCTCAGATCACGCCCTACTTCCCACTTCCTCATCTTCTTCCTCACTCCTCTCCTGTACCTCTTACTCATCGTCCCCTTGCCTCTTACTCATTTTTCTTCTCATCTCTTACCCTTCTTTGGCTTTCCCCTCCTCTTCCTCTCTCGTCCCCTACCTTCCCCTCTTATTTCAACTTACTCTTGAGCCTCTCAGTCTTTACCCTGACTCTGTCCTTCAAACTCATTTCTCCGTCTCCCGACCTTCCTCTCCCCCTCCCCCTCCCTCCCCATCCCCATCCCCATTACTCTCCCTCCCTTTTCATCTTCCATCGCACCGTTCCTCCCTTTTCCAAACCCTTTCATCCTCTCTCTCTCTCTCTCTCTCTCTCTCTCTCTCTCTCTCTCTCTCTCTGACCTCTCTTTCAGCACTTCCTCCTTCCTCTACCCTTCCTCTCTCCTTCCTCTTTTCTTTCTCTCTCGTTCCTACCCCGTTTTTCTCCATCCTCGCGTTTTCTTCTCTCTTCCACTCCCACCCTCTTCTCCTCTTGCTTCCTCACTCCCTTCCCTTCCTCTGTCTCAGCCCACATCTCCTTCCTTCCCCTCTCTTCACCCTTTCTCTCCTTCTTTCCTCCTCCTCCTTCCTCCAAGCCCATCCATCATCCTCCACCCCTTCCCTTTCCCCCGTCCTTCTCTCCATTCCCTCCTTCCTTTTCTTCTTCCACTTTCCTCCAAACCATTCCCTCATCTTCTTCCCCAGCCCTCTCCCAAGTCCCTCCTTCTCCCCTCTTTCCCTTTCCTCCTCCCCCCCCCCCTCCCTTGAGTAGCGGTCCACCACAAGGATCATTACCGTGTCCCCTGACGTCACAGCTTTCACCACTCACACCTCACCACAACACCGCACTTCTCACTCTCACACCATTTATCACTCGCACTCTCATAGCAGTCATTTGTTGTGGTTTCTTCACTTTCGCTTCTCTCTCTCTCTCTCTCTCTCTCTCTCTCTGTCCACCTCATCACACCTCCCCACACCACACCATCACACACTTTCTAGCTCACCACAATACCGCAGTCACGCCTCCACTGTTTATTCCCTCAGTCTTTTATTCTGTATTGTTCATTGTTGCATCTTCTTCGTTCTTAACTTTGCTATTTTTTTCTTGTACCTTTTCTCTCACTTATGTTCATATCTTCGTAGGTCAGTTTATTATTCACATTTTCTTTTTTTGCCTTTCTGTTTATTTCCTCTCTCTCTCTCTCTCTCTCTCTCTCTCTCTCTCTCTCTCTCTCTCTCTCTCTCTCTCTCTCTCTCTCTCTCTCTCTCTCTCTCTCTCTCTCTCTCTCTCTCTCTCTCTCATCGTCATCTACTGTTCTTATTTTTGCTTTTTTTTTTTTTCGCTCTGTTTGCTCTTCTGAATTCTTGGCGGTAGATTTTTAACATTAGAACATTCCTAGCACCTATCCCTTAGCGATTTACTTTCTGTGTTACACCTCAGTATTTTAATTTATGTGAGTCATATGTTTCTAGCCCCTTCACTGCGTTGACGTCTTTCATTGTCTTGATATTCAGTCGATTTTATTTAACTTAGAACAGACTTTTCAAAATTAATGAGTTACCTACAGCCTTCATTAAGCCTTTTGCACTGCTAGGCGATTCTCACAAGTAAAATAAAATATCTAGTATCAACAATAAACACTAGGCGATTCCCACAACTTAATAAATTATCTTGTTGCAGCCATAATAAACTTCAAGACGGTGGAATGATAGTGAATGAATAAATAAAACCTAGTATGCATAAATGACATACAGGTGGTCAGACACAGAGATAGACTGAGAAAAGGGAAGGGAGAAACAGGCAGCGCTACATCAAGTGAGTGGATGATAGTCGTCACCACCTACCACCAAATTGCCGAATAACATCTGAAAACATACAGGTAGGCAAGAGGCGCTGCGGTAGCCTCAAAACTCACAAGACGAGGACCCTCACTGACACCATAACCCTCTCATGCTTGGGACAACTCAAGTGCTTTATATTAGCTGATGCCACAAAGTGTTATTCGACTGAGAGAGAGTCACAGGAAGCGGAAAGATTTAGTACTGTTGCCATTAACCTCTCATAATTGGGATAACTTTATAATTTTATTCCAGGTAATGACTGACGATTTTATTTCTTTTTTAATTATGGGTGAGCCAGTGTAGCCTGTGATATTAACCCTGAGGTAGCGATGAAGAAGGCATACTCCATATATATGGCATCATTATTGGAACATGCCATGGAAAATGAAAAAAGTTTAACCGTTCCATCTTACTGCAGACTCTGCTATGAAATGCAGCATAGAGTCTTACCTATCCCAGCCTCACAGGTGTTATAAACTGATCATCATTAATCACATCTTACCTACGCCTTCCAGTACTGGGTTTTAGTAGTATGGCACATAGTATTTTTATTATCCTTTTATACTGCTCCTGTTCCCCTCTGTCGCTTTGCCTACACCATTTTCTTACTTCATTTTCTCACTACATTATTATATCATCACACTTTCTTTTTGAGCATTATTTTTTCCATATTTGCTGTTATATATATATATATATATATATATATATATATATATATATATATATATATATATATATATATTATATATGTATGTATGTATGTATGTATAATGAACGAAAAGAAAGGTCAGGGGAAAAGGAAAGGAGTGACTGTGGGAAGCGAAGGGCGGGAGATTGAGGGCGAAGGGTAAAAGCATGAGGGATGAGGGAGAGTGAACGGAGATGATGTGACGGATGGAGGATGTAGAAAGGTAAAATGTAGAGGGCAGTAAGAGAGAATGAGACAGATTTTATATACAATATATATATATATATATATATATATATATATATATATATATATAAATGTGTGAGTGTGTGTGTGTGTGTGCGCGCGTGTGCGTGTGTGTGCGTGTGTGTGCGTGTGTGTGTGTGTGTGTGCGCGCGCTTACGTGTGCATGCTCATAAAAGAGAGAAAGGAGGAAGAGTAAAAATCTCTCCCCGTCTCGGCTACACCCACTCCTGTCAGGTCTCTTCCTACCCTTTCACCATCCCATTGAGGGTGTGTGGAGCCCCTCTGCGTCCCGAAAGGAGCGTGGAATATTGCAGCAGCCAGTGTATTGTTGCTGCACAATGTAGCACAGGCCACATCTTCATACCCTCGACGCGGGTAGTGCACTGTAAAACCGTTAAGTATTCCATCTTCATTTTTTATCTGCCTTTCGCTGCATCTTCAACATCTGTTCTTCCTCTTAATTTTCTTTCAGTGTCTTTCCATTAGTTTCTTTTCTCATCTTTCTCCTTTTTATCTCCCTTTCTGTCACTTAAAATTTTTTGGATCTCCTCTTCTTTCTGTGCGTTATCTGTCATGGTCATTCTCTTAATTCTTTCCCCCATCTTCATCATTATCATCATCCTCTCATCATCATCTCATCTTCCTTTCTTCTTTAATTCCTGTCACGTCTGTCATAGTTTCTCTTCTTATTTTTCTTATTTTCATCTTACCATCATCTTACCACCTCATCAGCCTCTCTTTTTCCTCTTCATTTTTTCCCCCCTGTCTCTCTTGCTTCCCATTCCCGTCTTCCTCGCCTTTACCCTCCTTCTCCAGCCAACTTTCCCTTTCTTCCACTCCTTCTCAACTCCCGTCTCCTTCCCCGTCTCTCCCAGCTTTCCTGTTTTTGTCTCTCACCGTCTCATCGTCATCTTTACCCTCCAGCCTTCTTTCTCTTCCTCTATTCAGTGTTTTTTTCTCTCCATTTCCGTTACATATTTCTATCTCCCCCACCTTTTCTCTCTGCCACCCTTTGTATCCGTTTTCCTCACCTTTCTATCCATTTATTTCTCTCCATCTCGTTTACCTTCTCTCCCTATCTCTCTCACCTTTCTCCATCTTCCTCACCGTCTCTCCATGTCTCTCTCACCTCTCCATCTCCCTCACCTACTGTCCTCGTCTCCTTCCCCTTCTCTCTCCGTCTCCCTAACCTTATCCCTCCATCTCCTTCATCTTCTCTCCTCAGCATCCTCACCTTTTGTCTTCATCTCCCGTACCGTCTCTCACCACAACCCCATCTCCGTCATTTTCTTCCCTGTTTCTCATTTCCCTCTCCATGTGTCATACCACCCTACTTTCCTCTCTCATCCTGTACATTGTGTGTGTGTGTGTGTGTGTGTGTGTGTGTGTGTGTGTGTGTGTTGTAACATCTGCAATATTTAGTTTTAGTCAAGTGTATTCTAATTTGCCCATACATTATATGAGTATAAAGTAGACAGACATCTCTTTCTCTACTTTGTCAGTCTATTTATATGTACAGTATCCACCAACAGTACATACCTACCTACCTACCTATTTCTCTTTCTATCTGTCTATCTATCTCTGTCAGTCTGACTATATCTGTCTTTCTGTCTGTATCTTATTATTTGTCTATTTCTGTCTGTCTGTCTATCTTTCTATGTACCTGTCTATCAACATTTCTGTCTCTCTGTATCTATCTCTGTCTGCCTATCTGTCCATCTTTGTATCTATCAATCTATTTATCTGTCAGCCTATATATATATATATATATATATATATATATATATATCTACCTATACCTCTTTCTGTGTATCTATCAGTTTATCTTTCTTTGTCTATCTGTCTGTCTATCTCTCTCTCTCTCTCTCTCCCTACCTGTATATCTTTGTATATCTGTCTGTCTCTTTATATGTCTATCTACGGTACCTATCTTGTTTTTCTGTTTCACAAGTTTCCCTCATAATCTCTCACCTTCCGTCTCCCACCTTCTCTCCCCATCTCCCTCACCCTCTCCGCATCCCCTAATATTCCACACCCATTTCCCTGATTTCCCTCTCACTTTCTTCCTCCTCCTCCCCCATCTCCCCTCACCCAAATTTCCCCACCACTGCGTATCACTACCCTCTCTTCTCCCTCTCAATATGGCCGCCATGAAAAAGTTACTACCATGAGCAAGTGACCAAGTGTCCTCCTATCTCTATGTACAGTCACGATCAATAGTTCCTTTACACTTTTGGGGATCCGAACCAGTGATGCAAGATTCCATCCACGTCATTATTGCTGATTTCTTAAACACTAGTTCCTAGTGGGAGTGATGATGACGATGATGATGATGATGGCGATGATGGTGGTGATGGTGGTAGTGGTGGTGGTGGTGGCGGCAATGTTGATGATGATGATGATGGTGATGATTTATTGAAGTGTCTGACAAGATTTCGACATTCATTCGAAGACCTGTAGTTTCCAGCTGTACAGGACTTTATTTACCATTGCTGTTTTTTAATTTTCTTACTGCAGAGCGTTGAACATGTTGCAAAAGAAATAACAGTTGCTTCATGTTCTCTCCAACTGTCTTCATAAAATTCAGCGGTGAAGCAAAACCTGCAGCCACTAATTCTCTCTTAAGCAAACAGAATCTCAGATATAAAGAGTATCCGCATCAACATCAAAGGCAAGCACTCACACCAAGAGCAAAAAACTCTGCTCATTTCTATAAGCGTTTTCACTTTCTCCAAACACGATCAACTTACTCATCAAAGTAAGCTGGTTTCGTTTGGTATTTTCCGGGTGCTAATTGGTTCTGGTAATAATGTGTGTGTGTGTGTGTGTGTGTGTGTGTGTGTGTGTGTGTGTGTGTGTAAATGAAAGAATTAGAAACTGGAAGCCTGAAAAATCACCCCTTTCGAAGCAAAGCAAGAAAAAAAGAAGAAAAAAAAAGGATAGTTTCGTTTGTCGAAATGGCCGGACACATGGCGTAGGTAAGGACAAGGACAGACTGAAAAAGACAGAGCCAGACTTCATTAGCTGCGCACATGAAGGACTGAGATTACTTGTTAACTTCTGCATGAAAGGACTACACAGAAGCGGTGTTAGGGTGGGTAGCCAGATGGGTGCTGCGTGCCCTCTGTAAACAAGGACACGTGTAAGAGCAGAGTTTAGAAGAGCCGTGTTGATGCAATAACATTACTAAGCCAAGTGATGCAGCACTGCAGGGGAGGGAGGGAGGAAGAGAGAGAGAGAGAAAACCGATGCGTGCATGGTGGTCGTGAGAGAGCCCAGCAATCACCGGGAATTACCAGCAACATGAAACACGTCAATTGAATCTGTAGTGACGTTTTCCCTCTTCCGGCCGCCGCTGAGAGACTGAGTGGAGTGGAGTGGTCGCGTACCAAGGAGTGCGTGACGGAATGAGTGGTTGCTGTCGCCTACTCAAATACCTTTTATTGAATCGCAGTTTTTCTTCCTTTTCAGTACGATGACGTATTCATCAACTATTCTGCATGGTAAAGGACCTGTCTTAGTGAAGGTCATATTTTAATCTTCCTATTTCGTAAAGACTCTCGTAAGCTCAATAAAATAGTCTGGATATACCAGGTATAGACAGTATATTGATGGCTTCTGGTTGCAAGGGTAATGATAAAAAAAAAAAAAAAATCAGATCGTATTTTTATTTTGCTAACTTGTTCTTGATCTTTCTTTTTTTGGGGGGTGGGGGTGCTGTATAATTGCTAGGCGATTGCTGTACCTTCTTCAAACACTTTACAGCAGTTGTGGTCGGTGTCTCTACGCAAGTGCTATTTACTGAATGTAGAATTTCAAGAAAGTGTTGTATCTTTTTTTTTTTTTTCATATCGTTGTTCTGGACATTTATTTTTGGATGGTTTATGTAGGTTTAGTGACATTTGTTGCCTCAATTGCCTATTAATTGAATGTAGAATTCGAGGAAGAAAGTGCGATTGTCTGTTCAGTGTGTATATTTGTTTCCGGTAGGTGAAGTGGTGACCTTGTGTCGGGTGAGGGTATCCACCATCCACTCACTTAATGCAGTGCCACCTTGAGGTGGTTGTACACTGAATGACAAGCCAAATGGTTTCTTGTAGCCCAGGAAGTCATGTACAACGCTGGGCGATAACCATATAGCCAAATGGACGCCTGGTGGTGTAGCACATTAAGGCACTCCAAATTCATGTAGACCAAGGGGCAACATCCGAGGACTGGTTAGGGTTTATTGCTCACATAATACCCGCCAATGAAAAACAACCAGTCACTGTCACCTAATCCGTGGGGGCTGCAAAAAGTACGAGTACCCAAGTCCTTTACCTCTCTGCCCCTCACGGAATAGTATCAGATTGGAGGGATGATATCAGGCTTGATTTTTGTGCAGTTTATACAATTTTTGTGATCGGGACCTCCTTCCCGAGCACTTTTTTATTGGTTCGAGTCCGGAGAACAAAGTGTAGTTATATGGTAAGTTTTTTTATTTTCTCTCTCTCTCTTTTAACCTTTTGGGTGAGATTTATAATAGATTTTGATTGCCGTTTCATGGTTTCGTTAATTCTTTTTCCTCTCAGTTACTTGTTGCTTTAATTTTAAACTTTAGGTAGAAAGTTTGGTTTTTGTGGCCATCTTCACAATTTTTTTTTTTTTTTTTTTTTTTTTTTTTTTTTTTTAAATCGAGCCTTCCTATGTAGGTACTTCGTATAATTTATTTTGTCCCGATTTTGAAAAAGAAATCGTGGTTATCTTGCAACGTTCATATAACTTGTTTAGTTGTTCTTGACTTCTCTTTGGGAGGTTTATATCAGTTCTTTGACCGAGAATTCCTCCTTAGTTCGTTTTACTGAATCTCTGATATGAGGAAAAGTGCGCCATTGTCTGATCAGTTGTGTATCGTTTCCAAGGTTTCTTTCTGTGGGGTACTATATATATTTTTGTGATTGTATGTTTCTTTCAGTGAGGTTCATATTTGTTTTGTGATCCCTGCTTCCTTTCCAGTCTTTTTCTTATTGAGCGTAGTATTTGAAAATGGTGTGGTTATTTGATAAAGCTGTATACCCGTTCTTTTCTTTATTTTGTGCATGTACTATCTATCTATCTATCTATCTATATATATATATATATATATATATATATATATATATATATATATACACACCTGTATATGCTTCTCAGCGCTTCCTTATTAAGTGTTTATATTGCAACTCATTTATGAAGAGGAAAATATGGTTATCTACTCAAATTGTTTAATTTTGATATTGGTCATTTTTTTTTTTTTTTGAGGGGGGGCGGGGAGGTTTATATTTGCTTTGCAGTCGATGTTTCCCCCTCCTCAAACAGTTTAAACTGAATCTCAAATTTGAAGAAGTTAACCTGGTTATCAACCTATTTTTTTTTTTTCCTGGGAGTACAGTATTGTGGTCGTTTTGTGGCCACTGTTTCCTCCTTGGCTGCTTTTATACTGAATCTCTAATGTGAGAAAGATAGTGCAGTTTTCGGCCCTAATTGTTTACTTGTTGCTGGCTTACTTTTAGCTTAATTAATAAAAGTTTTGTGGTGGCGCCTATTCACTCTTTTTCTTACTGCACCTCGATTCTGAAGTAGGTGGTGTGAGTATCTGCACTTTTTATGATTTTCTCACTTCGTATTTTTTTATTGGACTGTGATCGGAGTGTTCTCCTGAATCGCTTTTATTTTTCCTTCGTGCATTTTCTAGACGATTGTACTCAGTTTAGAAGAAACTTTCCAGAGTGAGGGGTTAGAGATAGTCATCAGTAACACCTGCAGTTAAATAACTCCATGCTTAAATAACCTCATTGAGAGGTAATATATTTATATATATATATATATATATATATATATATATATATATATATATATATATATATATATATATATATATATATAAACACATCGCGAGTAGTTTTGCACTTGAATAACGAAGGTCTTTTAGTTCATAATCGTAGAACTAAGCTTTGCGACCGTTTTCCTGCGAATGCTCCTGTACCCTATAAGAGAGGACGACACTCTGAGCCTTCGCTATATATATATATATATATATATATATATATATATATATATATATATATATATATATATATATAGGCTAACCATTGGAATGAACAGGTTAATTGAATCCCGAAAAGGCTTGGTTATCTATCCTGATGGTTACAGCTGCTTTTTTTTTTTTTTTCGTAAGTAGGCTAGATAAGATTCTGTGTGTCACATCTGACAAAACTAGCTCCTGGTATAGAGTTATCGTTTCACGTTGCCGTGAGTGTTCGGATTTCAGAAATTGTACTGAAGAGTGCCCAGCTCGGACCGAAGCTGCTCTCCTTCACATTAAACATAGTCTTGGTAAATAAGTATAATTTCTTCCACCTAGCTACTTAGTTCTGAGCCGGTTTTATACTGTTCATGTATTGCAGGAACCTCAATGTACATTTTTCATATTATGAGGTTCGCAGAAATATGTGTAATGTATCGCATAAAATATCCCTTACTGTATCCTGGCCACGACAATGAAACTTCCGCCTATTCTTGCTGTAAGTAGACGATATTTTTCCTGCACTAACATCCATCCATCATCCATCCATCATCCAATCCTAAGTTGCCCCATGAGGAGCTTAGGAGCCCGGGGCTAGGCAAGTTGGTCCAGCCATTTAAGATGAGAGTGACCAGTCTCACTCATCCGTAAGTGGCATTACGTGAGCAATGACCCCAGCCACCCCTTGGATATAAACCTACACCGGCTCAATCCGATTGGACCGCCGTGATTACCCACTAAACCACCAGGTGCCATAATTTGGTTATATGGTTACCGCCCAGCAAAGTAAATCGTTTCCTGGTATACAAGAAACCATTCGGCTTGTCACTCAATGTTGAGTCATCCACAGGCAGAAGGAAGAGGAAAGAATGAAGGACAGAAAGACAAAAGAGGGAGTGTAAAGTCATCCGTTGGCAGAAGGACCTGGAAAGAATGAAGTAAAGAAAGAAGAGGAAGGAAGGAATGGAGGGAGGAGAGGAAAGGGCAGACACCCGAGAGCAGCACTACATTGAGTGATTGGATGGTGAGCGCCCCCACCTACCAGCTGCACTAACATACACGGGGATAAATTGTTCAATATGCAAACTGTATCGCTGAGGGAGAGACTTTAGGAAATCACCAAAACCAGTTTAACTCTCAACTGAATAAAATCACCCGGCAGTCGAATCCAAGAGTTGTTCCGACAATGATAAGATTTTTTTTTTTCTTAAGCAGAACAGAGGAAGGAATAACAAATGAGTAAAAAAAATAATCCATACCCCAGATTACCGGTGTCCTCCATTCATGAAATAATTGTAACAGTTAGACTTGAACTGCTGTAGGTTGAAGTTTGGAGGGAAACAACTCTGGGGAAGCCAGTTCCAGAGAGATGCAGTTCGGGGAATGAAATAATTCTGATAGGCAGAAGCTCTGCAATATGGCTGAGTGACATTCCAGTCATGAGCGCTGCCAGATGCCCGCGTAGCATGAGGGAAGGCATGGAAAGATGGCACAATGGACGCAACTTCGTCTGAGCATTTGCCATAAAAATACTTGTAAAATAATGCAAGGGAGGCACTTCTTAACGATGATGCAGATTTTAAACGTTATTCTTTCTTTTTTCAGTTGATTATAATTAACTGTGGGGAACCTCTTGCAGTGAGGGGTGTAGAAACGATATCCCTCAAATCATTCCATGCTGAAAGTCCTCCCCAAAGCAAAAGGAAATTACAAGATCGTAGTAGGAATATAAAGGAAATGACAGCCTATGATTAAAGGGTGAAAAAAAAAAAATCATTGCGACACCTTACTACTTTCAGATGGTTCTTTTTAGTATAAGAAGAACTTTTTCGAGCTAAGATAAAATATAAATTTCATTAGCCAAATAAAATCGAGACGTTTCCCAATTTTCAACAAAATTACTTGAAGCCAAAAATTAACAGACTCAGAGACATCACATTCAAGGCCTACTAAAACTAAAATTAAGTGTGCTAAGGTGTACGAGTATGCAAGCCCATAATTTTTAATGTGATCATTCTACCTCCCCATTACAGAGTGTAGTCACCAACGATACATAAATGTTTGACATATTCTATCATTATCACATACTTTAGAATGTACGAGTATTATCAGAAATCAGATGCTTGTCGAGACCATCTCGTTTTCAGTTTTAATAATATGGCTCTGAAAGACGACAAGAATTGCAACGTGGACTTTCTCAGGGCTCTTCTTGTTCTCACGATGAACGACGTAAAAACTACATCAATTAACCCAGTGACAGCCATTATTTTTTTCCTACCTAAGATCAGACGATTAAATTTTTCCTAGGATCACATTCCACAGCTAGAGAGTTACTCATAATTAACAGAAGTCAACCCCTAGATTGCGAATGCGAACTTTGTATGTTCAAGCCAGAGACAAAAAATTTTAAGCCTCATAGAAACACCCTCGCAGTAAACACGGTGCTCTTCTCGATAATTTGGTAATGTGTTGGAAGAGGTAACATAATAGGACGCTTTCATGTCACAGCTTTCCTATTATAACATTATTCGAAAATGTGCAGTGACAGGTGTTAAGCAAAGAAAGAAGGCAGATGTGGTGTAATATTTCTGTAATTCATTCTCCATCATGTGGAAAATATAGCAGCCCAAAGATATCCCCATCCTTCAGAATCATTTTCCTTCATTGATGGAGTCATTTTTCAAACCTTCCTTAAGAGGAGTTTGTCCTAAGCTGAAAGGAGCTGTGTGATGGAGGCAAGAATTAGAAAAGAAAAAGTAGTTAGGAAGAGCAAAGTTTCGTCATCGTGCTGAAGGGATTAAAGCACTTAACATAATCCAGTGAAGTAACAGAGTACAACTGAAACACGGATATACGTTTCACCGCCTCCCACAAATTGCTTCCCGGGCCTCCAGCGTACTCTTTTGGCAGTGTGTGGGTCGCTCCCTGTGTATACCTAAATTGCTGGGGAAAGCTGGCGTACCAAACATGACAGCTCCACCCGCACTCCCTCCCGCAAGCGCTTTCTAGGAGTTCCCCCCTTCATGTCTCTGAGAAAACGCTTGTACAATTTGACAGGATTTGCGGTGTGAGTGCTTGCTTGATGGAGGCACGTAAAAACACACAAATTTGTATTGTGGTGTATATACTATCACGTTCAAAAGTTAAGGTGTTACGTGAGAAAAATGTGATAGCAGTATGAAACGGCAACAGAAGAGTACGGGAAAAAACAATATTCTGACAGTGGGGAAGGAGTGAGAAAAATGGACGAGAGGAAACAAAGGTGAGGACTGTCAGTAAAATTTTTCTAGTGATGGCATAGTTGAATTCATAAGTGATAACAGTTATGAATAATTGTTAGCCAGACTACATCTAGCTAAATGGCCTGAAATAGCTTCATAACAGTGGTCAGACCATGACGTTTCCTAAATATTCCCTCTGTGTCTATATAGTCTGGTAGTTCGAACATTCCAGACGCTTTTGAGCTCCATTGTACATGATACTAAATCAGTATGAAAATATGAATAAGGTAAATATTTACTTAAGATAACTGCAGATAAAAGACTAGAAGGACATGCAGAGAGCGCATACCCCCGCCAGTGCCGGGTCCAGATCCGTCCCAAAATTAAATTAATTCTTTCTTGGCCTATGGCCCACCCTTCCACAAAATTTCATTTAAATTCATTGAGAACTATTGGAAATACTGTGTGGTAGTATCCGGATCCACCCCAGAATTTTAAGAATTCTTTCTTGGCTTATGGTTCACCCTTCTACAAAACTTCATTGAAATTTATTGAGAACTTCTGGAGATACTGTGTGGTAGGATCAGGATCAGGATCCGCCCCCAAATTTAAGCAATTCTTTCTTGGCCCATGGCCCACCCTTTCACAAAATTTCACTGAAATTCAGTGAGAACTTTTGGAGATACGCTGTGAACAAACAGACAACAAATTCCGAATCACAACCAAAATCTAATCGATTGTTTATTAGGGCATACCATATCTCTCTCTCTCTCAAAAAAAAAAAAAAAAAAATTTGTTCATAACTTTTTGGGTAATCCAGCTAACAGACAGACAGACAAACCTCCTGGCGGAGGTAAATAAATGATGATTTACATAAACTACATGTTTTGTGAAGAGATTTACAAACCCATCAGATATATACGCTGATGATGACCGGTATATTAATTAAAGCATAAGAAATTGCTCAGGTATGAAAAAAAAGTGTGAAAGAAGAAATCAAGTATATGATAATTAAGGAGTAAACTTAACAAGAAAAATAGATGTTCACGCCCTCTTCATAAATCTTAATCCTTCACTACCACGATGTCCTCTTTTACTTATTATTTTATTCTAGCTGTCTCCAGACGATTTTGTTCATTTTCAGAGGGACTTTTTGAGCTGTATGATTAGAGACTGTCTTCATTAACCCCATTACTATGAGTGCGTTCTCTTAAACTGAATAAAAATCATTGACAGAATAAAATGAAGATTGTGTGTGTGTGTGTGTGTGTGTGTGTGTGTGTGTGTGTGTGTGTGTGTGTGTGTGTGTGAGAGAGAGAGAGAATGTAAAAAAAAAAAAATCTCCCAGACTCCTTCCTTACCCTGGCCCCATAATTCATTCTCCTCTTACGCGGAAGATTTGTCTGGGCTAAGCGGGCTCGGGTCCTGATTGGCCTCCAGTGATTTATATCCGGCTTGTTTACCGCTGCTTCTTGCCGCCCAGGTGTGTGTACTAATTAAAAAACGGGTGCCGGGCTCAGGTGTGCGTGGAGCTGTGTGTAGCGGGATGAGGGGATTGGAGGGAAAATTTAGGTAAGGGGAGGTGAGGGTACCATTTAACTTGTACTGTACGATGGGTTTTAGTTATCTATTTATTCATTTATTTATTTCATTTATTTTTGGTATACCCATATCGTCAGATGATACCTAAAAGGGCTCCACGTTGTACCGGAAATATTATATCTTTTCCGTAAACACAGTTTCATTATGCGGATATAGCTCTTCAGCTTAAATAATCCACGGCACTTTGAAATCTACATGTCATTTTTCTTATATTCTTGTTCTCGCGAAACGATTTGATTCAGCAGAGGGAAAAGATAAGCCTACCTTAATGAAAGATTTGGCGACAGTGTTCATTAACCCGTTCTATACGATGACATCTTTTGCCTTCTATTCTTGCTTCCGCCACAAGATTTTGCTCTGTTGAGATGACTTCTCTGGCCGTGAAGGGTTAAGGGGTAAGTGAAGGGTGGTTTAAGGAGCCATTGTTACGAGGGTTTAGGGGGAAAGTAAGGAGAGGTGTGATAGGGGGATTGGGGGTGGTGGTTAAGGAAGCCTAGTCAACCTTTTCATTTCGAGAGTGGAGCCTTCGGTGGTTGAGTCGAGAGCGCGTGTGTCGCCAGTCCTCCAAACTGGTTTAATTCCGCGTGGTGGTGGATATTTAAGAGGGTTAAGTAGTATATTCTTTGATACAGTCTAACAAATTCGCACCCTGTAAGTGTATCCAGGATGACATATGCCAACTCTTTCGCACTAAAATACTGCCACTGTATCAGATTTCGACATGAACCTTTTACCTTTCACGCCAAAAGTCTTCCACAATATTACTGATGCGTGCAGCAGTGGGTGACACTGAACCAATTCCTCAGAAACAGAAAGTGGTGTTGGCTGTACGGGTCAGTTGCTCTTGAGACCCATATACACGGTTTGCGCGTTAAGTAAAAGTTGCACTGCCATGTCAGGCGTACGCAAGCAACTAGTATGGTATATTCATACATACATACATATATATTCATGCATACTTACTAAAAAAAAGTTCCTCCCAAAACTGAATAAAATCGTCTGGAAATACAACAGGACTAAAATGTCGTCGTGGTTTTTAAGGTTGGCTAAAAACAGTGTTGAGTCCAAGCAACCAAAACGTTTAGTCTAAGCATGGTTAAAGTGTCCTGGAATAGCCACAAAAGATTATATAGACCGTTGAAGATTTTTTTTTTTTATTCATAAGACTGCTAGGATCTATCTGCACAATGAAAATCGTCTGGTGTTTGTCTAAATAACTACCTAGGTGTATCAGTGGCAAATAAAACGATGGAGAAGTAGGTTGTGTGGCTTTTCGTGCTAGCATTTCTTTCAGCTGAACAAAATCCTCCGGTGTCAGCCTGAATAAAAAACCCAAGTGCATCAGCCGCAGCAAAGGGTTAATGGGATCTAAGAGGCTGTTAGGAATTGTTGAAGGGAATTGTTAGGAAGTTTTTTTGATTGCAGTATGAGAGGGATGCATATTGAGTACGTAAACCTGTTAATTAAACCCTTCATTATTCTGCCATCTTCTTTATCATTTATTTGTACTGCCACCAGACGATTTTATTCATCTTTGGTTAGAGAGAGAGAGAGGGGGGGAGAGAAAAAAATATTAGGCCATCGTACTGAAGCGGTAAAGGGAATTCAAGAAGTTGTTAAGGAACTTAAAGGGATTATTAGCTATAATTTCTTGCGAGTGAGGGGGGGGGGAGTACAGTGACCGGAAACGGAGACAGGAAAATTATTTAAAAGAATTTGTATTAAGCGATTATATTGGAATATGTATCATGGATGTAATGGGTTCTGTTAAGCGAAGAGGATGCCTTGTGGTTTTGTGGTTAGTAATTACCTGGTGGTCTGGCGTCCTTGATTTTCTCCCACAAGTTCCTAAATCAAGAGGCGACTTAATGTTCATTCTCTCTCTCTCTCTCTCTCTCTCTCTCTCTCTCTCTCTCTCTCTCTCTCTCTCTCTCTCTCTCTCTCTCTCTCTCTCTCTCATCTTATAATGCCACCAAGGGCATAGGTTTTAAGTGGTCTCGTCTCTGGTTGGCGATTCTCGAACTTCTTCACCATGAAAGAGGTTTTGTGGAGCTGGTTGTTGTCACTTGGCATTTCCAGGACTGAGTTGCTGGGTCTGTGCAGTAAGTCGGAAGATCGAACAGGAATGTGTTCTTGATCTAAGAGATTATTTAGAGCATGAGAAAGTAAGATTTGATGTGATAGCCAATTGTTGTTTTGTTTTTGCTGTAACCCCAGCTGAGCATGGAATTGAAGTTGGTGGACCGTGGCACTGATATACAATTACAACTTTCCCCTTTGACTCGCAGTTTGGTTTATTATAAGGACTTGCACTTTCAACGTATTCTGTTGGCGCTTACAGGTTCCTGTGACTCACTCTCAGCTGAATAAAATCGTCTGGTGTTAGCTGGAATGCAGTACTAGAGTTGTCCGATCAGTCTAAGGTTTATTCAGCGATGCGCAATTCAAATTTTTAATAGCCAAGCCACTTGAGTCTTGGGGTAGTTTTATTAAAACGTTGTTCTTATTGTTGTCAGCTTTTATTGTAGTTGTTGTTGCTGCTGCTGCTGTTCTAGTTGTAGTTGTTGTTGCTGCTGCTGTTCTAGTTGTAGTTGTTGCTGCTGCTGTTCTAGTTGTAGTTGTTGCTGCTGCTGTTCTATTGTAGTTGTTGCTGCTGTTCTAGTCGTAGTTGTTGTTGCTGCTGTTCTAGTTGTAGTTGTTGTTATTGTTGTTGTGGCCCCAGATTCATGAGGATGTAAACCCGGTGGACTGCAAGAAATCAACCACTTAGATCGGGAGGGCCCAGAGATTTTTTTTTTTTTTTTTCCAGAGGTCAAATAGAAAGATTGTAAGTGTTGTGAAAGTGAGGTGCATGATGTGAATAAGTGTGTTGTGAAAGTGAGGTGCTTGAGGTAAGTGTATTGTGAAAGTGAGGTGCATGAGGTGAGTGTGTTGTGAAAGTGAGGTGCATGAGGTAAATAAGTGTGTTGTGAAAGTGAGGTGCATGAGGTAAATAAGTGTGTTGTGAAAGTGAGGTGCATGAGGTGAATAAGTGTGTTGTGAAAGTGAGGTGCATGAGGTGAGTGTGTTGTGAAAGTAGGCTGCATGACGTAAGTGTGCTTTGATGTAAGTGGCTGTAAAATAATGTCTGTATTACTTCTTTACTTGTAAATTACAGAGTCGAAAGAAATTAAACGTAACAGTGCACAGTGGGGCATATATAAGAGGACTCGAGGCCTCTTTAGAAACTGATAGACAATATCAAACGCGAGCGGAAATCAAGTGAGTCAACATATCACTGGAGCTCTCTTCAGGTTGATTACAGTCTCTTGAAAGTAACTTGACTTCAGCTTCATTCGTCGACCGAAAGTCAGGCTGAAGCCAAGTGTAAAGTCAGGTAATTTTTAACACCTTAAAAAAAGTGACGTATTTTTGTAATTCAGGCCACCCCCAAACGATTTTAATGAAGTTGGTAAGGAGCTGTGATAATGATAGGAATTAACGAAGACTGTAATGTAAACCCTCAAATCCCATCTGGAGGTAGTAAAAATTAGAAGAAGAAGAACAAGAAGAAGAGGAAGAGGAGGAGGAGGAGGAAGTGGATGAAAAGAAGACAAAAAATAGAAAAAGATAAAGAAAACAAAGATGAAGAAGAAGAGAAAAAGAAGAAAAAAAACAAGATATAGGCAAAAAGGAGATGGCTATGGAGATGGAGAATTCAGCCAATTGAAGGAGTCAGTTCTCACTCAAACATCCTTCAGGTTTATTCTAAGGATTGGTCCAGTTCACCACCTCTAGTTTAGGGAAGGGAGATGTATGTATGTTTGTGTGTTGGGGATATGTTTGTGTGTTGAGGGATGTGTACGTGTGTTTGTGTGTTGGGGATGTGTATGTTTGTGTGTTTAGGATGTGTATGTGTGTTTGTGTGTTGAGGGATATGTATGTTTATGTGGTGGGGGATGTGTATGTATGTTTGTGTGTTGGGGATGTGTATGTATGTTTGTGTGTTGGGGGATGTATATGTATGTGTGTTTGTGTGTTGGGGGATGTGTATGTGTGTTTGTGTTCGGGATCTGTATGTGTGTTTGAGTGTTGAGGGAGGTGCATGTGTGTGTGGGGAGTGAGGGGTGGTAGTGAAAGTAAGGAACGTTTGCACTTTTATGTGATAGTTTCTCTTACCACCTTAAAGGAAATTATGTAAGGATTCGTATTATTATTATTATTTCTCTGAAGGTATGGGATGACAGGGTGTTTCTCGCATCACCAAGTAGAGCAGATGATAGAAGAAAAATATATACTGTAAAGCTTTAGGGTCGCTGGCATTAAGGTTACGAACGGAAAATATTAATCTTGTTTCTTTTTCCACCTGAACCCTTCACTCCGATGATGTAGTTTTATCGTGTTTTTACTACCTCCAGACGATTTACTCTGCTTACGAGTCTGTACAAACAGAAGTTAAGCATCGTCCCCACTGACCCCGTCACTAGGTCTTTCTTAATTTGAATATATTTGTCTGGGAGTAGCAAAAACTATTTCAAAAATACATCCTTGGACTGAAGGATAACAGGAACTTATGTATTATTATTATTATTATTATTATTATTATTATTATTATTATTATTTTGATTATTATTAACATTCTTATTACTACTTCTGCTACTACTACTACTGCTACTATATTTTTTGTCATTATTAGCATTGGTATTGGTATTATTTCTCTGAGAGCAAAAGATGATAAGGTGTTTTTCGTATCTCCAAGTAGAGCATATGACGGAAGGAAATTATATATACGCGCATGTTGGTATTAGGTTTGGTAAGAGGAAATAATGCTTGTTTCTCATTTCGCTGCGCCGCCTTATGTAAATGGACGAATAACAACAACTTACTGAGATCATTCGCGCAATAAAATCGACTTCAGAGTGTGAGCAAGATTTCTTCAGCGAGAGAGAGAGAGAGAGAGAGAGATCCAGCTGTCTTTTTACGAGTGTGGGAGAAAGTACAGGTTAAGTTGTATAAGAGGTGGGTGATCTTTGTCGCGGGTCCACCAGGGTACTGTGTGGGTCTGCCTGGGGTTCACTGGGGCCTGCTGGGGGTTCACTGGGGTCTGCTTGGGGTTCACTGGGGCCTGCTTGGGGTTCACTGGGGCCTGCTTGGGGTTCACTGGGGTGTGCTCGAGGTTCACTGGGGTCTGCCTGAGGTTCACTGGGGTCTGCCTGAGGTTCACTGGGGTCTGCCTGGGGTTCACTGGGGTCTGTCTGGGGTTCACTGGGGTCTGTCTGGGGTTCACTGGGGTCTGTCTGGGGTTCACTGGGGTCTGCTGGGGGTTCACTGGGGTCTGCTAGGGGTTTACTAGAGTCTGCTAGGGGTTTACTAGAGTCTGCTAGGGGTTCGCTGAGGACTGCTGGGGGTTCACTGATGTCTGCTTGGAGTTCACTGGTGTCTGCTGGGGGTTCGCTGGTGTCTGCTGGGGGTTCACTGGGGTCTGCTCGGGGTAGATGGCTTGATGTGGTGTTGGTGGAAAACTGAGTGCATGAATTAGGTAGATGACTGTGAATGTGGGTTCAGTGGATGACTGGACGTGAGTTGGAGAGTTAGGTACAAGTAGGTTCAGTGACTGACGTTATGTGTGGTGTTGCAAGAGACTGCTTTAATGTAGAGTTGTGTTTCGGTGCTGTGATGCGGGAGGTAAATATTCTGTGTATGTGTTGTGCTGTATTGTTTTGTGTTCTGGTGTGCTTTATTGTGTCTGGTGCTTTCCTTATCAGTCATCATATACATTACTTCTGTGGATCACTGTAGGTAGATAAGTAAGTTTACAATGATCAGTCGGTACATGAAGTCTCCGAATACTAAGTGTCAAACATTACAACGAAAAAAAATCTGATCTGAGTCTTGAAGATAATAAAAATTCTTATTTTCAACCCTAGAGGACAGATGTCATAATGCTCACTCCGAAGTGCATCGTACCCACCTGTCTGTTTTTTTTTTTTTTTTTTTTTCCTTCCCTGTGCGTGAAATTAATGGGTGAATGTAGGTGGTTTGATAGATGACTACAGAAGAGTACCCTGTGCATAGATAATGCAGATAACATGAGGCATGTTGGCCTGCTAATGATGTTATCGACTGGAATAAACTAGTTACGCTAAAGAGATAAGCTACATGTGTGATAAATTGCAGCAAAAAATAACCTTCCCCTCTAAGCCACTTTCTCTAGGTGTTGGAGGTACGATAATAGAAATTAAACTGAAGACAGTCACTATGAGGTACTGATTTTTATCTCTACTTAATAGTGTGTGTGTGTGTATAATATTTTATATAGATAGATAGATAGATAGATTTATATATTTATATATAGGGTACACACACACACAAAACTTATAGAACACAGTTGCATTTAATTAAATGACTGCTTCCGATTCAGTTGTTAGAAGGAAGAACACGTGGGTATGTGGGTTCTGCTATTGAAGTAATCAAACAAATTTTATATGACGCCCTTGGGCGGAAACAGTGAGGAGTATGGGTGAGAGCGTACAACGAGGGAAAAAATTCGTCCCAAATTTTACCTCTTCTGTTTCTCATTTTCCTCTCCTGTCAGATATTCTTACGTTGAGCAACAAATTGTATATTTCTTAGCCGATAGACAATTCTTTTTTTTTTTTACAAATGCCTCAGGAAGTAAAGTGACGGACTTGTCCAGAGTTTGAAGCAAAGGCAGTGGAACAGCAGGCGAACTTTCGTCCCTGACTGTATCGTATTATTAGAGCCTATTGTACTGCTATATAAGGGAGTCAGTATATTTATATATTTTTCTATACATGGTTGCCAACTGTGCCCAGGAGTTTCAGTACCTGCGTTTATGTATTAGAATTTAAGCACATACACGTGATGGGTTTACTGCGAGAAGTTGTCCTTATAAGAAGATTGGGCTGCAATAAAATGGGCTTGTACTTTAAGACGTCAGCATGAATCAAGTACTTATAGCGCTGCTGGGGGGGAACAGGGGAAGGTGCAAGGCATATAAAATTTAATCTTCTCACTATGATCACGTTTTTTTTTTTTTTTTCCAATTTTGGAGACTGTCAGATAATTCTCTTCTTTTTTATCCTTAACTTTGGGGATATCCTGTAGCGAAGGGTTTTGGCAAGACATCCAACCACACAAACAGACAGACAGACATAAATTCAGAAACAGACTGGCTGAGTAACTGTTAAAGAAATGGAGAGTAGATGACAAAAACAAAAAAATAGTGTATGCATGTGTGCGCGTGCGTGAGTGTGCATTTTGTGTGTGTGTGTGTGTGTGTGTGTGTGTGTGTGTGTGTGTGTGTGGTGTGGTGTGGTGTGATGTGATGTGGTGTGTACCCGTTCCAGCGCACCTAGGATAGCAGTACACCCAGCATACCCAGACATTCACCCAGCACACTCCCTCGCTATCAGTGCCTCTCATCGGTATTCCTGTTAAGTGCTCATAATGCTTCACGCTGCCCTCCCTCACCTTCCCACAATCATTCGGTCGCAGAGAAGAGTCGAGATGCTGGGGTCCGTATACAGGTGTCACTGGAGACTTCGGTACACGTCTCCCTTAATGAGTTATTTTACCTGCGACACCTGATTAATCCCTCGTATAGTTTTTTTTTATTATTATTATTATCGACAAAATTTGCATCAGATATAAATAAATAGGTATGGAAGTGTAATGTGTAAAGTAAATCGTAAAAGAAAAGGTATTGCGAAATCTCGAGAGCGATGTAGAATACGTTGTTAGATCACTTTGAAAATGTCAGTTGCTTTCGTTCACTTATCGTCCGTCGCTTCGTCCCCAAATAATAAATCTTCCAAGACTGTTAGTTTTAATGATTTGTGGTATTAGATATGTCTCAGATAATACCGTATGTAAATTACCTTAATAAGCAATACATATAAACAGTAATGGTGAAGAGATAAATGGTATCACGAATAACTCAACTAGTAAGCATTAAATTAGTAATTAGGTTCAACAATAGATTACGTAGAGTTAATTATTTACTATACAATAACAAACTATTTAATAACGACATATTTTTCTTTAATCAGCGTGCATAACTAACAAGGAAAGCAACGAGGACATGGTCTAAGACTTCATCCGGGATTTCAAAGCTGGCTGGGAATTGAAGTGTGTTCAGTGTTCTCCTAACCCCATCAGCAAGGTGACATTATCGCAGTGTTTCCCCCCATTAATATGTGTACAGGACGTGTGCATGCCGGCCGTTACAGTACGCTTAGACATATGGTGATGCCTTCATATTTTATTCTTTTTATGTCCAGACGATTTTATTCAGCTTAGGGGAGACTGTACATACTGTGATGCCTTTATATTTTATTCTTATTATCTCAAGGCGATATTACTTACCTTAGGGGAGACTAATACATACGGTGACGGCTATATATTGTACTCGTTTTATCTCCAGGCGATTTTATTCAACTTAGCAAAGATTGTTGAAACTAGATCGAGTTTCTAGAGAAGCTACAGAGAGAGGATTTTCTAGAGAAACTGGAAGCATTAAACCCCAACCACCCCATCGATATAAACGTACACGGGCTAAATCCGATTGGAGCGCCTTAATTACCCACTAAACTTATTATTACTATTTATTATTATTATCATTATTATTATTATTATTATTATTATTATTATCATCATCATCATCATCATCATCATCATCATCATCATCATCATCATCATCATCATCATCATCATCATCACTTCCATCTTTATTCCTTCTCATTTCGCTTTTACTTCTACCTCTTTCTCATCATCATCATCATCATCATCATTATTGCCATCTTAATTTATCTCACTTCACCTTTACTCCAGCCTCTTTTTATCTCCTACTAAACAACCTTTTATCCTTTCCCATCACCTGTTCTCTCCACCCCCTCTCCCCGCCCTTCTCCTCACCACCCCCTCAGCTTCTCCAATCACCCACCACTTAATGCCAGCCCACTCCTATAAATCCCATTATTCCCGTCCCCTAAATTTCTCCCATTCTTTCTTCCCTATTCCACAAAGAACTTTCTCCAGCGATAAATAATGTACCATCGTGTTTGCTTAGAGATGCTTATTTCGATTTTTTTTTTTTCCCTTTGGTCCTGCTCTTTACTTCATTATTTCTCTCATTTTTATATGCCATTTATTTTCTTATACTCTTCAGACCCTTAACGTTCCTTACCTTCTTGTTTCTCGACTATCCTTTTCACATTTCATTCCACGTCTTTAACATCCCTTACTTTCTTTTTTCTCTCTGTCATTCATTACCCTTCATTTCCCTCCGTTTCTTGTCCATCCCTTACCTTATCGTTTAACCCAGTCTCCTTCCTCCCTTATTCCCTTGCCTTATACTTTTAATCTTTTATCATCCCCTACCTTCTTATATAGGATTCGGAGATTCTCTGGATTGCATGGAACAAGTTAACAGCCAGCAGGTCAGAGTAGAAAGAGATGGGAGAGGCTTTTGCCCAGCAGTAGACTGGCTCACGCTGCTGCTGCCGCTCCTGGTGGTGATGATGGTATTGGAGATGATGATGATGATGACCTTCTTATATTACCCAGTCTTTTACTGTATCTTTGTCTTTTTCACTCAAGCTTTTTTTTAACCCTCATCTTCGTATTTTACTCATTTAATACCATCCCTTACTATACTTCTCTCACTATTTTACTACCTTTTTTCTTCTTACTTTCCAACATTTACTGCTCTTTGTCTTCTTGTTTTTATTAGTCATTTACAGGCCATTATCAATATTTTGGTTGCCATGCCTTAACTCCCTTATCGTAGGTATTACTGTATTATGATTTTCTGGGATTTTTCTCCTATTCCTCATGTCATTTTTTCTTATGTACTGCGTTTTATAAATTTTGTTCATTTTATCATCACCGTGCACCCCAATATTAGACATTATTTTAGCACGTTCTGTCCGCCATACTATCCAGTTTCCTCAGTTTCATATAATGCAGTTCCTTAATTTACCCATAATATTTGTTTCTCCTTTTTTCTTTCCTGTTATACATTTGGGGACAAAAGTTTGTTTAATAAATTCGCTCTCCTTTTATTTTCCTCTTCTGGCTAATATTTCTAAGTTAAGAGAGGTGTGGTATTTTTCTGTGCCCATGATGACCTTCTTATATTACTTAGTCTTTTACTGTATCTGTCTTTTTTTTCACTTAATCTTTTCTTATCCCTTATCTTCATATTTTCCTCATTTCATACCATCCCTCACTGTTTTATTTCATTATGTGTTCTACCGTCACTTACCTTATTATTTTACTCAGTCATTTATTACACCTTCCAGACTAATATCACTCAGTCCTTTAATGGATCTTTTCGTCTCATTTCGCTTAGTCTTTTACTGCATTTTTCTCTGTTTCACTCGCTGCTTTGTTGCGTTAGGGAAGGGAGAAACGGACTGGCCCAGACTTTGATGCAGATGCGGAATAGACGCACTCGTATCCCTGACTGTGCTCTTTCCTATACACTACAGTATCCAGTCCTCTTGTTTGCATCCATTAGACGTATCAACCTTCCCCTATTTCAGTCATTTGATTCTCTCTCTCTCTCTCTCTCTCTCTCTCTCTCTCTCTCTCTCTCTCTCTCTCTGTGCTAACCAATCCTGTCCATCATTCTATGAAATTCTCTCGTTCTTTTCGATTTTACGTATCTCCTTACTCCTCTATTTTCATTTGCTCCGTACTTCGTCTACGCCAGTTTGTTTCTATCTGTTTCATTGTTTCTCCTTTTTCCTTGTTTCTCTTTGCTCAGCCACCACAGACGGCAATAGTTTCAGCCTTTTAAAACCACTCAGATTTACTGTCCTTTTAGTTCTTGCCCTCCAGATGATTTTATTTAGCACAGAAGAGACTTTTTGAGTTGGATGGGTAACGTAGAGCCTTCCTTAACCCCTCAGTAGAAAAAAAAATAATGACAGCAAGAATACACTAAGATTGATGTCCTCGGGCGGAAGAGGTTAATATTTCTCACGTTCCCATTCACTGGTCTTCTCATCTCCTCCTCCTTTCGTCACACTTTCCTTTCCACCATAGTACCGGTATTATCCTTCCCTTGTTACCAAACACCACAGTGCTCTCTCTCTCTCTCTCTCTCTCTCTCTCTCTCCTAATTCTCAGTCTCCTCTCCGTTCATCCACTACTTCACATTTTCTCATTCCCTGCCGTCCCCTCGCTCGTCCTCTGTTTCATCGAGTGTGTTTCTTTCCACCAGAGATTTGCCGGGGTTGTGTGGATCGGGATAATACCCAATAAGTCAGAGTGTAGAAGGATGGGCCTTCTTTCTGTGGACTGCCTCAGGTGATGATGACGATGATGATGATGATGATGATAATGATATGATGATGCTGATTCATTTCATTCACTCCGCTGTCTTCTCCCGTTCGTAATCTTTCGTAATTCCTAAATTCCTGCAGTAAAGTAAATCTTTCTATTACTTTCAGAACCGAACCGTCTAGAAAGTACGGTACCATACTGTCCGTGTACCTGTATAACTCTGTGTAACTCTAACTCCCTGTTCTCCTCACACAGTTCATATTTTATTTGTTTCTCCTTCATTCGTTCTCAAATTCGTACGGTCCCATCCACTATAAGCGTCAGTCCCTATCCTATGTATTTTCTCACACCTTCACTTTTTCACGCTCCTATTCACCGTTCTTCCTGTCTCGTTCTCCATTTCACTCGTTCATTCTTAGTCCTCTCATCCGTTCCTTGGTCCGCATGTCCTTCAGTGTATTCCTACTTCGTTCCCATACCTTGTGCTCGTTACCGCCTTCCGTGTCTCATGCACTGTTCTTTCTCACTCTTTCCCTGACTCACTCGTTCTTTTTCTCCCTCGAGCCTTCTCTTGTTCAGCCTCCCCATACATAGTACCACTTCTCTCCTTACGTTTCTGCCTACATCCCTCTCAACTTCCTTGTCTCGTATATCCATTCATTGTTCTTCTTCATTATTTCTCCGTTTCTCCCTCATTCATTTCTTGATTCGTACGTTCACATCCACCACAGTATTCTCGTTCCTGTTCACTAAGTTCCCGCACGCCAACCCTTTCTCAATCTTGTAGTCACCGTTTTTCTTCGCGTGTTCTCTCTTCCCTCATTCGCCCCCTGATTTGCATTTTCTTATCTGTCGCAGTAAATGTCCCCACAAGATTCTGTCCAAATCATTTCCCTTCTTTCGTTGTGTGTGTACTTGCTGCGGGTCAGTTTTGCGTTCTTTCAATCTCTTTATTTCTCCCGTCTCTTGATTCAGTCTCATCCGCCACTTTATTTCCTTTTCTCCTTCATATCACCATTACCATGTTTCCCATTACGTTATCGATTTCCCATTTCCAGCCGCTAGCTTATCGTCATTCATTCTTTGCGTCATTATTTTCACCCACCTCACCTGTTCCCTCGTTCACGCGTTCTCTGTCCCGCACGTTCCCATCCACCACAGCGCCCTTTTCTCGCGTTCCCAGCCACTTGTTAGCCTCACCTTGCCCATTTCACACTCTTATTCACCGTTCTTCTGTATTCGTTCCGTCGTTCACGTCCCCGGTCTCTTTCCCACTGGCGCGTCCTGTTGTTCATTTGTTCTAGACCACCATATTATTTTTTCTTTCGTTCCTATTCTTTACGGTGTTCTGTTTCTCTCGATCCCCTGTCATCTACATTGCCCTTTAGTTTGATTATATTATTTTTCTCTTTTCCACTCCTAAGTTTATGTCATCAGTCCTCCCCTAATCACATTCTCTCATCACCCATTTTCTGGCTTCCCCCATCCTCTCACGTTCACATCCAAACACCATTCCTCTTAGCTCGTTCTGTCGTCATCATCATCATCATCATCATCATCATCATCATCATCATCATCATCATCATCATTATCATACTCCTCATTCCCACATACACTGGTGATCCAAACCCAGGAACAAGAACGTACACAAAAAAGAACTATTAACAGAGTGCCCAAGTTCTCTCAATCGGCGTTCTTCCTCTCTCTCTCTCTCTCTCTCTCTCTCTCTCTCTCTCTCTCTCTCTTCTTTCCCCATCTCCTGCTCCCTTGTTAACAGATTTCCCGCTTCACACGCTCGCATCCAGCGCCGGTTTGCTCATTCGCCTTTAATTGGTCGCTATTTTTCTTTTCTAACCCCTATTTTAATCTTCATTTGTTGTCTGTTTTACGCGTTCCTGTTCAGCATTCTTTCTCCCTCTCCCCTCCCCCCCCCTCCGTTTCCTTTCTTGCTCTCTCGGCCACACGTTCCCAGGCTAACACGATCTTATCCATCACAGCATTCCAATAAACTTCCTTTTATTTGCTATTTTTTTTTTACATTTTTCAAGCCACCATCCTTCCATTCTCGTTCGCTCAGCCACCATTCCTCCTCTCTCGTTCTCTTGCCTTCCCCCCCTCGCCTGCTCCCATGTTCACACGTTCCCATCGAGCAAAGTATTCCCCTCCGCTCGTTCCCATCCGCCAGGCAGCCAGCCCTCCCCGTTGCAGCACCTCCGCCCCCCATGGCCCTATAGGCGGCCCGCTCAAATGGGTAATCAAATCCTGTGTATTGGGACTTGTACCCTATAGATTCAGCCATTTGTATTCAGGGTGGGGGAGGAGAAAGGCTGGCTGGCTGGTCGGGAGGGAGAGAGAGGAGGAGGAGGAGGAAAGGTGGAGAGAAAGAGAAAGGGAGATAGAAATGATGAAAATATGCACAAAGAGAAAAACTGGGAGTAGATGAAAGGAAGGGGAAGAGACAGGCTGGCTTTCGAGCAGGAGTGAGAGGAAGAAAGGCGAAAGAATGGAGAAAGAGGAGGATTAATGAAAGAGAGGAGGAAAATAGAAATGATGAAAATATGTATAGAGAGAGAACCCAAGAACAGATGTTGAAAGGGGGAAGAATGACAGGCTGGGAGGGCGGAAGGAAGAACGAAAGATGAAAGAGGAGGGATTGTAGAACTGATGGAAGGCATAGGTGCCCATCTATGTATCTGTCTATCTGTCTGTGTAGATAGGTAGACAGAAAGATAGATAGTCAGATAAATATATATATATATATATATATATATATATATATATATATATATATGTGTGTGTGTGTGTGTGCGTGTAGATTTTTATATATAATGCGTATATAAATGTATTTGGATGTACTGTACATATATTAGATACAGAGAGAGAGAGAGAGAGATGGGGAAAGGGAAAGTAGGATTAAGTGGAAAATGAGTGAGAGTGATATAGACGGATTGAGGGAAACAGTGGGGGAAAGGTGGATGCAGGGAAGGAAGAAAATGGGGAGACAGGAGTGTGGGAGAGGGTGATGGAAAGATACAGACGAGAGAATAGGTTTGGGAAGAGAAAGGACAGGAGAAGAAATAACAGCCAGAGACATGTTTATTAGCCCTTCAGATGCTGTTTGTTCCAGAGTACGTTATGGCCATGATATCTATTCCATGGTTCCAGGACGAGGATAGCCAAACAGTAAGAGTACCCCCTCCTTTCGTCTGCGAATCCGTCCAACCGAAACAGACCAGAAAAAGCTGAAAACGACCACCATGCAATATATATGGAGAAAAGGGATAGTGTAAAGATATGCGGGAAGAGTTAAAAAAAATAAAACGAAAAATTAATAATGTTTTAGGGAGAGAGATGACAAGAGGGTAAAATTTAAGAACACAGGGCAAAGAAGAAAGACCACGGGGAAGACTTAACAAAGGAAGGAATTAAAATGAGAGATATAGGAAAGAGGGGAAAGAAGTTAGAAAGACTGAGGAAGGAGAGAGAGAGAAAGGAGGGGGGGTGGAGACGTAGTAAGGTATGGAAAGTAAGAAAGATAGAGTAACAGAACAGAGGGAAAGGTGGATTCTGAGGAGGGGAAAGAAAGAAATCTACTGACTGAATAACGGGAAAATGGAGGAAGGTCATTAGGAAAAAGAAAGAGAGAGAGAGAGAAAGGGGATAGGAGAGAATGGATGTGGAAAGAGAGGGAAAAGGAGAGGAAAAATGTAAAAAAGATTGGAAGCATATACACGATGATGCAGGAAGTGAAGGAAGAAAAGATATATAACAGGATGTAGAGAGAAGGATGGAAGGAGATGAGTACAGGTAGGAAAATCGTGGAGTAATAGAAGAGAAGAAAGACAACAGGAAGAGAAGGAAGGACTAAAGTGAGAAAGACATGAAAGGAGATAGCCTATACGAAAGGAAAGGAAAAGGGGATGCAGAAGTAAACAATAATAATGAAAGAATGGAGTGACAGAGAAGAAGGGAAGAGGAATGTAAGAAATAAGAGAAGAATGAGAAGGAAGAGCATTCAGGGAGGTCAGAGGAGAAGGGCGAGAAGAGATGTGATAAATATGGGTACAAATAATCTCTATGCATACATGAAAATGATACAGAAAAAAAAAAATGTATAGTAGAATAAGAAAGAACAGAGAGAGAGAGAGAGAGAAGAGGGGGGGGGGGCCTCCAGATATGGCAGAAGGGAGGAAGAGAAGGGTTAAAAGATAAGTTGAAAGATAGGGTAATAAGGGAGGTGATAAAAAACAGAAATACGAGCGACAGGAATGGAAAGAGAGAGAGAGAGAAGGGGAGAAGGAGAGCAGGGCTTTAGACATGGAAGGCAGAGAGAAAGAGAAATGGGGATAGGAATAGAAAAAATACAAACAGGCCACATAACTGGATACAGTGGGGAATGAAAGAGAATTCTGAAGAAGAGGCTAAGGGATATAGAGAGAGGAAGAGGAAAGTTAACCTGTGCATTACGATTACGTAATATTTTTTAATCTTGCTACTTCCAGACGATTTTTAGTCAATTTCGAGTTTGTTACTATCAATATAAGGTTAATTAAAGTTAAATTTAACCTTTTCGGTTCGATATGTTTTCTCTAAATTGAGTAAACTGTTCATGTGGGGGAAGGCATTAAGAATGGAGACCCGTAGAGAAAAGGAAGAATAAAAACGAGAAGAGGATGATTAACAATAACTGATCTGAGTGGAGAGATGGAAGGATACAGACCTTTTCGTAGTAGGTGCAATTTTAATATTCAATTCCTGCTTTTGCCAGGCGATTTTATTCAACTGAGGAAGAGTATTGGAACCTGAGAGTGTTGATGCTAGTATTGTTACTCTCTCATGTCGGTGATAACTCTAGCATTTCTTTCTAGGAAACGCTAGGCGAATGCGCTGAGCTGAGAGTGAGTCACAGGAGAATGTTAATGAGGGAGATCCGTAGAGAAGAGGGGTAATAAAAAAAGAAAAGAGGAGGAAGTACTCTAAACATGGATTGCAGTGGAACAAAAAATAGCCCCTTCACTACGGTGGTGTCTTTTGTATTTTATTTGCCCTACCTTCAGACGATGTTATTTCAGCTTAAGAGAGATTATTCAGACTGGAGGGACTAGTTATAGCTTTCATTAACACGCTCTCTCTTACTGCGTTATCTAAAGCTGAATAAAAGAGGCTGACAGGAGCAGGAATGAATTATACGTAATCCTGGGGAATGAATGGAGCAGATAAAAGAGAGAAAAACATGTGCATTAATAGATAAGTAATGTTTGGGGGGAAACGTGGGAAAAGAAACGAAGGAAGAAGAATTGGTGAGAGACACAAAGGGAGGTAAATAAAGTCGAGGGGGAAAAGAAATGCAAATATTTACATCTTCACTGCCAGAGGTCTCCCTAACGCTTTCATCCCAAGGACCTTATAATTTATTTTGACGTAAACATTCAGTTTGGGTTGAAATTTTCCAGCTATAGGAGTTAGATTCAGCCTTCATTAACCCCGTCACTGCTTGAGTTATTTAAATGTTCAACAATGTGGTCTTGTGGTAGATTGACTGAAATGAAGAAAACATCTTTGTGAAGGGATTAAACTGACCAATACTGCATCGCGGTAGAGAGAATTCAGTAAAAAGAAAAGCCAACGTCCTGAAGTGGTAATGAGTAGATGAGGAAGAGATAAGAAAGGGAGGGACAGACAAATGAGTTATAAAGTAGCCAAGGAACGTGAAAGAGGGTGAAGGAGAGAATACTAAAGAGAAGGCAGGAAAAAGTTATAGCAGAAGATGAAAAGAAATGGAATTTAAAAGGGATGGAGAGAGAAAATAATTGCCTGACGTACCCAGGGGCCGGGCCAGAAACACCATTGTCGCTGAGTTACTGAATCCTGAGTTAGTGAATGATTGACACTGACGTACGACAGCAAGCTCATCGACCAGCGCGCACACACACACACACACACACACACACACACACACACACACACACACACACACACACACACACACACACACACACACACACACACACACACACACACACACACACACACACGAGAGAGAGAGAGAGAGAGACGCGCGCACACACACACACACACACACACACACACACACACACACACACACACACAGAGTAGAAAATATAAGAAACGAGGATTTAAAGACGATAAAGAAACGGATAGAGAGAGTGGGGGAAGGGGGATAGAGAGGTGGAAGGTAACGAGAGAAAGCAAGGTAGGGAGGGGGAGGGTACGAAGCTTACGATAGGGGCGCGTGTAAAATTAATGATGAAATATTGTATCCCAGTCACCCGTGCGTCTTGTCCGAGGCCGGGGGGTAGATGTGTTACGGTGTGGGGGTAGGTGTGCAGGTGGGAGGTGATGTGGGAGTGTGGGTGGGTGCAGCTATGTTACTGAGTGTTTCTCATGGATGTGAATGCATGCGAGGTTGCATAATACTCGTACTGCAAAGAAAAAAAAGTTGTTTGGTTAAATGTAGGAACTCGATGCAAATTTCCTGTGTTTATGTATGCTTATATGTAATCAGTTTCCTCCCAGTTTTCTCCATTCTGGCCTCTTAGTCATTACTGTAGTTTGTTCTGACCCTGCCCAGCAAATTAAGGGCTTAACCCCTTCATTACTGTGGCGCCCTCCTAAGCTGAAAAGAATATTCTGATAATGGCAAGCATAAAATAAAGAATACGTATTCTTAATAAAGAAACAAACATTTCAGCCCTGAGATGTATTTTTATTATATTCTTTCTACCCCCCCAGACTGTAATATTAAGCATCGGAGAGACTTCTGAAAGTGGATCATGTAGATGCAGCCTTAATTAATCACGTCACAAATATATATATATATATATATATACGTATTAATCGTCCTTCATGTCCCGTAAAACACGGCTTGAACGTGTACTGTACAGTGTACAGTTTCCTTCATATGTCAGGCGTTTGAAAACCGGCCGCTACAGCAAGTAATTAAATACATACATAGATATTAGCACCTTGTCATACTGCCAGCTGGACTAGTGTTACAATAGTTTTAGAGGATTAGGTTTGGACGTTGCATGTTTATTGATTATATTTGTTGACAGATTACCGTGTCTTGAAACTGAACCGCGGTCACAGCGACTGCCACGCCCGCACGCATTCACTACAAAACAACAACCGCTAGAAGGATTGGGCGGCCTTCATCCACCTATCCCTGACGTCCGTCATGAGGTCAGTATTTGTATTTATTAGTAAGTATCCACAGGTCAAGGAGTAAAGTATGGAAATGAAAGGAAATATAATAATTCTTTAGTTAAAATTGCATGTCGCTCGAAATTGTTGCCATACTTTTCGACATTCATCCCATTCATATTGTTTTGCACTGGTCCCGAGCTTGATATGCATAGTGTGTTTACGAGGTATGTTAGCGCCCAGGTGGTGATGTGGGAAGATGTGTGGTCCTGTTTGTCGGTATGTGGTTAGATTACAGGGTTTTAGGACTTTTTAGGATCTGTCTAGAATCGGCTGCGTAAATAATTAATTTGAAGGCAGCAGGCGTGTCTGTATATGCTTAAAAAATGTGTATGTAATTGTAGTGTGTGTTTATTCGCCGATTTACATGTGTGTGTGTGTGTGTGTGTGTGTGTGTGTGTGTGTGTGTGTGTGTAAAGGCAAAGTAGGAGCATGTGTTTATTTGTATGACTGAAGAGGTGGTGGCTGTGTGTTTTGAGCCTTCGGTTGGGTACTGTGTGGTCACGGATTTATCTTTGTCTGTTGCAGAGAACATTTTTAAGGATTTTAATTTCGATAGTACCCCTTGAATACAATGATGTCTTTATCACCAAACTATATTGTTCAGCATAAAGGAGTCATCTCAAGGTGAAAGGGTTAATGAAGACTTTACCAAACCTCTCTAGTTAGAAGAGTCTATCCACAGGTGAATAGAAATCACCAGACTTTAACATCAGCTGAGTAAAACAAGACATCGTAGTGAAGGGGTAAATACCATCAAATCCGTGATATCCCTAGATGGTGGACGTCAGTGCTCGAATGGTGACGGTGAGGGCTGCTGGTAATCTGCTGGAATGTGATAAGTGTCCTGCAAGGCATAGGAAATGGGCGTTCTAAGCTATGTCCAGAGTTATGCCTCCCTATATTTCGTCACATCCTGAGAATGGTGGCCTTGACTAGAATATCTCTAGGCATTTCTGTCCCTTATCAATAACGACCCTTACTCACGCGACGCGACACACTAAACCACCCTCCATCACCCACTCTGTCTCACTACCTTTATTTATTTACGTATTTATTACCTGTCCTCGCCCCGGTGGGGCTCGGGAACGGATATTGTTTTCACTTGGCTAGTCTGTTTGTTTGTTTGTCTGTCTGTCTGTTAACAACTTTACGCGAAAACTACTAGTGCGATTTTGACTAAAATTACAGGGATGATGGGCTATGACCTTCTGATCACCTGATTAAATTCTGGGCCAAATTGAGCAAACACTTAGGCTGTAGGCAAATTTTTTTTTTCTTTTTCGCCATAACTCCTTTCAAATTCTTCATATCGACATGAAACCGAAGCCTAAAGGAGTATCTTTCAAATCTGCATCCTACAACATGCCTCAGTACATTAGAGGGGTCACCTCCCAGTTAGCGGAAGGGGGGTCAATATTAGGTGGGTCGGGCCTAAAATTTCAGATTGGCGTAGAATCGTAAATTTTCTCCCGATTTGTTTTAAAAAATTTGATATGTGACATCTTTGACTAGATATCCTGTTGTGTTTATACGTCAGCACTAAAATAAGTGCCGGGGACGGGTTTACTGTGCCTTGGCACCGCTTCTTGCTTATTTAAGTATTTTTTTACTTCTTTTCCTTGCAACCACGTCTGTCTGCTTAAAGCACTCAGTCAGTTTGACATATCCTCCCCCCCCCCTCTTTTTTTCTACTTTTCACTTCCATCCACCCTAGTCTCGTGCAGTCTGTCGGTCAGTCTGTCAAGCATCATGATTTTTTTTTTCTTTTAATATAACTGAACCACGTAGAAGTATGTCTCAGAATTTCTACTGCATCACCCTCTCTACGTTTTCCCACTGGCTCCTCCATGTAGCTCCACGGATACCTGTGAGAAAACTTAACTCACTAAAGAAGATAATAAAAAAACTATGAAGGTTGTGAGTGTCCTTCTATTATTGTGTACTTATGTTTATGAAGGCCAACTGTGGATTTATGATAAGTAAATTTATATGCCTGTTTGTTTAAGCACATGAAGTACATTTTTTTGCTTATTCGTCAACACCTGCGTGACCAACCTGACCATGTGTATATGTAGGATGACATAAGAACGCTGTCCTTCCCAAAACCCGTTCTGCAAAATGGCCTAAAAGCTAAAACATCTACGTTACTTGCAGCGAATAAAAAATAAGCTTGACACTGAAACTTGTACGACGTAATACTGTAGATAAAAAACTGTCCAAACCTGTCATTGCATGGCCGTGTGTGTTGGGAGGGGGGAGTGTGTGTGTGGGTGTGGGTGTTTGTGTATGTTTGTTTGTGTGTTTGTTTGTTTGTGTGGGTGTGGGGGTGGGTGTGCTTTCGAAAGTGTGTAGATATGTGAGTGCTAGATATATAAATTCCTTACCACATCCCTTTCTGTCAATTCTTATCTATCACTCTTTATTTCCTTTTGTCTCCTGTTCAGTATTGCATTATCAATCCTCCTTCCTAGCCAAACCACCCACGTTTCTCCCCACTCTCTTCCCCTTCCCGCATCACATCCACCCGTTGTCACTTTCATTTTTACCCTCATCTTTGTTCCTCGCTTCCTCTTTTTTCATTCATCCATTTAAGTCACCCTTTCCTCGCCTCTCTCCCACCTCCTTCACCCTCTTCAGCACAGACTTTTGCCTTCACTCTTTCTTGTCCCTTCCTCCTCTCCAGTTTGCATATTTAACCCATTCACTGCAACTTTTTCTCTTTTAATTATTACAACCTCCAAATGATTTTACTTAGCCAAGTGCTGAACGCTTGTAACAAAGGGCTTAATGAAGTTTATTTTCAAGCCATTTCCTACCAGACTTCTCTCCTATGCTGAAAATATGTAAGTAGTAGGGAGAATAAGATGTAACAACGCCATCATAGTGACGTGAGTGATTTATGCCACTGCCTTTACGCTTTCCCGTCAGTTTTATTGCATCTTCGTCCTACTCGTTCATGCTTCCATCCTCATACCTTCTTCCCCTCCCTCAGTCCAACCCATTCACCTTCCTCATCCTTCCTCCTCCTTCCATCCCTTCAGCTCCTCTCCCCCGTACATTATTCTTCCTTACCTATATCCTCGCTCTTGCTTCTGTCTCCCTTTTTTTTTTTTAATTAATTTCTTATCGTTTTATATGTTCCCTACTTTCCTTTCAGCTATGGACCTTCTTCCTCCTCTCTCTTTCTTTCATCCCTTAACTGCACTTCCCGTACATTCAGCATTCTTTCTTCCATTTCTCTCTCTCTCTCTCTCTCTCTCTCTCTCTCTCTCTCTCTCTCTCTCTCTCTCTCTCTCTCTCTCTCTCTCTCTCTCTCTCTCACTTTCTGTCTGTGTCTGTATATCTGTCTGTATAAGTCTCTCTCCATCTATGTCATCTGTCTAGCTACTTTTCTATGTCTGTCTGTCTGCCTGTCTGTCTGTCTATCTATCTATCTAGCGGTTTCCCATCCTATTAGCAACTTCCTCCCGTACGTACTGTGTCAACTCAATATTCTTTTCCTCCATTCCTCCTCCTCCATTTCCCTCTCCCCCACGTTCCGCCCTCCCTCCCCCTCCCTGCCACACCCTTAAATGCTACTACGGAATGTTGTTTTTGTGGGAATTTGAACCGTCAGGAAAATACCCAGCTTTGCGTAAGAGGCTTTGCTGCTTGTGTGTGTGTGTGTGTGTGTGTGTGTGTGTGTGTGTGTGTGTGTGTGTGTGTGACTTAACTGCGTACCATTACATATTTATGACTTATTTGTTTGTTTGCTCGTTTGTGTGTGTACGCACTTACTCCTTTTTGTCTGTTGCTCTAAGTCCTGTGTTTATGAATGAAATTTTAATAATTCCTTACGCATGTGCTCGTGTGTGTGTGTGTGTGTGTGTGTGTGTGTGTGTGTGTGTGTGTGTACAGTAAACTGCACATTACTTTCCAGCCTTTCGTTCATTTTGTTATGTTTCCGTATCCGCAGTGAAAGATGCCATTTATACTACGTTCCTTTGTCCTTTGCATCAAGAATGTGCTTTTGCCTGCCTCACTTAATCCATGTACTCAATTCTAGCTGGGTAAGTGTGCGTGCGTGTGTGCGTGCGTGCGGCCAGTTTTCTGTGCGTGTGTTCATTCACTTAAGTGCTTTAGTGCATGTGATTTGGTATGATGTGCCTCTGCAGGTGTGATATGATACGCTTGTGTGTGTGTGTGTGTGTGTGTGTGTGTGTGTGTGTGTGTGTACTTACTGTGAACGTGTGTATGCATTTGATATCAGTTATGTAAGGTTTTTCTTCCGGGTTACGCGATTCATGTTCCTGTTTCCTGTGGTCTTTGTGCGTACATCAAAGTTAACTCGTGTGTGTGTGTGTGTGTGTGTGTGTGTGTGTGTGTGTGTGTGTGTGTGTGTGTGTGTGTGTGTGTGTGTGTGTGTATTTTACCCTCAGTATGTGCACATGAAACTGGACGTGTTTTTCATGTACGTTATTCGTGTACATGTCTCTGTGTCTCGTGTAAGTGTGCGAGAAGCTGACTGTGTGCGTAAATCCCCTGTGTGTATTTTCGAGCTCAATGTGTGCGCATGAAGAGGACGTATTTCTTATGTACGTTTGTCGTGTACGTATCTCATGTACGTGTGTGAGATGCTGGTTGTCTGCGTGCATCAAAATTAACCCCAGTGCGTGTATGTGTATTTTTGACCTCGCGTGCACATTCAGAGAACGTATTTCTTGTGTATGTGTTTCGTGTACGTGTGTGGGTGACTGGCTGTGTGCGGTGCGAGGCCATGTACGTGTGAGAGGGTAAATGTCTCGTGCGTGCTGTGGTGGAGGGTCTAGTTTTTCATCGGTGATAGAAATGCTGGTAAGAATTGTGGTGGTAGAGGCTGTGCGTGTGGTGGTAGGAGTGTGGTGGTGGTGATAGCAGGAGCAATAGTGACAGGAGTAATAGAGGCAGTACTGTGGTGGTGGTAGTGTGAGTAGTGGTGATAGGGTTGCAATATTTGTTTTGGTGGTGGTAGGATTGGTGGTAGTAGAAGGAGGATTGGTGATACGACTGTGGTAGTGATAGAGTGGTCGTGGTGGGACTGTAGTAGGAGATGGTGGTGGTGGTGGCGGTGAGAGAATTGCAGTAGTAATGGCGGTGATGGTGGTAGGGCTGTGGTGTTAGGATTTATGGTACCAGTAGTGATGGTAGTATTATGGTAATAGTGGTGATAGGATTGTGGTGGTAGTAGTGCTGTTGATGGTAGGATTGTACAAGGTGATGGTAGGACTGCAGTAATAGTAGTAGCACTGGGGGTGGTTGTGGTGGTGGTGGTGGTGGTATTGAGGTAGTCATGATGATTTGACTGTAGTAGCAGTGGTGTTAGTGGTGGTAGTGGTCGGACTGTCATAGGAATAGTGATTGAATTGTTGTAGTGGTGGTGCTGGTGGTGATGGTGGTGGGTACTGGATTGTAGTAGTAGTAGTAGTGACAGGTTTGTGGTGATTGTTGTAATGATGATGGTAGGACATTAGCATTAGGAGTGGTGGGGGTGACGGGATTGAGATAATAGTGGTGACAAAAGTAGTGGTGGTAGTAATAATGATAGTGACGAGATTATGGTGGTGGTGGTGGTGGTGGTGATGGCGGCGGTGGTAGGACTGTTTGTGGTGGTGGTGGCAGAGACGATGAGATGGTATTGGATGTTGTGGTGGTGGCAGAGACGAAGAGATGGTATTGGATGTTGCGGTGGTGGCAGAGACTGTGAGATAGTATTGAATGTTGTGGTGGTAGCAGAGAGTAGTAGTAGTAATAGTAGTAGTAGTAGTAGTCGTAGTAGTAGTAACAGCGGCAGCAGCAGTAGTGGTGGTGATGGTAGAAGTAGTAACACACACACACACACACACACACACACACAGAGGAATCTTTAAGTTCTTGCTAGTGAGGACACACATGGAATTCAATCCGTGCGCAAACCAAGACAAGCACACAACAAGGCACAAACACACCCTGGTCAAACACCACCACACTCACCAGGTAAACACACTGCCTCATGGTACCTTGAAACCCACCCTTCACCACTGATCTGATTATGGTGGCTGAAGGGTACGTACACACACACACACACACACACACACACACACACACACACACACACACACACACACACACACACACACACACACACACACACACACACACACACACACACACACACACACACACACACACACACACACACACACACACACACACACACACACACACACACACACACACACACACACACACACACACATATATTCCGTGCCTTTTAACCCCTGTACAGCTGTTGACTATATACAGGGATTTTATTCACCTCTGTGTGGAATATAACTCATAACTGGGGCGAACCACATACAGCTCTTCTACAGAGGGTGGCGTGAAAGGCTTTTCATGTCATCAGCTCGCTACCTCTTACTGAGTTCGCAGTGTTGGATCTTAACTTTACTATCGCTGTTTCAATGGCAACTGCTCTTCTGAACTGTCCACATGCATCCGTCCTCCATTATCTGGGTTAGTAGCACCCGTCTGGCAGCACACACACATTTTCCATCCGCCTCTCTGATGCAAGAGTTAACCTATAATTTCAGTCGCTTAGAAATGCAACAGGTCAGCCCAGGCCCTGTTTCCTTCATTCTGTATCTTAATCTGCTGATGATCCTGTCTTTTAAACACAGTGTGTCCAGGTATCCCTAAATGAACGGATCTTGACTTTTTTTTTTTTAATAACAAATTTTTCCTGGCGTCTGGCAATTAGTTCTTTTTTCTTTGCTTAAAACGAAAAAAACTCCGACGTACACACACGTACAGTCCCCCGCTAACACAGGCATGCATACACACACTGACGCGCACACACACATATACACTCACACGTACACTCCCCAGGTAGACATACTGGCTCATGGTACCCTGAGACCTGTACTGCACCATTGATCTGATTGTGGCGACTAAAGGGCACACACACACACACACACACACACACACACACACACACACACACACACACACACACACACACACACACACACACACACACACACACACACACACACACATCCTATGCCTACATAAATGTTCACATTTATTCACATGATACTACATTCACTTAAACAAATAAGTACAAATATACACACACAATCAAACAGACGAACCGGCTTGCACACAGACGATACACATCTGCACACGCACACACACATACACATGGTCGCACACGAGTACATTTGCATACACACACAAGCACACAATGCAAGCACTAGTTCACGCTACCTTATGATCCTTCCTTCTGCCTGGATCTGATTAGTAGGATAAAGGAGACATGCAGGCGCACTCACACACACACACACACACACACACACACACACACACACACACACATATACACGTACATATTCATAGCACACACACGCACAAACACATTCACAGAGAAACACACACACACCTACACACATACAAGTACACACACACACACACACACACACACACACACACACACACACACACACACACACACACACACACACACACACACACACACACAGTATAATCACTACCTCACGTCACCCTGTACACCCTCCCCTCCTCCTTCAACATGCCGATTGATCTGATTGTTGGGTCCGTGCTGGTCAACATCAGACACACACGCACACAGCTGTACGCATACACTCACCGACACACACATATATAGAGTCTTACAAACATACACACAAACCCGCACACTCTCATCTGCACACAAACATGATTCTACCGCACTTTATTGGCCTTATATTCTTTTTCGCGTTGAAATGACTTAAAATTGACATCTGTATCTTGAATGCTAAACTTGAACAACGGATTAAAATTAGAATATGATGCTAGTCACGAAGAAGTGCTAAGGAAAGGATGTAGAACCATAGTATCATCTGTTTCTGGCAGTCAGCTACGTAAAATAAGCTGGAAAAGAATGAAAATCTCAGGCAAGTTAAAGTGAAAAGAGTACAGCAGCAGTGTAGGGTGGTGATAGTGGTTGTGGTGGTGGGGAAGTTGTATGTAGGATGGTGATGGTGGTAGTGAAAGATATAAGTAGTGGTACCGGTGTAGGTGGTGGTGGTGGTGGTGGTGATGGCTGTTTAGAGTAGATCCAGTGTAGGGTGGTGATAGTGGTGGTGCTAAGACTAATAATGTTGTATGGGGGGAGGGTAGTGGCAGTGGTGATGTATGGAGATGGTTGTGGTCGTGGCAGTGGTTATTGTTGTATGTGGAAATAAGTGATGTATGGTAATGGTTGTTGTTGGTGGTGCTTTACCCTGGTCAAGCCTTGCCCAGCAGATCCGTTGACCGCAGGTAAGCAGCCACTCCTAGAGATCGTCCCAAAGGTTCCTTACATCGTTGATGTTATGCTTGCCTCTTACTTGTGTCAGAGTGCGGCACGTATTGTGCAGTACTCCACAATTTGATTTATTTCGTGTGGGTCTGTACTGCAAGAGGGGCACGTGTCATCTGATTTTCACCCAACCCAAATCTACCCTGGTAACCGAGGAGGGTTGGGTGATGTTTTTATCTAAACTTAGCTAGGGGATCTTCATCAGCAGTATTTGAGAATGCCTCTGATGGGTGAATATGGGGGCGGGGGGATTGTAGTATAGTGTTCTGACTGAGGTGTTGTACTGTCTTGCCGTTAAATGAATATGCAGCCTAGGTGTTTCTTCATTGCTGGTGTATGAGTGTCTGGAGGTGGGATGTTGCTGAATAGGGTCTGGTAATATTTGCGTAGTGATTGTCTTGTGTCTAGTTGTGTTGTGGCTCTGTTATAATGACAGGGATGTTGTGTTAACTCAGGGTGCTGGATAGAAGTCGCCATGTGCGAATTCTGGGCAACAGCTAACTTGAAAATATCAACAGTGATCATTTTCATAGTTTAAAATAGCACAGTACCATGTGGAAATAGGTTTGACATAATATCAAATACTTTCTGAATAATATTTTGTTTCCACTTGGCAGTAGATAAAGTACGGTGTCGAAGACTGTCTGCTTTACAGTGCTTGAGAAATTGCTTATTATTTATCTTATTTACTGCTGTACCTCGAATGCTTAAAGTGGTGTTTATATGGTCTGCAAGGTGTTGTAGTGGGTGGGGGCCCATGCCGAGGAGACACAGGATGTCACTGATCTGACATACTGCCGGCAGATTAGGGAGAGTATTTCTTCTTGTTGCCCAAGTCTGTCCCTGTAAGTGCCCTAAGTGCATTGAGTCTGGAGCTGGGTGGTCCGGTCTCCGGCCATGTGTGGTGGTGATGATGCATGGTGATGTTTGTGAGGGAGGCAAAAGATGGTGAGGTATGACGGTAGTGATAGTTTACAGTGGTGGTGATGGTGGTGTATGGTGCTGGAAGTTATGTGTTAGGGCAGTGATGAGAATGTAGTGTAGTGGTGGGGATGGTGGTGGTGAGATTGGGTGGTGATTATGGAGATGGGGTTGGCAAGTTAGGATGGTGGTTGAGATGGGGTTGGTGAGTTAGAGTAATGGTGATGCTGTGGTATTGGTGGTAGATTATAGTATAAGGTGGTGGTGGAGTGGGGGATGATTGAGGGTGGTGATGGTGATGATGTGTGTTGGTGGGGATGGGGGTGCTGATTCAGTGTGGTGGTGGGGGTTGAGGTGTAAGGTGGTGATGATAGTTCAGGATGATGGGTGTGGAGTAAGGTGTTGTTGATAATGGTGTTGGTGAAATAAGATCGTGATGATAGTGATTTATTAACTGATACAAAGTGGTGGTTATATACTATAGAGTGTTGGTGGTGATATAGGGTGGTGGTGATGATGGTGTAAGGTGTTGATGATGATGATGATGATGATGATGATGATGATGATGATGATGATGGTAACAGTAGTGCCAAGTGACGATGAGAACGTGTGAAATGGTGGTGGTGTATGGTGGTGTTGGGTTTGTGGTAGGGTAGTGAAGACAGTGTTGAGTGGTGAGATACGGTGATAGTGATGATGTAGGGTGGTGGATGTAGAGTGAGATGTTATTAATAGTGTTGTTGGTGAAGTAAGAAAGTGATAAGAGTAGGAGCTGCCTAGCATGGATCAAGTTCCATACTACAGTTATCCTCTCATCATTTTCAATGACTGTGATATAAGGTGGTGGTTATGTAGAGCGTTGGTGTTGTAAGGTGGTAGTAATGATGGTGTACGGTGGTGAATGCTAATGACGAAAGTTGGTGATGAGGATGGTATGTTGTTGTGGCCTCAGCCTTATCTGAAATGTGAATATGCAGGACTGTAGGCTAATGCTGCGCCTCTTCTGTAGTCCTATCCTCATTCAGGGGACAGGGTATAGAGCTGAGGGACGTTTGTATAACCTGTGACCAGTTATGTCGGTGCCAGCATGTAAAGGTGCTCCTCTCCAGCACCAGATGATGGTTACAGTGATTTCACGTGATAATGATAACATAAGGTAATGGTAATGCTGGTTGGTGGAAGTTTGCATTGATTGGCGGTGATGATAGCTGTGTACTATATACTGTAATGTTAATGACTGTGATGATGGTGGTATTGGCTGCTGTGACGGACGGCGGCGCTGTTACGTATGGTACTATGAATCTGTGGGGTGTGTAGTGGTGGTTTCATAGACGGGATAATGGTAATGAAACTATACATTAGCAGTAATAGCTGTGCTGATGATTAATGTTAGTGGTAATGATGGTAGCAGCGGTATGATGGATAGTGGTAGTGAATTGGTGTTAGAGACAGTGGTGGGGAAAAAGATGACAGAGGGTGAAAGGGATGAAGATAGTGATAATGATATGGGAATGGCCTACCCCAGAGTGCTAATCAAGGTATGAAAATAAGCTGACCTGAGTGACTGTTACATAAGTGTGCCATCATTAAGGATTTCTACGCAAGGGGTTGGGCAGGTAAAAGGGACCTTGTAGAATGGATGGGGTGAGACTGGTATCTGGGGGAGGTAAAGTGAAACCATGGAGAGATTGAGTAATGTAGTGGAGAGATAATTATTGCCTTGATCACAGACTGTATTAGAGAGTTTGAGAGCTGGGTCGAGGGTGAGTTGGAAGGGCCTGTTGGATCGGTTGGTAGGTGAGGTTAGGTAGATTGGACTTAGATATAGTGAAAGTATGTCAGATGTAATGGTTCTGTAAATTGGTATATGGTTAACTGTTTGCATGTTAAATGGCCATTACAGGTTTCATGGAGCGAGGGAGAAATAGTTGTAGATTGGAAAGGGATGGAGGTAGAAGAAGAAATTGATGGTGGGTACTTTATTACACTCATAGATTAGATGAAATAAATGGATGTAGAATTTAATGGTAGGGGATTCATAATTTGAGACAATGGTAGACAGTGATAAGGTAGTGCAGTGAGTGGCTGCTGTGTGATAGGTAATAACGTGATGACTGACAGGAAGTATAGAGTGACGGGCGATGACACAGAGTTTAGACAGTAGCCATTAATGCATAAAGTGTAACTGTTGGGCGTGTGTAACACCCTAGGCAATCAGCTGAACTACGACACAAATATATGTATTAAAAAAAAGATGAGTGCAGTTCTCCTCTCTCTCTCTCTCTCTCTCTCTCTGTGTAATCTGGTAACGCCTTCTTAATTCTATTGTTGTTATCTTCAGACAATTTTACTTAGCTTTCATGAAACCTAATTTAGTACAGGTGTATGTGAAAACCGTATAAATAACTTTTCCAGTTCAAAAAATTTCCCCTAAGATGAGTAATATTGCTTAACTGATGCAAGAATGAAGTATATTAACAGTATAATCCGTTTTCGGCAGTGGAAGCCACCCTGCAAGCCTACTGATACCCACCAACTAACCCCCCCACCCCTCCACTGTCACTGAAATCAGGGAGCGCTCCGTCATTCCCCTGGGGTTTCCCAGATGGAAGATTCAGCAAGTATCCACGCAGAGAGAGAGAGAGAGAGAGGGAGGGCACATGACCTTTTACAGTACACATAATACGTCACGGAACTGAAGGTATTAATCAACAAATCATCTCCGGCCGTCCGCCTCAACAGTTCATTAAACACAGTATACAAACTCTCCACAAACACTGCAACTCAAACACCTTAACTCCTTCACTACAGTTACTCATTCTATATTTCGTCCCGGCCACTGATGGACTCTTATTCAGCTTAGATTACGTTCCGACCTTCGGCAGTAAGATTATAGATTTTATTAAACCCTTTTCTACAGGATGACCCTCTAAGTATAACAAAATAGTCTGGAGGTAGCAAGATTATTTAAAAGAAGTCCTCGGGCTGAGAAGGTTAAACAAAGAGGCCACCAACACACCTCAACACACAGACATTTTAAACAACACACATCACAAACACCTCAACACACAGACACATAAAACAACACACCCAACAAACACATCAACACAGAAATATTAAACATCAAACCCCACAAACACCTCAACAGACAAACATATTAAGCAACGCATCCCACAAACACATCAAAACAAACAAATTAATCAACACACCCCACAAACATCTCAACACACAAATCAAACACATTAAGCAACGCACCCCACAAACACATCAAACAACACACCCAACACACACACCTCAACACACAAACACGTTAAACAACACACCCCACAAACACCTCTACAGTACACTAACACACACACACACACACACACACACACACACACACACACACACACACACACACACACACACACACACACACACACACACACACACACACACACACACACACACACACACACACACACACACACACACACACACACACACACACACACACACACACACACACACAGGCTCCACTTTTTGCTCAGATTGTACCCCGATAACAAACAGGTTAGCAGGGGATAATCACACACTGGCCTAGTACCCTTACCTTGTACTTACTTTCCATATTTTAGGCTCTAGTTTCTCTCTAGTTTTTATTTTTATTTTATTATATTATTAGTAGTAGTAGTAGTAGTAGTATTAGTATTATTTTTATTATTGTTGTTGTTATTATTATTATTATTATATTTTTTGAGAGGGTCTACGTGTAAGTTTATGGTGTGGTTAGGTACTGGGTTAAATTATTCTGCTTTTTTTTTCTTAGTTTTGTGAGTGAGAAAGTTGGGTGGTTTTAGGTCTGTCTGTCTGTCTGTGTGTGTGTGTGTGTGTGTGTGTGTGTGTGTGTGTGTGTGTGTGTGTGTGTGTGTGAGAGAGAGAGAGAGAGAATGTTTCCACTGGTTCGTCTACTGTCCCATTGTTGTTGTCGTTGGCAGAGAAGGAGCAGGTATTCTGTGTCCAGCACATGAAGGAGGATATGGGAAATTAGACGGGCTGAGAGGGGAAACCAGGGACAGGAAGTTGACAGAGGAGCACAATGGAAAACAAACACTGGGAGACATTGATTTGTTCGAGGCCGTTTGTGGTGCCGTGATTGTGGTATCTTTTTTCTGAGTCCAAAGATAAATAAGCATAGAAGTTGATTGGTAGGTTTGTCGGTAGGTGAGTAAGTGAAACAGGATTAGGGCAAAGTAGGTGAAGTATGGCTGCGTGGGTAACAGAGGATGAGGGATATACCCTGTGTGAAGTTAGAAAGGTAGGTTTATGTGTCAGTGTTGAATTGTACTAAAGCTGCTCTTCGACTAAAAAGAAAGAAAAAAAAAATCTAAGTGAGCTGGTCTTTTCAGATTCAAGTTCTTCCCAACCCTCCAGGCATCTAGTCAAAAACGTTTCCATCAGTTTTTGCCTCTTTCTCTTTCCCTCCCTCGTTACACTTAGCTAGATGCTGCTTACACTCTGACCTCTGACTCTACCCTTCACGATCCCAGTCCTGTTCCTCATTCCACTTCAGCATTTTTCCTGTTCCTCATTCCACTTCAGCATTTTTTTTTTTTTTCATGCCTAATATTAAACATGCTGATAGATTTATATTTTGTTCTCTCCATCCTTACTACTGAAAAAGCTTTATGATCATGATGGAAGCCTGCCTTATTGTTGTTGTTAAAGAAAAAAAAAAGTGCTTTGTACTCTTAACTCTTTCGTCAACATCTATCATTCTGCGTCTCCCCTTACTAGAAATATATTTTCTGTCAGCCTGTCCAGAAAAATATCGCCCTGTTGATTTGATATACTGCCCTCCAGAGTCACTGACTCGTTCCTAAATAGGAAGACTGAATAATTTCTCTCTCCTTAAATTTTTGCTCGTAAGTATAGGTTCTGTCAGTTTTGCTTCGCCGGGATGTCTGCTTGCATTAATTTCAGATTCTTGGTCATCTTTTAGGTGGGATTTAAGGGAAACCCTGGCTTTTGTTCCAGGCGTGTCAGTGGTCTTCAGCAGAGTCTGGAACAGATCTTAAATTTGCTAAATGCCCTGTCCTTCAGTCTGTACTTATACTCAGATATTCTTGTCTGGGAGATCTGTAGTTTGTTATGTAAAAGACTCAGGTCTTCAAAAGTTATCAAGAGAAGTGTTTCTCAGTGTCCCTGTCAGCAAACCTGTCAGCAAACCTCTGCTTTTCATAAACGGTCTTCATAGCTGTATGAAAAAAATCTGGCCCTTTGCACTCAATGATGGTGTCATCCTTCACATGTCCACGCGCCTCTCGAACCATTCATCGTAGCAGTTGCTACAAAACTAATGTGATGATATTTCGGTGCACATAACTTAGATTTATATGCAGTATGTGATTGGAGGAAAACATTTGTGTGTGTGTGTGTGTGTGTGTGTGTGTGTGTGTGTGTGTGTGTGTGTGTGTGTGTGTGTGTGTGTGTGCTTTCACTATTCTTAAATTAGATAAATCCGTTTGACGGTAGCAAGAAAATGGTGCAAAAATCATCATGCTGAAAGGGTAAATGCCTCAAATTTTATTCCAGGGATATCTAAATAAGTATATACACTTTCTTTTACCTTTGGAAGGGAGGAACTTTGCAAATGTTCTGCATTTGAATCCTCCTTCCTGCTTATAAACGCAAAATAAATGAAAAAAAAAAAAACACTTAGGAAGAATTAAGAAAATAGTATTTATTCAGTAACCACTGAAGATCTGGACAAAGTGTGATGAACCACGAAGAAAAGATTATGAAAGATGAAAGACCAAAGTAAAGCGTGTAGATGAAATGTTATGTGAACAACAGGAGAACACAAATAAGACGTAGGGAACAAATTGAAGTACAGGAAGCATCAGCACAGCATCAGACGTTAGAGGATACTAATGAAAGGTGTTGGGTACAGAAGGAGATAAAGAATGCACCGTATCAAGAAGAAGGTTGAGGTAAAGGTGATGCAAGGTAAGGAGTAGAAAAGAGATACGAAAACTAAATCAAAACAAAGGGTGTAAATGGGACAAACAGTGTGTGTAAACAGCGTGGTATATACTGTGTGTGGGGAGGTGAATGCCAGGTGGAACTACCCGAATATCACAGCCGTATATTTGAAACTGAGTGAGCCAGGGTGTAGGTCAGCTCCTGATTTATGACTGCCAATTCCAAAACCCCTGTGAGGATAGGAAATAACCAGACAGCATTCCACTGGACATAATGCACTCAGGAGCTAGGTCAGAGCTCTTTTATTTTCCATTATATATTTCACTGATGGTGTAGAAAAGAAAAAAAAAAGTGTCTACCTCTTAACGTGATATTAAATTTAACCTTTTCAACCCCATGACGTACTTGGTATTTTTGTTACTTTCAGAGGCTTTTTCATATTCCGCTTACAAGAGGGATTTTTCGAAGTTAAGGGTTTTGATGTAGTCTTGATTTTTTCTTTCACTACGAGAGATTCCTTGTTTACGTTGAATATAATCGTCCCGTGACAGCAAGAACAGGCTGAAATAATACGTCGTTGTGGTGAAGGGGTTCATTGTACATTTGCTGAAGTCAGTATGATTATCCTTGTCTGTCTGTCTGTATCTGTCTGTCTTTGTGTGTGTGTGTGTGTGTGTGTGTGTGTGTGTGTGTGTGTGTCTATTTGTCTGTCTGTCTGTCTGCCTATCTGTCTATGTATCCATCTGTCTGTCTATCTGTTCACCTATGTACGATATTTCCATCTATTGTTTCATCTATCTGTTTATCTATGTCAGAGGTGGGTTACACAGGCAAGTCAGTATTTAAGCAAGGGGCTCAAACGCGGGGTGGGATCAGCGGAGTATGAAGGTGAAGTGAAAGAGGGAAAACAGCGGTGAGTTAACGAGCCTGGAGTAGCATGTTTGTGTAGGAGAGTATAGGTGTAGAAGGACGATGGTGGTGTAATCCCAGGTAGACGTGAAAGTGATCCTGATGAAGTGTAATGCAGGGAAAATTAATGGTGGCGACCGACTTCCGCTCCCCTGATGTACTGCTGCGGCCTACTTCTTCCTTCGCCTTTATCATTCTTTTAAGTGTCTGCCCTCGTCTTTTCCTATTTCTCACATCCTTCCTGTCACTTTTTATTCGCATCTTTCCACATCAGGGGTATCTACGCTGAGTGATAAGCCTAATGGTTTCCTGTAACCCAGGAAATCATTTACAACGCTGGGTGGTAACCATGTAGCTAGATAACGGGGTGATTGTGTGTGTGTGTGTGTGTGTGTGTGTGTGTGTGTGTGTGTGTGTGTGTGTGTGTGTGTGTGTGTGTGTGTGTGTGTACGGCAAATGCTGGAGGGTTTGGAGTGTGAAAGAAAGCCTTCTACTGTACTAACCTTTTCTTTTGCTTTTGTAACTAAGTATAAATTTTAGCTCTATAATTATGGACGAACTGTTTCATAGGGACAGCGTGATCTGTCTGGCCTTTGTATCTACGTAACCCTATGTAGCTATGCACCTTCCTTCCTCTTGTCTTGTCTTGTCTTCTCTTGTCTTCTCTCGTCTCGTCTCAGTAAGGCTCGCCATTGCCATTTACATAATTGTCAGTGGGTTAGGTCACATGAACCCGGTCTTTACTCAGAGCTAATGTTACGTGCGTGCAGTCCTTCAAACACACGCTGGCCACAAACATCACAGGGCAAGGTGGAGGCAGGATCCAAATAGCAGAGTTGAGGAGTCTTTAATGCTAGTGCAGTGTGTGGCTGAACGGAGAAGTTCGAATGCCTTGCCTCTTTGAGTGGGGATTTTTTTGCTCAGTAAAATCGGGAATTAACCATAAACAAGACCAAATTTGTACCATCGGAGCGAAAGTTAAGCTGGATTTAACTTCTTCTGTCCAAAGACTTGGTTTATCCGGTATAATGAATGGAGAAGGATTGAGTGTCTTAAATGTGGGGCATGCTGATAATGCTGTGTTGCTTGCAAATAGTGGACAAGAGCTTGGTAGACTGTTGCAGAGTTTTGTGGATGTTTGGGAGTCTCGGGCTTTGAAAGTAAATGTGGATAAAAGCAATGTGATGTTTGATGGGAAAGAGGGTGATTTACAATGCGACATGATGGTGAAAGAAAAGAGACTCGAATTTGTGAGGGGGTTTAGGTGCCTGGGTGCAATGACTGAGAGGAGAGGTATATGTGCAAAAGAAGTAGAAAGTAGAGTAGCATAGGAAAAGAAAATGGTTGGTGCTGTGAAGACCTGATACAAATCAGAGGCCTGATTGTTGCGTCTGCGAGAGGCTTGCATGAAGGCGTTTTGATATCTGCATTAACACACGGGTGTGAGAACTTTGATTGACGTAAAAATGAAAAGTCAAGAGTAATAACGGTGGAAATGGAGATGTTGAAGATTATACGTGGATTGTAGAGAGTGGATAGGATAAGGAATAAACTGTTTTGTGGAAAACGTGGAGGAATAACGTCTGTGGACACCAGCGTCGAAGAGAGTATGCTGAGATGGTAAGGCCATATGCAGAGGATAGGTGTGGGTAAAATGGTGAAAAAGGGTTTATCTGAGAGAGTTTTAACGTGGGAGGAGGCCTGGTAGACCAAGAAGATGGATAGATCAGGTAAATGAGTGTACGAAAGCAAGGTATGTTAATGTCTGTTGGATGGAGTCAGGATTCTGGGGGTTTAAAAGGTGAGTGAGGGTGTCGCTTATTTGACTGGGCAGACTTTCTCCTGCTAGGTTTCCTCTTGCTCTCTACTCCCTACTTAACCCCATTCTTAGGTAGGAAAGATGTTTGGATGATGATGATGATGATGATACAGTCTTGCTACTTCCAGACAGTTTCATTGGAGACCGCTTTGGTAGTGAAGGGTAAAATCGTCATGACAGCGAAAATAACATAAAAAGAAATCCTCAAGCTGAAGGAGTCGTTAATGTTAGTGCTGTGTCCAAAATAAAATATCCAAATTCTGCAAAATCTGCGGTCGATACGATTGTGTTTAACCTTTTGACTATGCATGATTTCATCATCAAACATAGTTATCTGTAATTACTGAGAATTTAATATCCTCAGTCCAGTGACATGATTATCATTTCAGTCACATTACCACCTGACTAAACTGGTCAATGATTTATTCTTTAAGACCACATTTATTTTTTTCAGGTTCAAAAATCGTCCCATATCTGAGCAAATTTATGTGGAGATGGCAATAATAAATTAAAGATTATGTTACGTCACTGGATTCAGGATGTCAATAAATGAAGCTGGACGATCGCAGTAACAGGATTAACCCTTGGACAACGGGAGGTCTTCTTGTGACAAAGTTGATTCTTCAGGCTTTAACTAGAAGAAACTGATGAATTCGTCAACAGTCATATTAGAGTTAATTAAGAGATTTTTTTTTTCCCTTGGACAACGGCAGGATTCCGTGTGGCAGGTAAAATCGTCCATTGTTAGCCAGAGTAAATATCATATGCATGCAGCCATCGCTTGAGAGATGATGATGAAAGAATGGTGGTCTAAACTTTTATCGCTTGGTACTCTCATCATTGTTCCTCTAATTTTGTGTTGGCCCTTTACCTGTCGTTAAATCCTACACGCCCATTTGTAAAAGTGGGGATATGATGACGATGATGATGATAAATGAAGTATGTCAAGGGAGGGCAGGGAGTGTGTGTGTGTAGGGAGGGGGTGCAGTGTTTGTGTAGGGTAATGTAGTGTTTTGAGTTAAGCAGCCTTGACTCATAGGTGTGTGTGTGTGTGTGTGTGTGTGTGTGTGTGTGTGTGTGTGTGTGTGTGTGAGCCTACCTGTGTACTCTGCTTAAAGGTGTAAGTGTATGTATACTTGTAGGTGGAGACGAATGTGTGTGTGTAACGGTGTATGTACTGTACATGGGTGTGTGTGTGTGTGTGTGTATGGTTATTGATGATGGGTCTGTATACTACATTTCCAAGACTGTTGTACGTGAAGAATAATGTGTTGTTACTGTATTAGTCACTGTATATTCGTGGTTTTATTCTTCACTGCTAGACTGCCGACATCTAAGTCATGCGTCGTACCTTTGATTATGCTATTGCCATCCTGTATTTAGGACACCAGACACAAATGGGTTAACTCCCTCAATACTTGGGTGCTCTAGCAAGCTAAATGAAATTATTATGATGTAGCAATAATATTCTACAAAATACATCATGGCAGTGGAGAGATTGAACAGATATGGACGAGTTCGTTGGTAGGCCATGCCAGAGACGCGCTAGAATTGCTCCACAGATGGCCTCAGTTATACCTGTTATTAAATTGACTTATAGGTATGGGCATGTAGGATGGATGGTTTAAATACACCGCTGGCCCTTATCATAAATCACGGCCACGCCACTACCAGCTTCTGTTGACAGCCCAATTAGAGGTGCGGTGAAATCCAGACCTGTATGTAGGGTATCGAAGACATTGCGATGAAATTGAGACCTCTATGAAGGGTACTGAAGACAGCTCTATTAGGGAGAGATCTATGGTACGCAGGGTACTGAGGAGAACCCTGTGAAATCCAGACTTGATTAGAGAGACGGATTTGATGAAGAGTAATTAAGACAACACGGTGAAATGATCTTTATGTAGGGTATTGAGGACAGCTGTACGGGAAATTGAGACCTCTGCTTAGGGTGGCCTATCGAAGACAGTGTCATGAATGCCAGATCTCAGTATAGGGCAGTGATGACAAATCGTTTAAGGAAATGGAGACCTCTACGTAGGGACTGACAACAGCGTAATGAAATCGAGACATCTTTGACGACTTTACTATCACCCTTTTGGTTGGAACAATTTTAGTATGCTACTGAAGTTAACGATAGTCGATTTTACTGAGCTGAGAGTGAGTAGTGTGAATCCGGGTGTTAATACTGGTACTGTTAGCCCTGTCTTGGTTGGAACAGCTCTAGTAGCCTATACCAGCTAACGTCAAACGATTTTTTTCTTCAATCAGGAGTCACTAATAGGATCCTGAGAGTAATAAAGGTTGGGCGGCAAAATTAAGACTTGTGTGTAGGGTGGCGAGGAGAGGTGTATTAGGGAGGCGTGTGTGGAAATGGTGTTACCTTTGTGATACAGAACCATGGTGTAAACAGAGACTGGACAATACATTACTCACCTTTGTGCTGTGCCAAGGCCATTGTAAGCACTAACTTTTTTATTTATATACCTGTCCCAAAGAATGTGGATATTCTTGTAGTGCATGGGATATGTGGATGTTCTTTGGTGCACAGATGCATTTGCTCTAGCCGAATAAATGTCCCTAAGCCCTTTCAGCTGGGTTTATGGCTAGATGTGATCAGACTGGAAGGTCAGCGTAACTAGTAGCCAAGGAAGCACATTTTTTCCTCACAGTTAAAGATCATGGAGTTCATAAAACTACGACCTGGTATTCATATTATGATCGTGACTCAGGTCTGTCAGGCGAAAGCTAACCGACTATAGTTATAAAAGTGATATTTGCGTGCCTCATTTTTAATATTTGGGTTTTGTATGGCCGGTGTAGAATACATGACTGTCCTAGCAGTACACGAGGTTTAACAAGATTACAATGACATGATCGGTTAGGGTAGTGTGGGGAGTGCCCAGCCCCTGTTAATTATAGTGAATCGTGTCGTTGTTCACTGTGAAGGTTTTGTAACACCTTTTCTTCGGCGAATATCGCATATTTCAACTTGATATACCTTTGCATATTATTGATGCAAAATATGTTTATATTAATAAGTTGTAAATAATATACAAGAGAATATTATGGAAACTAATTCGCAAAGGAACAGGTCTCCTTTGTCATCGAGAATGCAATTCAGGGTCTCCGCTTCGAAACACACTGCGGGAAGTTTTGATCACTCTTGGTTTGCCCACTTTCACTGAACCCCTCTTGAGGTTCTTCTTTTGTTTTGTTTTGTTTATCTCTTGTGTAGGATGGCCTGTGGTCTTTCCAATCCTCCTTTTTTTTTTTTTTTTTTTTTTCTGTAGCTTCTTTGTAGGATGTCTCCTGCTAGTCTTCCGCTTGCAGTATAACTCTTGTTCAGGATTTCAAATTCATTTCTTGTTTACATTAGCTCAGATATTGCGTAGGATGACTTCTTCCGGTTCATCATTTACTTTTCTTTGCATAACTCTAGTAAGGATATATTTTTGCTGTTCTTGTTTTGTTATGCACAGGTCCCATGTTGGATGTCCTCCTGCAGTCTTCCCTTGTTTTGTTTTTCTAGTCCTCTGCAGTTCGTACAATTCTCCTTGGCTCATTGTTTGCTGCTGTTTATACTGTGATAATTGCCGAAGCAAATGAACAAAGTCGTGACTTGAAATTAGTGATACCTTACAGTGCGTCCTTGTTGTTCTTATGTTTTTCCTTTCAGTATCTTTGCAATTCGTACTCTTATTTTTCAGCTTGTGAATGCTATGCTTATGCAGTGATCGCTACCGAAACAAAAGAGAGAAACCGCTACTTTGCATGCATCATGTATTTTACTTATATTAGAAGGAACGAGGGTAGAAGTTTAAAATACCATCTACAACCGTAAAGTTATCAAATCCGGGAAATATCTAGATTGGAACTTGCGTTGATATTGAAAGACGAAGATTCAAAAGGTTATCAAACCCTACAAATACGTAAACTACAACCTCAGTGTGATAGAAAAAGCTTCATCCAGTCCCTTTAAATACATGACCTGGAACTTGGTGTGATATAGAAAGGTCAAGGCTGGAAATGGTGCAAAAACTTAATAGCCACGTCCCGTACATTACCGTATCGCTGCTGCTGAACCCTTACGCCCAGTGAAACAAAGGTTCTGCGCCGAATCTTGCCGGAAAATTGGAGCGTCGACAAAAACAAGACCCAGAAGCCAGTGGGCCATTATGTGACCTCGTGGCTGTGTTGGGCAGAGGGAAAGATGCAACACGCAAGGACCAGTGTTGTTGTCGGCCAAGGAGGCTAACCAGCACCTCCTCTTTACCTGTTTAGGCTACCTCCGTCAAGGAGGTTGTGTTTAGCTGACTGTCTGTCTGTCTGTCTGTTTGTTTATCTGTCTCTTAGCAAACCTGTGAAAAAATTATTGGATGCAGTTGTACCACATCTGAAATTATGATTGAGGATTACCAGAAAAACAAGTTATTAAATGTACGACAGGAAAAAAAATTGGTCACGGTCAAGAACACGAAAGCGGCGATAGTGCTTCTTTGCCGGAGGTATGCACCCTCTGAGTGCTCCTGTTTCTGCACATGACACGTTATGTGCCTTTATACTATAGTCATGCAAGCTACGACGATAATGACCTCCTTCATTATGAGAGATTTCTCAATCTGTATAAAATCGTCTGGCACAGCAGGAATAAACCAGGAAGTCCTCATCCTGGAGGTGTACAGAAGACGTAACATAAAACAATGTTCATGTGGCATCAACAGAAATAAACCAGTAAGGACGTGTCTCCTTACCCCACGAAAATGAAGCCCAAGAATTATAACATTACAATCAGCGCCTAACCGCTTCACCATATATATATATTTTTTTTTACCAACAGACGGTTTTATTCAACTAAGGAGCGACCTCTTCTAGTGATAAAAATGACCCGTTGAGTCAAAATGCATCTTATAACATTAATAATGATGATAAATTTAAAATAATAATAATAATAATAATAGTAAATAAAATAAAGTTATGAGTGATTTTAGCCCGAATAATGTATTTTGGTACCTTCATGGCAGCAAAATGATTATTCGAAATAATTTTTAGGTGTTTTATTGCTAGAATGTGTATTAGCTAAAGAAAATCGTCTGATGTTGAAATGAATGAAACCAGTAAATGTCTTCATAGCAGCTACAGGTTACTTGAAATAGATTATGTACTTTGACTGCTGGGATGCACTTGGCAGAACAAAATCACCTACTTATTTCCTGCACATAACAGCAGAATGGTTCGTAACAGTGGGCTTGTTGATACAGTGTCATCTTAGCTTCGGTCACAGCTTGGGTAGGCACAGGAAAACAATCTCCAAAGACAAATTTCTGATATTTTTGCGGTATATCATATCAGGAACGTAAAGTTAACATTCTGGTCTCTGATGAATGTGGCTGCATTTTGTCCAACAGGCTTATGTTATCTCTTTAACAGTAACGTTGCTGCAACTGGTTTATTCCAATATCTCTATTGTTTCGCTGTGAAAAAAGTATATGTTATAAACGCTATCATGTAAGTTATGACACAAGTGAGTAAAACTGCTAATATGTATTGCATAAAACATATCTTTGTCCTTGTTGTTGTTAGTCATCACATCTTACGAAGTGTATAACCTTTTTACTACGTGATATTAATCGTCAAATATCATGTCAAAGCCTTTATGGCCTCATAAAAGTACAAGTCAGCCTCACACATTCGTTTACCCACAAACAGGTAGATAAGCAACCCCTGACGCACCGCCAGAAAAAAAAAAAAAAAAAAAAAAGATAAAAGCCAAAGAAAACGAGACCATCCGTTCCGCCCCTTAGAAAACGGAGGTGGTGGGTTGGCGACTAATAACTCACCTGTAATGACGCCTTCACCTGGGCCCTCCGCCTGGGGGCTACAGGGGCCTTGAATACCAGTGTCTGTAAGGACGAGGGCACAGTAACAACACGGTGGAACTTTAGCCCTTACAGGTTGTAGATCGAATGGGGGAGCCTTGGACATAGATTAGGTTACTGATTTTTTTTTTTCTCATTTCATTTTTTTCTTTTTCAGTTTTTTTTTTTTTTCTGCCCTCTTTTTTTTAGGGACATGTGAGAGTTTGTACAAGGAGAGTATTTACTTTTTGTTGGTTTAAAAGGTGGTCGGGTCGTTTTATTGGTAGCTGTTAGGGTGATTTATGTATGGGGCGAGGGAATGAAGGTGGGGAAGAGGGGGGAGGCCTATGTGGGGAAATGGAAAGGAAGGGGGGAAAAGATAAGTTAATGTGTGTGTGTGTGTGTGTGTGTGTGTGTGTGTGTGTGTGTGTGTGTGTGAAAGTGAGGGTGTGGGGAGGCTTGGAAGTTTTGAAAGGTGAGATGTGAGGAAATAGGAATGTGACAGAGGAAGACGGATGAGAGAGAGAAAACGTGTTAGTGAGGGGGTAGGAAGTTATGCAGTGTGGGGAAGGATAGAGAATCGGGAAGTGTGACGTATGAGAAACTGTAAAAAGGTAAGTAGAGTGTGGATTGAGGTGTAGGGAAAATTAGGTGTATAGGGAGCAGGGAGACGTGGGGAAATGGGGACTTGTGGGAATCAGAAATAATGTGTGGGGAGGATCTAGGAGTGGGTATGTGTGGGGAAGAAAGGGAAGCGGGAAGAGGAGATGCATGGGGAGGTGTGGCGAGATGAAGTGTGGTGTAGCTCATTTGAAAGATAAAGAGAAGTGGGGATTGTTGAGGCGTAATAATGGGTAAGAGGAAGTGGGTTTGCGAGATGTGGTAATAGGAAGGGTAATGGGAAATGGGATTGGGGAGGCGTGGTAATAAGAAGGATAAGGGGAAGTGGGGATTGGGGAGGTACAGGAATCGGAAAGGTAAGTGAAATTGGGGACTGGGGTGGTGTGGTGGAAAAGCACGGGGATGTAGGGGTTGGGGAAATGTGGTAAATGAGAGAAGTAGGGGAACGTGGGGAGATATGAAAAAATTAATAGGTGTATAAGGTGATAACTAGATAACAATAGAAGTTAGGGAGGTTAGAAAATGTACAAAGAGCAAGAGGAAGAAACATGAAGAAATAAGAGATAGGGGAGTAGATGAGGAGAGAGACGAGAGTGGGTGAGGAAAGAGAGGAAAATGGGTGGGGAGAGAGTGAAGAGTGGGTTAGGAGACTGATAATAAGGAAGAAGAGGGAGACCTGGAATAACGCAATGGAATATTTCGGGTCGACGGTGAGAAATATATAAAGAGAATGTAATTTATTTGGAAGACATTTAGGGTCGTGCAGTGAGCCTGATGTGGATTACTGCATATAAAGTTACAGTATATTTGTCGTTCATGTACTGTCCTTCTAATTTCGTCGCCGAAGCTGTTTGTCCTAGGAATGTGTGTGTGTGTGTGTGTGTGTGTGTGTGTGTGTGTGTGTGTGTGTGACAGAGACAGGGGGGGCGGAAGTTGTCTTAAGCGAAGGGTGAAGCTAAACATTATCGAGAAGAAGAAGAGGAAGAAGAAGAAAAAAAAAATCGAGAAAACATGAAAAGAAAGGAATGAAGGGGATACGAAAATCAGCTGGCGCAGTCAGTCAGGGAGGAGGGAAAAGAGTGAATGTGAGAAGAGTGAAAATGGTACAAAAGAGAAAAATGAAGAGAACTGTGAAAGTGAAGAGACTAAACAGAGGAAATGAATTATGCAGAATGAGTACAGAGGGGACAGAGATCAAGCCAGATGGAATACGTAAAGAGGAATTATTGTTGGCTTAATTTCGTGCGATGAAAATCCATAACTCCTTTCAGCTGAGTTTATGGCAGTCTAGTAACCAAGGAGACTCATTTGTACCTCAAAACCAAGGCTCAGTTACTTTCATACACTCATGATATAGTGTTCAAGTTGTGTAAGTGACCCAAGTCCCCAAGATGAAAACAAACAGACTATAGATACATGCAGAACAGTATGGGGCTTGGCTAAAGTGAAAATCCCTAGGGAGTGACAGACCGACAGGGCCGCTCCTAGAGATGCACACACACGTAGAAATCTGCAATAACTGGGAGAAGGTGAGCATAATAGAAACTGGAAAAAAGTGGGTTTACAGGAGACGAATTGATATGGAACTGAACGAAAAGGAATGGGATGATGTTCGTAGTACGTCAAAAAGAACTCTTCCTTGCATATAATTATTCTTGGTCTAATGTCCTTGATGCGTCGATGAAATTGCGTGCGGTTTGTACTAAGAATTCAGAATTACTTTGAGTGTGTGTGTGTGTGTGTGTGTGTGTGTGTGTGTGTGTGTGTGTGTGTGTGTGTGTGTGTGTGAGAGAGAGAGAGAGAGAGAGAGAGAGAGAGAAGGAGAGAACGTGGAGAGAGGGGTAGAGACAAGAAGAGCAATTTAGCCTAACATGGTAGAGATAAAACCAGGATACGCCCACCATTCATTCCTCCCCCACCCCACCCCACCCATCTCCCACTCCATCCCACCCTCTCACTTCTCACCCACTCTCCTCTCTCACCCCACCCACTTTCCTCTCTCTCCTCACCCTCCCTCCTCTCTCATCATACACACTCTCGTCTCTCTCCACACACTTCTCTCTCTTCCCACACACTCTCCTCTCTCTGTCTCTCTGTTCACACACTTCTCTCTCTCTTCACACATTCTCTCCTCTGTCCTCACCCACTCTCGTTTCTCTCTCTCTCTCTCTCTCTCTCTCTCTCTCTCTCTCTCCCTTACACTCTTATTCTCACTCTCCTCACCTTTTTCCCATCCTTCACCTTTCTTTCCTCCTTGCTTAATTGCCCTCCAAAGCTCATTCCTTCGTTAATATCAAAAATTTCGTTCTGCTCGCTTCTTTCTCATTTATTTCACTTTACCATCCCTCTTCTTTCCGTCCCTTTTTCGTCCTCTCTTCCTCTCATCGCCATTCACGTTTCTTTTACTTCTTTCCCTCTTTTCATCTTTTACACTTCTTTTCCCTTCCTTTAACTCTCTCCTCCGTCCCCTCCCTTTTCATCTCCCCTTATCCCATTCCTTTTCCTTCCCTTTTCCTCTCCCCTTATCCCTTATTCCTTCCCCCACCCTTTAATGCTCTCCTCCATCCCTTATCCCATTTCCCTCCCTTTAACCCTCTCCTCCATTCCCTCCCTTTTCTTTTCCGTTTATCCCTTTCCTTTTCACCGCCAACCATAAGGCTCAAATTACACTGGCTAAACAGTGAGGAATTCATCTTTAAGACCCCCACGCAAACTTAGGCCTGAGGGAATGGTCAGTAGGGATGAAAAGGCTGTGTATTCCGATAAGATCTTCGCCCTTGTTGGGGTCCTGTTGGGAAGCTCTTTCTTGCGGGTTATTCTTCTATGCTAATTATGTTTCTATCGGGGTCCCTAATCTTTTCCATTTATCTGTAATACTCTAATGAATATTCAAATACAGTGAAGGGTGATACACATACATACAGGTGTACGGGAGTGCATACATAGATACCTATATTCTTCCAGGAATACTTTTCTCTCATTTGAATGTATATCCAAATACACACCTACTTGAATAGACAGTACACACATCCTTACTTTGCTACATATTAATGGACAGATATACCGGTGTATGTTCCGATTCTTACGCTATTGTAGTCTTACTTTTGTTTGAATACATATATATATATATATATATATATATATATATATATATATATATATATATATATATATATATATATATATATGTGTGTGTGTGTGTGTGTGTGTGTGTGTGTGTGTGTGTGTGTGTGTGTGTATCTACAACCACTTACTACTAAATCCGTGATTTTAAAAAAATCCATATATGTGCATGTGCGCAGCAGGGAATGTAAATACGAGTATGAACACGGTACACGGAAAAAAAAAAAAATCCAATCATTTAAGAATACGGAAGTGAAGGTCTGTTGTAATGTTTGTAATGTGGTGGTGTGCGTCATGTAACCCTAGAGATAGGTAAACAAATGGCTGGAGTTACTGCCCCATGACACGCAACTTCTCTGCCTTGTTTCTCCTCTGCCTTCACTTCCTCCTCCTCTCTTCTTTCTTCACACCCTAACTCTCTCCATTCTCTCCTTCTCTCCTTCCAGCATTGTTTTCAATCTGCTCCCCTCCCTCTGTCCATGCTTTGTTTTTCCTTCCGTATCTCCACCCTTACTTTCTACCCTCTGCCATCTCCCTCTGTCATTTGCCATCTATTTCTCCCTTTCCATATTCCTCCATTCTCGCCATCTGTTTCTGCCGTTCCTCCCTCCTATCTCCATCTTTGCCCTCTTCCCTTCCATCCTTTACCCGTACCCTTCCTCATAACTCTGCCTTCATGTCTTCATCAATCCCTATCCTGCCTCTTGTGTCTTCCTCTCCTTCCTTTATTCCTTCCTTCGCTCTTTCTTTCATTCAGTTTCTTTCATTCTTCCCTTTTTTATTTTTCATTTTTTTCCTTTCCCCCTTCCTTCCTCCTCCTCCTGCTTCCATCCGTATTTACTTATTTTCCCCTTCCTCCTTCTTACTCTTTTATTCTCTGCCTTCTTTTTCTTACTGATTTTATTTCGCCATCTGTTTCACTTGTCCGGAAGATTCTGTTTCTTTTTCATGAAAATTTCTTAAAGTTCCTTAAAATCGTTTTCCTCTGACTTCAGTTAATTTCTCTTCTCTCATATTTTACATATATTCCCCATACATTTTCTTCTTTTTCCTTTCTTTTCTCTCTCTGGTGACTATCTTTTCCTGCTCCTTTCCTGATTTCCTGTTCCTCACCCTGTCTTGATTTCTTTGCAGTGTTTAGACGCGGAAGCATCACTTGGAGCAGCATTGTCTGTCCGCCTCTGATCAACGATTTTCGGAAACGAGATGCTTCATTCCCGTTTCCTTTAGCGACTTCAGCGACGCCACACTACACCACACAACACAGCATACCACCCTCTCACACCTCTCACCACACCACACTTAGGACACTGTATTTGTTTCCTATTGTAGGTTTTAGTCCTCCGTTTTCAATTCCTCTAACTCGTTTCTTCCCTCTCTTCCCCATTCCTTTTTCCATTTTTCCTCTTTCCATCCCTTCTTTTCCCTCCATTTCTTGTCTACTCTCTCCCTTTTCAAATCTCCCATTTGGATCACTTTCTGTGGTTCTCGTTGAAGTCCCTAAGGCAACCTGCAAGACTGGATAGTTATAGACGCGAGGGTGATGGTGGTAGTTGTGGTAGACTGGGTGGTGGTAGTATATTGTCGGGAGAGAGTATAATGTTGGTAAAAGGAACTGAGGTTGATTAAAATTATGTTGATATGTGATTGAAGGAATTGTGGTACCGGGTAGTTAAAGTGACAGCGATAAATTGTGATGATGGTAGTTTGGATGATGGTAATAGTAGATAGGGGGATGGCGATGGACGGGATGATTGTGATAGTGGTGGTTGAAGGTACTGTGGTTGATTTAGATGATGTAGGATAGGGGTTGAAGGGACTGTGGTAGTGTTTATTAATGGCGATTTTTTTTTTTTTGTTATAATTATTATTATTAGAAAGAACGGTAGTAGTTGAGAGGGGATTGTGGTGAACGGGGTGATACTGGTAGCGGTAGTTGGAGGTGCTGTGGTAGTTTCGATGGTTGTAGCTGATAGGGCGAGGGTGGTATGAACGATGATTACTGTGGTTGAACGGTTGTGTTTGGCTGGGGAAAGGGGATACGGTAATGCTATAGATTAACCCCCACAATCAGAAGATTATATGCTTATTTTGTTCTTGCTGCCAGTGGACGATTATATTCAACTTCGGATGTGTCGTCTTAAAGGGATTCATGAGGGATTTCTCAAGCCCATGCAGTTCAAATACTCTCCCGGTCTGAATAAAATCGCCTGGAAATAATCTGAATAGAATATAAGTAATCGGATTCATTGGATTACGGTAAGCATGATGTAAGTGGCCGATTTAAATGATGGGAAAAAGTGTTGAGAATACTGTTAGCCTGAGGATAGTTTTAAAGAGAAAAGAGAAGAGGGGACAAGTATATGGAGTAATGATGAAGGGGAGGAGGGAGAACAGGCAACAGAAGATGAAGAAAAATGAAGTACATATGAAAAATAGTTAGGATAAGACGAAAAAACAAGCAGAAAATAATTATGCCTTTAATTTAACTGAGAGAAATATAGAGAAACAAGAAGAAAGACGTAACGACCAGAGATAATGAGCAGAGGTGAGGCAGTGCGAGGGATTAAACTGTAAGGGAAAATAATACTATGAATTTAACCACGAGAAATATAAAAATAAGAAAGAATTAACGGTGTAAAACCAGGATGAGAAGGGGTAAGGTAATGTGAGAGATTGTAAAGTGGGCGAGGTTGAGGAGATATAAGGGTGGAAATGGAGATGATAGTGTAAGACAAAGGGATGATAAGTGGAGAGAAAGTAAGAGGCGAGAAGGCAGTGGATGGATTGACTGAAGGATATTAATGACGGAGGAAGGATCAGAGAACACGCAAGACGAGAGAAAGTGAGCGAGACAATGAGAATGTGAGATAATGAATAGACGAGAGAGAATAAAAAGGAGAGAAAATGCTGAGGAAACTGAGGAGCAGAGAAGTAAATGAAAAGAGAGGGGGCGTTAAAAATAAAAAAAAAAGTTGAAAAAGGTTAAATTAGGCAATTAGTGAGAATAAGCAGTATGAAAAACAGTACAAAAGAACACAAGAAATTAAAACACGTAAAGAAAGAAACAGGAAAAACCAATCAGTGAGAAGAAATAAGGAATGGAGAGGAGGAGAGAGAAAGAGGAAACAAGAGAGAGGTAAGAAGAATCAGAGCGTGAAAGAGAGGGAGAGAGAGAGAGAGGGAGAGAATAAAGTTAAATTTAGAGGTGAACCATGAAAGTAAAAAGAAATGTTCAATGACGAAAGAAGATAAATGGAAGACAGCGAGTGAGATATTGCGTGAGGGAAGAAGGGAGGGAGGGAGGGAGAATTGGAATAGAAAATAATAGAGGGAGAGAGTGGAGTGAATGGGTGTATGGAGTATGACTTGAAGAACTTTTGTATATGGAGACAGATAGAGAGAGAGAGAGAGAGAGCAGACGGGAGGTGAACAAATTTAAAAGGGCGTACAAACCCGTTTTTCCTGTTTTCCAAAAAGTAGTGGACCCGCCCTAGTCTAGTTCACTGCTCAGAGAGAGAGAAAGAGAGAGAGAGAGGTGGCGGGTGGGAAGAGAGGAGCGTAGACAGGGTGGGATTAACTGACTGACTGATAGATTGATTGGTCAAATATATCACTCCTTGCAGCGTGACAGGAAAGGGCGAAGGAGAAGGGAGGTGAAAAGAGTGAAAGAGAAAGAAAAAGAGAGATATATGCTGCATGTATCAATGTATGAATATATCCGTATGTTCATATACGAATAAAAAATGAGTGGGAGATGTGGCATAGCAGAAGAAAGAAAATAGATAGATAGATAGAGAGAGAGAGAGAGAGAGAGAGAGAGAGAGATTGTGGTATCTTAATCCCTGCCATGTCAATACTCTCTCTCACTTTCTCTAGCCCGTCATCTTTCTCGCTCTGGCTACTTCCTCTTTTTTTACTCTCACATTCCCTCACTCCCACACTTTCTCAATCCCCTCTCTCTGTCTCTCTCTCTGTCTCTCTCTCTCTCTCTCTCTCTCTCTCATTTAATTTACTTTCCAATTTATCAGTCTGTCTTTGTTCCATATTCTCTCCTCATTTTCACTTTTTAATAAATTTTCGTTTCCATTCTCTTCCTATCTCAATTCCATTCTTTTTTATTATCGCATTTCTGAATCACCTCTTTTCATATTCTTATTTGCTTAGCTTGCTTCCTAAAGATTCAACATTTATTGTTTTTCTGATCATTTCGTTCCTTCCGTTTTCATGTCACTCCTGACTTGTTCCCCTGGCCTTTGCATAACCACTTCCTCCTCCCTCCTCTCCTCTCGTATACTGGCTCACGTTATGCGATGCAATCAAATACTCCTACACCACCACATGCACAACACCATCCACTTCCGCATTCACCCGTCAGACTGTGCAGATTGCGTCAACTGGCTCCATCAGGCACCTCTCGACTTTTCACTATACAGTACAAATTAGCTGTAGTCCATGAACAGGGTTTGAGGAGGATGCATAATTTTGATTAATCCAAGTTGCAATCTCACTTTGAATAGACTACTCGGCATAGAGGACCCGATCACACTCTGTACATAGCTACTCTTTGTTCCACGTGATTTCCACTGAATGATCGTCAGTAATATAGTTAGCGTGTGATGAAAACTGTATGCCTCCTCTAGTAGCAGTGCCGGCAAACTTCAATATTTTAGTTCGTCAGTGAATTATGCAGTTTTTTCCTCTCATCTTTCCGTCCTTTTTTGTAATTTTCATTCCTCTTGCATACCTGCTTCTGCCATCCTACTTACATTATACATACATTCTTCCTTCCTCCCTCACACCTTGCCATATACAGTATATACTTCTTTTCTCCTTACACATATGTCTTTCTTACCCATCCTTATTTCCCTCTAACACAGCTGTCCCTTCTCTCACTCCTGCTCTCCCCCCATTTCCCATTCCACTTTAGCACTGACCCCTCCTTCTCTCCCTCCTCCCACACACGTCTTTCTTATCTCCATATTTCCCTCCCACATATCCTTCCCCTCTCCCACTCTCTGACCCTCCTTTCTTTTATTAACTGTAGTGTCTAGGTTTGGGGGAGAGAACGTCTTGTAAATTCTTGCTGTCTACAGAGTATTTTCGTCACGTCAGGATAGACTTTTCTGACTGGAGAGGTTAGAAATAGTCTTCATCAAGCCCTTCATATTTAGACACGATTCCAAAGTTGAAAAAAAAATTATTAGACTTAGCATTAATAAACGAAGATAATACATTCTCGTAGTGAAGGGGTTAAGGGAAGCAGGGAAATAGGGAGACTAGGAAATACACCAGTTGTTGTTTGGAGATGATACAGCCTTGGTCACAGTCTCGGAGGGTAAAATAATTCTGTATTTGGTATCTGAGTATGGAAGGGTTTGTGAGGAGAAAACTGAGTGAGTGTGACAAAAAGCAAGGCGCTGAGATATAGGGAACATATGGAGGAAGTAGAATGTTTAATGGTAGCGCAAGGAGTAATAGAGGTTGTAGTAGCTAATGTAGTAATAGTAGTATTAGTAGTTGCTGTTGTTTTTGTTGTTAGTGTAGTCTTAGGGGTGCCTTTATTTACTGTAGTTGACATTTTCAACATCATGATCGCTTGTCTTTAAATTCTTGCTAAATTCAGACGATTTTGCTAGGCCTGGGAAAGAGTGCATGGGTTAACAGCAATTTACCCAAGATCACTTTCTTATGTAAATCACCTTAACAAAGTGTCAGCTGAAACAGAATGATAGAGTTCTTCCGTCAGTGAGAAAGTTAATGGTGGCAGTATTGAGTCTCTTAGGTTCGTGCCATTCACTCTGAACTGAATCAAATCGTCTGGCTACATCTGGAACATATTACGAGAGTTACCCCAACCAAGAGAGGGCTAATGTCGTTCTAGAGTATCAGTATTAATATATGCACATAGCGTTCGACCAGGCACTGTATGAGGAGGATCGGCTTCTGTGATATTGATGGTCTGTGTGGGTCTGCTCGCCTGTCATCTCTCTTTTATTAATGTGGGTCTGAGGCACACGTGGCATGCATCTCTCTCTCTCTCTCTCTCTCTCTCTCTCTCACACACACACACACACACACACACACACACACACACACACACACACACACACACACACACAATAATAATAATAATAATAATAATAATAATATTGATTTTTGATGATGATGATATGCCAACAGAAGAGGAAGGGTCACAGGAAAAACCTTTGGAACCTTCGTAATTGGGAACTTCTCGTGGCAACACGCAAGTAGTATTTTATTCTGCCTGAAGTGGCCCTCACACAGTCAGTATTTGCAGATGAATAATCAGTGACAATAATACTGACCATGTAAGAGTGACACTGACGGTACTAAGTGAGGATGGAAATATACTGAAATTTTTGTAATTACGTCTGATATCGTCAGAATTTATAGACAGTCTGATATTTCTATTGTCAACAATTATTCAGTCAGCAAACAGTGGTCTCCACGTCGCCTGTAACACTGTCATATTCAGGACAAATCCAATGTTTCTTTTTTTAAACCTGACGATTTACTGCAGTCTAGTGTGAACCAGATACGTCTGAGTGTGACAGGTGCATCGTAATCCAAAAATTGCCATGAGCAAATATGTAATCAAATAATCACACAGAGTAGAAGTACTACCTTCATAATTATCACAGCCACCACCACCACAACCATCATTATCACCTTTAAAATTTTATTAGCATCATCATCATCATCATCATCATCAGCATAATGTGACCCATTGTCTCTTAAATGAATGGGGAGGGGAAGATCCACAAATCGAAATAGGGACAAAAAAAAAAAAAAAATGACCTGAGTGCTAAATGAGAATGGCTAATACCTCCATTCGCATATCATTCAAACCTCCCCTAAGTAACAGCTCTAGCGGTCTTAACCTTAAGACGGCGAGAAACCACTCCTAAACTTTACATATAATTTGATATCAGCTTGAATAGAGCAGCAGGGATTTCAGTCGTCAGCTAATTGATACGTAAAAAGATGGCACTGCCTGGCATGTTTGTCCAGAATACTGATAGTCTGGGCTTGCGATCGTTTGTAATTATGATATGGGTACTTTAATATTATAAATAAATATTGACCGTGCGAAGGGTTAATAACATCAAGCGACATTTCCTGGGTAATGCCAACCAATATATCATTCACAGGGATACTCACACCAGTTAAAAGGATAAAAATTCTCTCTTCAGAACGAGGGACTCTACATCACCTTGATTGATATACTACTAGCAATGTAACTGACCAGCACACATAACTAAATGGATAAAAACAAAGATGAACCGAAGGACATTTACACTGAAGCGTCAGTAGACAAATAATGGCTACAAATAATCGCCACAAATAATCGCCACATGGATTGAGATACAAAAATAATAATAATAATAATAATTTCGCACTGTCTGCCGCCACACGATTTCTCTCATACGGGAAAGCTCCTACCATGTGAAATTTAAATTCCGTACCATTTTTCTGGATCATACTGTTTTTAACTAATTATTTATCGCATTTTTCAACTGAGTTGAGGCTACACTGTTCTATGTGCAAAAATCTCGCCCCATGAATATTCAGTTTCACAGTTTGGTCAACACACAAGTTTGAAGCAATGAACACAAGCCCCAACTCTCCGTCCACTGACTCCCCTCCACTTCACACCTCCACACTCACCCTCCTCCCATTTGCTAACTCAGTCTCATGACTTTAAAAATGCCATGTCCGAGGACTTTAGCCCTAGATTGTACACATAGTGAGTACCATTTGGTGAGCCGACAGGAAGTATTTATTAATGGTGTATAAATCCCTTATTAGATCAAAGGTTGTTTGTGGCTCGCAGGTGTATGAGTCGGCATCTGATGCCACATGGAGGAGGTTGGGTATGCTGCAGAGTAAATGAATGCAAACGTCTTGGAACCCTGAGGTGTATGCCTGTAGCTCGTATGGAACTGGCGGCGAATGTACTATACAAAAAAAAAAAAAATAAATAAATAAATAAATAAAGCCTCATCTTTCCAAAGAGATTAAAAGATACAGTCTCTAATCCCTTCATTACAATGGGTCTCGCCAAAACTGAATAAAAGTGACTCATGGCAGCGAGAATTAAATAATAAGACGTCAATGGAATGAAGAGGCAAAGGACTTCAAATTATTCCTGTCAAAACCTTCTTAAATTTTAAACAAAATTTAACACAGACTCCCACTGAAGGTTGGTGGTGGCTACGGATTGATCACTATAATACATATTGAATCAAATAAATGTAAAGCCAGGGTTACAGGTGAGGACCAAAATGTTACAATAGTAAAATATTAAAGTGTGAGGCAATTTCTACGAGTTCGCGCGAAGGTTAGACATGGGACACAGACAACTAAAAAATATTTGCAGAAAATGATCAAAAGTTTTGTGGCTGTGTTTTTTAAAGCATAGTTGTAGTATATAATTTTATTTCGAATTCCTCTGCATTTCGAATTCCTCTTTTTCGGATATTCTTGCTGTTTCCAGAAAATTTCATTTACCTTAGGAAAGACCTTTAGGAGTGAAGGGATTAGTGAAGGCTATACACAACCCCTCCAGGCTGGAAACTCTCTTCAGAACTTTAAAAAATCGTCTGGTGGTAGCAAAAATTATGAAAAAAAAAAAATCATCCAGTTAGAGCAGTTTATGTTTTCGTCCAGTCGTATACCCTGTCCACTTCAACTTGTCTTTAAGCTCCCTTCTCTCCGTCTTGAATGTTGTACTGTAACAGGAGAATAACACTGTAAGAAAGTGCTAACAACGAAGAAGTGCCGTGGAAAGGATGTATCGTATTATTGTGCCATTGAATTCCGAGAAATCAGCAAAAGGAAGAATCTTCCTACTTTGTATGCGGTGGTTGGGCTTGTGTGATGTTGTTGGCTCGTGTGTGTGTCTGCTCACCTGTCATCCCTCCGTCATTAATATGGGTCAGAGGCAAACGTGGCATGCATCTCTCTCTCTCTCTCTCCAGGGCTTCGATCTCCACTCTCACTCTTTTCTCCTCCTCCTCCAACATGTATCCTATGCTTACTTATCATCTTGCAGTCTCTGTCCTTTCTCTCCTTCTCCCACATTCTTTTCTTCCCTCTCCCCCTTTCCTTTTTTTCTTCTCCTACTGTCTGTTCCTTCGTCCTTCTGCCCCTCTCATATATCGTTACCTGTCATCCCTTATTCATTCATACATCCTCATCGTCCTTCAGCTATCCGTTTCTCTCTCTCTCTCTCTCTCTCTCTCTCTCTCTCTCTCTCTTCCTCACACCTTTTTCACTCCTCTCAGATGTTCTGTTCCCAGTTCCTTATTCAGTTCTCTGTCTTTTCTTTTCTCTTACTTCATCCTTTCTACCCCTTTCACTGTCTCCTTTTTTTTTTTTTTTTTCGCTCCTTCATATACCCAGCCTGTGTCTCCTATCCTCTGCCACAGTTCTTCTCTTTCATTCAGTCTCCCTTCATCCCTCTCCTAGTTTCTCTCCCTTCTATGCCGACCTCTTACCATCTTCCCTCCCCTCTCTCTCACTGTTTTCCCTCCTCCCTTTTCGCAGTTTATCCCTTCTTTGCCCTCCTCAGTCGCATTATTTTTTCACCTCGTCTATCTACCGTCTTTTCAACGACCTTTTACAGTTTCATCGGAATCATCATAAACACAAAAAGCAGGCCGGTATTCACATTAATCTCAAATCAAGGTTGTAGGCGACAGGTCAACAGCAAAATGTTAAAATGTCAGGGAATTTTAATAATTTCATGAGGAGGTTACACTTACCACATGCCACACCTCCCCCTCCCCCCCCACAAAAAAAGAAAATGTGGAAAATAGATGAAAGGTTAAGTGGTGCTTGTTGTTGTGGATGATGTTCGTATCCATTTATGTAGAGCCGGAGGGAGTGTTTTCTGTTGTAATTAATTTCTCACTACGAGGGCGTATTTTTCACTGTGCTAAGGCTTCTACCAATTTATTTATTCTGTAGTCTATTTGATTGACCTTTGCACCTTGATGTATGGGGCAAGTAGGGTGTGTTTGATTCGCGGCTGCTGATTGGCTGTCTGTGATGTCACTGAAGTAAATGCAGGCATGTACTGTAGTGCAACATGCGGACGTAGGTGTACACCGTGGGTGGATATTACAGTGCATCATGCGGACGATGGTGTACACCGTGGGTGGATGCAGTGCAACATGCTGCAGTGCGAGTACACCGTGGATGGATAATTTACTTCAAACGTCACTCATCGTTTTATAATACTTTATAATCAGCTGTAATTTTCTTTGATAACAGTAAACTTTTAAAGTTAATTTTGACCTCTTTAGCTTTGGAAATTATTCCATATTTAAACTGGCTGCTTATATAGCAGGTAGTTAAAAAATAAATATAAATATGTTAAAATAAGAAGAGCTGTAGCTTTACGTTATTGGCGGCCAATCAGCAGCCGCGAATCAAACACACCCTACTCGCCTCATACATCTCAGCTGCACAGGTCAGTCATATTGGGTATAGTTGGTAGAGGACCTCTGATAGTGAAGGGGACAATCTCTTCCGTTCGATGTCACTCAGGGTGAATAAAATCGTCTGACGGTAGCAAGACTAAAAAGGAAATTACACCATCGGGCCGAAGGGGTTGATGTTATCGTACAGTACTAATTGTAAAGATACTCATTCAACTCGTTCCTATATTGCATGCTCTTGTTCGGTTCATCTGCACAGATGGTTTTTATGTTGGTGCTTTTCTGTCGTATATTGCCGGTACTCTGAATAAAAACTAAACTTGGCATTTACGTCGCACACTAAGTCTGACAAAATCGATGAAGGACAGACTTAATCCACAAGAGAGTAAACTACTTTTATGTCATATATTTTTAGTCCACCCAAAAATGATGTTCGTTTGTATATTTCAGGCACTGAGATGTTATGGAGATGCTTATCTTCCTGTTCTCCGATTGCTTGTTGCAAATGATTGCCACTGAGTCACCCTACAAGGTTTATTCGAGTAGAATGCGATCCCTGGTTTGTTCTTCCCCATTAGATTATAGTTTTTTCATCATTACTGGTGTTCCGCTACACTTTCTCTTGCCGGCTTCGGCTGGAGCGTCTGATGGAGGAGAGGGGAAAGGGTAGGCAACTACTTTACTTTTTCTCATTCATGTATTCAGACGAACACCTTTATCCTTAGTATTATCTATAATGGCAGGAGCTGCTTTGTGTGATCCAACAGACCTTCCTTTCTTATGTTCCCTCTCGTTTTCTCTCGCCCAACTCTTCCCTCTCCCGTTCTCCCTCCTTTCCCCTCCCATACTGTCTCCTCACTTCCTTTTTTCACTCACTTCCTCTCTCATTCATTTTTTTTTCTCTTTCTTTCTTTCTCTCCCCTTCCCCTCCCTCCTCGTTTTCTTCATCCTCGTTCGTACTCTCCCACCATCCCGCTCTTTCTCCCATTCCTTTTTCTCTCAGCCAGCCTCTAACACCTTTTCACCAATATTCTTTTTTTTCCCTCTCATTACATGCCCGTACTGCCCTCTCCCTGCCCTCCCCCTCTATCCCAGCGACTCTCTCTTCTGTTCCTCCTCCCTCTCCTCCCCCAGTTTCCCCCTCCAACGCTGTCCGCTATCCCCTTTCTGCCTCTCCCTTGGGCACCATTTAACCCTTGCACTGGGACTGTCTCGCTTAGGTAATCCATTCTACCAAACAACAGACGTATAATGCTAAAGTCAACCCTTTCACCCTGAACGCCTTTTTTTTTTTTTTTTATGCCATTGTCAGGCGATTTTTTTCAGCTTAGTGGGGATGTCTCGCAGTGGAAGGATTAAAAATAGTCTCGATCTAACACTTTCACTACAAGAGGTCTCGCCTAAGCTGAATAAAATCGTCGAGCAATGGCAGGTATACAGTGCAAAAAATCGTCATCGTAGTGAAGGGATTAACCTGTTCTGACACCTCTTTTACAATTTTTCGACCTTGTATGACTCTACATTGACAGATGGGGAGGCTGACTGATCGGTATACAAAACACTGAATCCAATAAGTCTGAAGTCAAGGCAACGGGTCAGGATTGAAATGTCAGAGTGTGAGATGGAGAGCTGGAATGTGATCATGGAAATACTTGAGAGTGAGAATGAGAGTTGAAGTGAGAGTGAGAGTCAGCAGAAGTGAAAGAGTGAGTTGGAGCAAAAGTTAGAGTGAGGGTTAGAGGGTGAGTTAAAGTTAGAGTGAGAGTTAGCTGGAAAGAAAGAGTGAATGGGAGTGAAAGGTACGGTAAGGGTTTAGAGTGAGAGGTAGCTGGTTTAAAGAGTGAGTGGGAGTGAAAATCAGGGTGAGGGTTACAGTGAGAGTTAGGGTGCGAGTTGTGAGTTAGACCGAGAGTTAGGGTATGGGGTTGGAAATGTTGAGTGTGAAGGTATCTTAGTTACTTCATGCGGAGGATCGACATTTACCACAGACAGCCTAAGTAATCTTTTTCACAGAATGGGATCAAAAGTAAAGGGCGCAGATGAAGGTTGTGTGGGCCCCCGTAAGTGTTCAAGGATAAAGATTTTGTGTGTGTGTGTGTCTTGACGGGTTGTGTATCTTTGTGTGTATCTCGATGTGCCGGGTTGTGTGTGTGTGTGTGTGTGTGTGTGTGTGTGTGTGTGTGTGTGTGTGTGTGTGTGTGTGTGTGTGCGTGTGTGTGTGTGTAAAACTAAGAGGCAAGGAGATCATCGATACAAAAAAAATATACCGTAAATTATGCATCATTTCTTACGGATATACATAAATTTAAACGTAATGATACTCAGTAACCCCTAAATCTGCGTCATTATCACAAGTATTAGTTTTACGTTACTATGGGAATTCAGTGATTTTAAAGCCAATCAGTGTTTCGCTTCACTAAATCTTCAGGCTTTGTGAAATGTGTTGTCTCGGTGTAGCTTACTGTATGAATATCTTTTTTTCCTTTTTTTTTCCTCGTGTTATTATAGCTTACTGTATTATAAAAGCCAGGTTATATTCCAATACTCTACTGTTTTAATTTTGTATTTTAAGTTTTTTTCTTCTTCTTTCAGTCGATTTTATTCCAAGGAAAACGCCTTGAAGTGAAAGGGTTTATGGAAGCTATATTGCACCTAATCTCCTATTTCTAAGTCTCTCTTAACCTTTAAAAAAAATCTTCTAGAGGTAACAAGGATAAAATAGAAAGGGTGTCAGCGTAGTGAGGAAATTAACTCCGTTTTCCCTGCGCGGCGTTCAAGGCGATTTATTTAAAAAAAAAAAAAAAAAAAAAAAGACTGAATTAATGACTAACCTTAGTTTTATCATAGGCTTGTGTCCGCCCCGTTGCCGTGGTGTTACAGGCTGTCTCGTACCTTCAGTGACACGGGAAGAGAGAGAGAGATTATAGCTGAATCTTTTCTTCTCTGATTTTAGTCCGCAGAGAGTTCCAGGAGCCTAGTTTTAGATCTCCCTACCTCATAAGTAAGGTAAATTAAGTTAGGTAATGATAACAGATATTTTAAAATGTACAAGTACTATAATGCATTAACCTAAAAAGCTCAGTGGTTCTTCAGAGTAAATCGTCTGTAGGTGGGCATTCAGAATTTAATATGTAAACTCAGCAATTGCAGTGGTGGAATTTTGGAGGATTTTTTTCCCTCCTTCATCTGCTTAGGGATTGTCTCGGCTGAATAAAATTTTCTGTAGGTATCCAGAATTCAAAAAAAAAAATGAAGTCGAATGTGGCAGCTAAAAGGTTAAGTATTTGCCTTATCTTCCTCACAGACTTTTTTTTTTTTTTTTTTTTTTTTTTTTTTTTCCCCCGCCAGCAGCAAGTGTAACGGTGACGGGGTGAAAACACTTGAGACTGTTCTTAATTATTTTGTTTTTTTGGTGATCCGGTTTGGAAATAGTAGTCTTTTATTTTGACCGTGCAGACCTCCCCTGCTTGAGGCCAGTTGTCTGAGAGGGTGACGGTGTGGAGGAGGTAGAGGGGAAGTGTGAGGATGGGAGGGAATAGAGGGGAGAGGGGGACGTTGTGCAAGAGCGTCAGTGGGAAGGAGAGGAAGAGGGGGAGGGTGGTGGAGAGTGTGGGGATGATGGGGAGGGACAGGAGGAGATGGAGAGTGGAGGAGGGAGATTAGAGGCAAAAACGCGCAGTACGTAAGCACAGATAACGGGAGGTCTGTTGGCCTGTAAGAAGGTTACCTGCTGGGGTATAACTGATTACACTAAAGATCTAATCAACGGGTATGAGAAAGAAAGAAAAAAAAAAAAAAAAAAAAGGAAGCCTCTCTCCCACCCACCACAGCCTCCGGTATGATAACCGACTGGAAAATAGTAGAGGTGCACCGGGATTGTTGGAAAGGGTAAACTGGGAAATTTTTACAGGAAAAGCTGGAGGAGGGATACTGTGATGTTTTACCAATATTTAATTAATCTGAACTAAAGAACACACGCAATCGCGGAAAGTTTCATTGATCCATTATTTAACAAGACACTGATTACTTGCCGACTTGGAAATTAATGGCACTCAGCTGAGAGCCATAGCGTTAATATAGTTGTGCAGTCAAATGTGAATGTATCTATTGTTTTTGCACTAGAGACTGTTTCTGGTAATACATCCAGTGTTCAGTGTGCGAGTAAGGTAATTCTCCCCATATTTGTGTTGCATCTCCAGCCTTTTGAGTTTCATCGTATCGGTACGGTATTAGTTTTAGGAACAGTATCATTCTGAATTCCGAACAAATTTTCGTAAGTGACGTCGTCGAATTTATTCAGATTTTTAAAATATTTGGATAAGATCTTTTAAAATCATCGCTGTTTTAGAGAGAACATTTACTTTCTTATTCAGTCGTCTTCGGGCATATTTCACTGTGATGGGAATATTTTATTGGCTTTGCTGCTCCCTCTCGAATTTATCTTCGTTCTTAAACCTTTCAGTAAGATGACATGTTTGTTATTCTCGTCACCGCTGCACACTCATATGCATCCTGGAGGCGACCTTACTTAAGAGAGGAGTTAATGAAAGTTGTATCTCATCCATCCACCTCACAAGTCTCTCACGAGGTTAGGAAAATCGCCTGATGGTAGCAAGAATAAAATGAAAAAAAAAATAATAATAATATCATAGTGAAAGGGTTAATAAGGTTCAGTGGTCAGTGCTGTATAAAATATGATAGACGTGGTCTAGCTAATGATGTTTGGAAATTTTTGTTGGGTGTTAGGTCACTAGGAGCCCGAGATTTTTTGCAGTGAGGCTAGCATAGCCATTGTTTTGTTACTTGCTGCTACACACTGTTTAGAGGCTTTCACATTATTGCTGATAATGATTCATATCTCTGTCATCATTTACTTCCTCCGGTGATGTTTCACACATCGGTATCCACACCTATTGAATGTTATCACCAAAGCTAGGTACTGCTGTAAAGACCGAGGGGGCTGCACGAGGACTGCATGTTGTGATAGTGCCCACATTAACATATGGGTATGAGAGAGGTTTGGTATAGCAAGAGTGAAAGAGTAAGAGCAGTGGAAATGGGGATATTGAGGAATGTGTGTGGAGTGCGTACAGTGCTTAAAAAATAATTTGGCTCATGATAGATGTATAGTAAGGAATTCTGTTGATTAATAGCGATGAAGAGAGTGAGTTTACATGGTATGGTTATATGCAGAGAATTGATATAGCTAGGATGGTGAAAAGAATGTATGTTACTAGATATGAAGGCGGAAGGAGGCGTGGTATGGATGGATATAGTAAATCTGTGTATAAGAAATCATGGTGTGGAAGTTGGTGAGGCCAGGAAACTGAAAAGGGATCGAGTGGGCTGCATGAATTGTGTACGATGGAGCACTTGATCAGAATTTGGCATTCGTTTTGTAATTTGACAGTCGACGTTTCCATTCTATGTGGCAGGTAATGGGAATCGCATCCATAAAGAAAAATACCCCCAGATATGTATAGATGTTCAGGCCCGTGAAGTGGAGACAGGATTCCGTGGGTTTGAATGGGTGTGTGAGTGAGTGACTGGTCCGTTTCATTGGCTGTGCTCTTGATAGTTCTCCCTATTTCGTGTTTTCTCTTACCTTGCTTTGGGGAGTCTGCCTTACCCCAAAGTTAGGTGGGAAAAAGGTTATATTGATGATGATGATGGTGATTGAAATTTCGTCTACATATTTACGTTCCATTAAATTAGCCTGTTCAACTCATTCAGGATGGATCAGAGTCAGTTTTATCAATCACTCAAGCTCCGATTTTCACGTCGTCTGCACATTTTGACACCTTCGATACAAGTCCGTTTATAGATTATTTATTTACGTACTGAAAAGAACTGGATCAAGAAGTAAACCCTGGGGAACTCTAACCTTTGGATCTCCTCTGGTTACTTTCAGCCAGTCGAAAGATTCTTCATTTTTAACTACTGGTTGCGTGCGATTCTTAGCCAGTCACTGTTGTTTGTGTGTGTGTGTGTGTGTGTGTGTGTGAGTGAGAGAGAGAGAGAGAGAAAGAGAGAGAGAGAGGAAGAGGGAGGAAACGAGAGTGAAGGAGAGGGTGTAGGAGAGGTAGTGGGCAGCGATGTGGCGGGGGGGTTGGAGTGGGGGTTGGGTCTGGTGGTAGGGGTAGGGGCAGGGGTGTGGGTGTGGCCTGTAGACACCTGGCAGGGCGAGCCACCTGAGGCTGGAAGATAACTGTCCCACACCACACTAAAGAAGAGGTACTTGTCTCTCTGGCCGGCTACCTCCACCACCAGACACTGTGGCGGGATGGGGGAAGGAGGATAGTGTGTTCAGGGTAGGGGGGATGGAGGGAGAGAGAAGGGAAAGGGATAGAAAGGGGAGGAGAAATGGATAGAGAAGAGGGATGGAGGAGGAAAGGGGAAGAGGTCTGGAGAAGAGAGGGGAAAAGGGATAGGGAAAGAGGGAAGAGCGATACAGAGGGAGAGAAAAGGGATAGAAGGAGAGAGAGGCGGGAGAGGAGGAAAAAGAAGAGGGATAGAGGGAAAGAAAAGGGGGACAGAGAGTGAGTGATGATGTATAGTAAAGGGACAGAAAGGGAGAGAAGATGAGGAATGAGGAAGAAGATGAGAAGGATAAATCGTGAGAGGGGGAAAAGTGGAGGAGGGATAAGGTGGGAGGGGGAGAGGAGGAGGAATAGAGTGGGAGATAGGGGAAGGGATAGAGTGGGAGGACGGGGGAAGGACAGAGTGGGAGGGCGGAGGAGGGACAGTGTGTGTGAGTGGGAGAACCGTTGAGATGACAGTCTTACTAATCATAAACTTCTGTATAATTTCCATGCGTGTTAGTTCCTGTTTGGCATGTAGTTTGTAGTGTAGACTCAGTGGACTTGTCATATCAAAGATCATTATTTAAAAACGTTGCTTAATTCTTACAAATTTTTCATCCTTTCACAGACCTATGACGCTGAGAATTCTAACGTGGCTATCACCGATGAAGTTGTGAAGCAGCCAGTCTCGTCGTGCCTCTGCCAGTCCAGTAAGTACAGTAGATGCTGGCGCGTTTGGTGGTTCAGTACGTGCAACTTTACGTGCAACTTTTTATTTTGGTGCCTGTAGTATCACGACCAAAAGTTCACCGATAATTCACTGCCATCATCATGCTTACCATCACATCTCATAACTCTCAGAGCGTCAGACGGTATTCATCCTTTGCATGTATTTCTGTTGTATAAGTTATATTACTATCTCTCCCATAATACAGATTTTATTCAGTTGCTACTTAAGTCACAGCGTCGGCGAACTTTTATTATTGACAGTAATTACGATTTCACATGTGCAAACCCCACCACTGCGCAAGGTCTCTCCAGGATTGTTTTACGGTAACAAGAATGAAAGAATGAGGACGTCATCACACTGAAGACGTCAGGTTTTACAAAAATCTTTAAACCCCTTCATTACGATAACACCAACTCAGTACTGGTCTTGCTACCACTGGAGGATTTTATGCAATTTGGAAATGATTTTCCATAAGGAACAGAGTAGAAACATTTGTTGTAGACATATTCAGTAGGATTACGTTCATGTTATAATAGTCTCATATTTTTGCTGTCGCCAGACTGTATTATTCAGCTCTGTCTTATGGTTCTTGAAAATCAAATTGTAAATTGAAGGTTGTACGAGTATGCCGAAGTGAATGGAACTGTTTGAGTACCTGCCTTTTCTGTCACACCTGGCAGTCATTATGTATTTTTCCTGATAGGGTTCCGCGTCCACACTTTTAACCTCTCCCAGTCCCTTCATCTTGATTACTTATTTTCTTCTTACTGCCTCTAGACGATTGTATTTAATTGAGGATAGATCTTGTAGTATCGAAGACTTTAATTAAGGTTGTATCTAATCCCCCCCAGTTCTAGAAGCCCCCTAAACAAAATTAAATCGTCTAAAGGTAGCAAGAATACTGTGCATAATACAGTACATAATAGGTCACCGGAACGAAGAGGTTAACATCCACATCCACACTTCTGTCTCTCCTAATTTTTTTTTCCGTACGATGACGTCTTTACGCTAATCATGTTACCAGCAGACGATTTTGCGCAGCTTAGGAAAGGCGCCACATAGCTGATGATTTAGTGATAGTTGTATCGAGCTCTCTTGCAATAAAACATCTCTAAGTTTAATCAGTTCATCTGATGACAGCATGAAGAGAATTCAAACGACGTCCTGGTAATGAATAATTTAACATCAGTTCCTTTAAAAAAAAAAAATTGTTTTACCTTCTTGTAGCACTGTTTGTTTCTGTTTTTACCAGTCTTTCCTACTTGACATTGCCTCCTTTAGATTCTGTTTTCTATTATAGTAATGTTCTTATCGTCACTTCAAGTATTCTTATTCTGTTTTAGCATTCTTTTTCGGTCCATCCCTCTCTCTTCTTTTTCAGCTTTCTTTTCTATTGTTTTTCCTTGCAAACCATCGTAGAATTCTTTTTTTCTTTATCCAAATCCTCCTTCCCTTTTCTCTTCTTATCCCTACTTTGCTCCATTTTGCACCACCAGCTCCTGTGTCTTCCCCATAATCTCCATTTTCTTATCTCACTGTCGCCACTTTAATTTTTTATTTTTCTTTACTTTGTAGCTGGAAGATGCCTTTAGTATTAATGTTCTCTTCATTTCCATCACTGCTGCGTAGGAACTGAAATGCATAAATACCATGTTTTCAAGATCTCAGATTACAGGATGAATGCACTTCCTTACTCCTTTTCTTTTCTGTATCCTATTCCTTTCCTCTTATCCTTCCAATATTCTCTTCTTACTTACTTCTCAGTTTCTCCTTTCAGTGCACCTTTTCGCTACCTCAGTATTTGAATGCAACTTCTTTTTTCAGACTTACTCTTTCATCTGTCCTCTTTCTCTTCTGTTCCTCCTCTGTCTTGCTCATGCTTCATCTGAGAACCATTTCCTTACCATCCTCTCTCCCTCTTCCTACACATCTCCACCCTCTTCTTTCATTTCCTCTCTTGCTGTCTTCCATTGTCTTCTGTTTTCGTCTCTTTCTCCTCAAAGTCATTCGTTTACCTCTGTGTCTTTCTCCTCCTATCCTACACACCTCCATCCCCTTCTTTTGCCCCTGTCTATATCTTCCCTGTCCTCTTGTCATCGTCTTCTGCTTTTTCCTCTATCCCACTCTTCCTTATCCTCTTTTGTCCTCTCCTTTCTTCCTCTCCTGTTCTATCCTAACCACTTCTGTGCTCCCTTTCTCTTTCTCTCTTACTTTTCCCTATCCTCCTTTGTCGTCTGTTTTTCATTTCCTTACTCTTTCTTATCTTCCTGGCCCTTTTTCCCCTCTCCTTCGCTGCTCAGTTTTTTTCTTTCCCTCTTCCTCTTCCTTCATTCCTTCATTCTCCTCACCCACTCTTACCTGGCAACTTTCCTGTCTCCTTCTCTCCCCTTCCTATTCTTCCCTGTTCTATTAAGTCTCCACCTTTTCGTGTTCTATGCTATACCTCTCTACCCTCTCTTGTCTTCCTTCCACCTCATCCTTCACTGCTCCATTCCTTTCATCCACCTATGCTTTACTTTACCTCTGCCTTCCTTTATTACTTTCCTCTGTCCACTTGTATGTTTCTCTTTCTTTCTGTTCTTCTTCCTATACTTCGTTTCTTCATTCAGTTTTAACCCTTTAATCTCCTCTCCTTCGGTTCTTCATTCTCTTTTTCCTCATCCCTCCACCTCCTACACGTTCCTCAGTCACCGTCTTCCTTTCTTTCGTCCTGTCTGTTATTCTTCCATCCTCATTATACGCGACTTCTATCCCCTTCGCTCCTCCATTTCCTTCATCTACCCATACATTTGCCTTCCATATTCTCCTCCCATTCTCTACCGCGGCTATGTTCTTTCACCCTGTTCTGTCTACCTTCTTTTTCCTTCTTCTATGCTTCCCTATCGTCATGTGCTTTCTCCCTCGCCTACTTCTTAGACTCGTGTTCCTCTCCCCCTGTTTCCTATATTCTTTTTGTCCCTCTTTCTCCTCTGCTTCCAACCTCCCCATCCCCTTCTTTGTCTTTATTGCGCTCCCCTATCACTTTACATTCTCCTCCCTTCCTCTTGATATGCTCTACATTCTCCTCCCTTCCTCTTGATATGCTCCTCTTCTTGCACCTCTGACTTACCTGGTCCCCCCTCTCTCTTTCTTTCTTTCTTTTTTTTCTTATCACCTTTCATACTCCATCGTCTTTCTTTCTGTTCTTTCTTCCCTTTGTTCTGTCTTTAACCTTATGATCTTCCCTCTCTCCCTTTATTACTCTTCTCTGTAACTCCATCTTTCTCTTCACTACTCTTTTTTCTCTGTGCCGTTAACCCCCATCTGTGTCACAATTGTAATTCTTTTCTATCACTTTACTTTCTCTTCCTCCTCGTATTCACCTTCTCCCTCTTCCTTTAACCTCCCTAACCCCCTTTGCAACTCCTCCCTCCCTCATTCCCATTCTCTCTCCATCGCTAACCTCCCTCGCCTTCCCTTGCATATTCCTCCCTCCCTCACTCCCTTTCTGCCCCTACCTTTAACCTCCCAGTACCCCCCTAACTCTGGCCCCCTACCCACACCAGGCAGCAGCTAGCCACACAATACCCGAGCCTTCACGATACTTGCCGACTCACGCCTTGACATTTGTGGCTGTCGACTCTGTTTACCCCAGTCTGTCCCCCCGTCGATCCGGCCTTCGACACCCCGACTTCCTCCTCTCTGCGGTTCGGGCTTTTTATCGGCGGACTCAAGGGTACCGGTGTTTGCGGTGTCGGGTGTACCAGCGGGCCTCGTGGCGGATGGTGGTGCAGAGTCGATGTGAGGGAGGGGACGGGCAGCCTCGCAGAAAAATCATGTATGTGGCTGTTGGACCTTCATGAGCCAGGACGACTTTGGTTTGTCAGGGGTAATTGTTTTTCTGTCTTAGGTTAGTCAGGGGTAATTGTTCTTCTGTAAGGTTTGTCAGGGGTAATTGTTTTTCTGTCATTTTTTTTTTTTAGGGGTAATTGTTTTTCTGTCGTACTTTTTCATGGGTAATTGATTTTCTGTGTCAGGTTTGTCATCGGTAATTTTTTTTCTTACCCCCCAAGACGATGACGTATTAATCATTGTCCCTGTCTCCAGAGGATTATATTCACAGCAAGATGTGTTTTTCAAAGAGCAGGAGGTAGATAGGCTCCATGAACCCCCATTACGGGAGGTCTCTATTAAATCCTTTGAAATCGTCTGTTCGGTAGCCGGAATAAAGTAAGAAATTAATCATCGGAATGAATGGGTTAATATTCCACTGAGGCTACTTCACAGTTATGGCATGTCGTCACTTTCCTCCCTGCCTTATCGTAGAGAGTTATCTCTTGGTAGAGAAATAAGTCAAGCCCTCCTCAGCTTTGGAAGGTTTGCCATCAGAATCCAGTGAAAAGTAAAATGGTGGCAGACTTATATGCTTGATTGTACCAGAGAGCCTTGTGGCAGATGTTGGTACAGCGTCGATGGGTGTGAGGGCGATGACGAGCAGCTTCGCCGAAAAAAGCATGCTTGTGGCGAGTGGGCCTTCATGAGATTTTCGGCACACTCTCCTGGATGACGTGTATTTATCTGGGGTATTTGGTGATCAATCTTAGCTCTCGCAGCCACTGTTGCTGTTTTGCAAACGTGGATAAAAGCTTCCTGCAAAATTTTGCCGCAGAAGTGGATTTCAGGAAGGATTTGGGCTGTTTCGTAAACAAATGCAAGAGTGAAGACTGCGGCGCAAACATTGGCGCGAACGGCGAGGATTACCAAAAACACGACGAAGACAAACAGTGTTCTGCGAGAATCACAAGCTACTGCAGCCCAGGAGGTTAAGATCTCTGCGCGTAATAGTGATGTTGTCAAGAGTATTTGTGACTTTAGATGTAACATAATTTCTTTAATAAAACCAAGAAGTGTGTCACTACAGCTTTGTATCTTGACACACTTTCTCCAATGTAGCGAAAGTTTCTCTCACCTTTGAGCGTCACTCAGTCTGTGAATAAACATATCACCGTCAAGTGACGCATTGGCTGAGAGTATCTCCCATACATACGTCAGTAAGTGTAAAATTGCTTTCTCTGCCACTCAAGTCCCACAGTAATGGCCGTGACGCCGTGCTTTACGCTCATTTGATCCGGGAGTGGGACTAGTTTGGCAAAAATTCTAATTCAACGCCAAGCTCCTCCATTTAACCCGCAGCTTTCTCTTTCACCAAATCTCTCCTCACAGACCAGGCTGCCACTTGATTCTTTTCCCTTCATTCGCACGGTCAGGAATCAACCCAGTAATCCACATGAAAACCCTCGGCCACGGTGGAGTAAAGACGGCCATTGACGGAGTTTTTATGAGGCCCCGGGTGCGACAAAACCCCTTGGTGACGCGACCTGGTTGAGTATCCCGTAGACAAAAGAAAATGGGGGAGAAAATTAGCCAATGAGAGCGCCACCTTCCAACCACAACAAAAACACGAGACCAATCACGTCGTGGGAAAGGAAATCGAGGCCTTTATAATCCCCCACGTATTTTTGTGTCAATTCCTTGTGCAAAAAAAGTTAAAATAAAAACACAATAGAGATGCAGAACAGGCTTAGGACTTCGATAGATGGATAGAATTTCATGTGAGGCGCGGCAAAGGGCAGTTGAGGGGTATCCAAGTGAAGTGATGATCTAAAAAAGGTTGTGGCCCGAAGCTGAACCAGAATATGACAGCAGGTCCAGAAATAGCAACAAGGAGTGAGGGAGTGGAGGAGTGGAGGTAAGAGGGGATGGAGGGAGGTAAGAGGGAGGGGAGTAGGAGAGAGAAAGATATCTAAGAGGGGAGAGCAAGGGAGATAGCAGCTGAAGGGAGAAAAGAGATAGGGGAGAGATATTATGGAGGGGCACAGGGTGGAGATGGGAGGGACTGGGGGGAGGGAGGGGGAGAGAAGAGAGAGGAAGGGAGAAAAAAGGGAGGAGAGTAAGGAAGAGAAACTGGGAGGGAGTGGGGGCATAAGGAAGTGAACGATTAGCGATAGAATCTGAAGGAAGAGGAGAGGGGGAGGAGTAGAGAAGAGAAGAGGGAGGGGAGCAGGGGAGAGAAATTAGTAGGGGAGGGGAGGGGACGTTAAGGGAAGCCAGGAATAGAGAGAAGGCAAAAGTAAGGAGGAGAAAAAGGAGGGAAGTAGGGGAGAGAAGAGGGGGGGGGTGAGCATGGGAGACAAATGAGGGTATTAAAAAGGTGAAGGAGGTAATAAGAGCTGTAAGGAGAGAAGAAGGAGAATAGGGGAGTTGAATGGGTTGGGGGAGTTTAAGGGGAGTAAAGGTGTGGTGATAGAAGGGAAAGACGAACGGGGAGATGCAGGGTATGGAGAAGAAGAAGGAAAGTAAAGGAGGGAAGAAGGTGAGAGTAGAGAGGAGGAGGTAAGTAAGGAGAGAAGGAGAAAACTAGATAAGAAGAGGAGAGGAATGGGAGAGAAAAGGGAGAGAGTGGGGTGTAAGGGAAAGAAAGAGAAGGGGGAGGGAGGTAGCAATATAAGAGGGGGGAGTAGGGGAAAGAAGAGAAAAAGTAGGGGAGAGAAGAGGGAGAGAAATAGGAGGAAGAATAGGGATGGGAGTAGGAGAAAAAAAGGGGAGGGAAGTAGGAGAAAGTAGACGGAGGGGAATAGGATGAAATAGAGAGAGTAGCAGTAGTAAAAAAAGAAGGGGGAGATGAGTAAGAGAAAGAAGAGAAATGGAAGAAAGACGGGGAGGGGAGAAGGGGAGAGAAGAAAACGGGGAAGTAAGGAAGAAAAGAAGAGAAAACGGAGAAGTAAGGAAGAAAAGAAGAAAGAAAGTAGGGAGAATCTGAAGAATAAGAAGAAGAAAAGAGGAATAAGACAGGGAGTAAAGGAAGAAGAAGGAAGAGAAGAAGAAGAAGAGGGTGGAATAGAGATGATTCCTAGGCAGGTGGAGAAGAAAAATAAATAGGAAGTAAAGAGAGAAGGAGAGGGGAGGAGGGGTAGAGTCGGGGAGAGAGTTGGGAGGAAAGGAGGTGAGAAGAGGGAGAAAGATTTGCGGGGTAGAAGAGCGAGGGGAGTAAGTGAAGAAGTAGCGTAGTAAAGAAGAGGGAGGGGAGCTGGGGAGAAAAAAGAAGGAAATGAGGGAGGGAAGAAGGAAGGGAGTAAGAAGGAGAAGAATGAGAATAGGAGGAATGAAGGAATGGAGATAGGAAGTGAAGGACGATGAGTAGGGGAGGGAAACGGGGGGTAGAGGGTTGCGTAGAGGGAGAGGAGGAGTGTAGGGGGGGCTGGAGAAAGAGGAACTGGGGAGGAGCTTAAGGGTGGAGGAGCAGAGATAGGAGGGATGTGAAAGGAGAGATAATGAGGAGGGTAGGGAAGGAGGAGGAGGAAAGAAGGAGAGAGAGGAGGAGGGAGGGGAGTTGAGAGGAAAAGAAAAGAAGATGGGTAGAAAGGAAGGAAAGAAGTTGGGAAGAAAAGAGAGAGAAAGTGGGAGAGAAAAATTAGGAGGAGGGAACAAGTCAAGAAGAAGTGGTTTAAGGTTAGAAACAGGAGGGAAAAAATAAGATAATATTAGTTGAGAAAAAATAAAAAGAAAGATTAAAATGTAGGAGAAATAAGCAAGGGAGAAATTTAATAAAGGAGAGATCGTAGGAGGAGTTAAGACAGGTCAGTAAGGAGTTTGAAGGAGGATGGGAGAGAGAGAGAGGCGGAGGAGAGAAAACAATAAAGGCGAGAGACATGAAAATTTGGGAAGGAGGAATTATGAGAGAGAGTGAGGGGCGGGGGAGACGAGGGAGAGAGAGAGAAGAGAGGTACTGGAATATAGGGGGAGTGAATGAGAGGGAGGAATAGAGTAGGGGGAGATGGGTTAGGGAAAAAAACAGAGAAAAGGAGGTGTGGAGAAGAGTAGAGGGGGAGGAGGGAATGGGGAGGCAACAGTGGGGAGGTAGAGGGGGCATTATAGACCAGTAAAGTGAGCTTTGTGAGCGCATGACGAGCGAGTGAGCGTTTGTACATAGGCCTTCATCATAATTTCACTTTGGTGTAAACTTTCAGCATTTCTGGTGAAGTAGTTGAACAATAACAGAAGAATAATTAAGCTAAAATATTGACTTTCTCACGTTTTCCCTCTTACACACACACACACACACACACACACACACACACACACACACACACACACATATATATATATATATATATATATATATATATATATATATATATATATATACATACACAATGCACTCACGCGCGTGCAGTCAACATATGAAAGTGAAAAGCAACCCATACCTCGCATGTCACATTCATAGTGCATTAAATCGATTTCGTTGTGGAGCATGTCAATTGAAGGTCCCGGTACATTCCCTTGGAAAGCTGGGATACCAAGGGGTTTGTTTGGTCTCATCAGTAAATATATACTGTAGCTTTAAAAAAATTACTGAATATCTACAACCTGCTGAAAGAACCTCTTCTCCATCTCACATAGTAGAAAAGTTATTAGTCTCTGAAAACCATTGCGGTCGGGCCGCTCATTTCTCAGCTGAGCGTAAACATTACATCGCTTCGCTTGCTCGCTTCGCTCGCTCGTAAATAAGACGTTATGGAGAGACAGACAGACAGACAGACAGTCAGACAGACAGACCGACAGACAGACAGATAGACAGACAGACAGAGACAAAGAGAAAGAATGATGTGGAGGAAATGAAACGCGGGCGTCGGAGAAAATAGGCAGGAAAGAGAAAGTGAAAACAGTGAAAATCGTTAAATACATTAGTGGAGAGATGAAAGGAGAGAGAGAGAGAGTGAGAGACCGGGCATGAGAAAGTGTAGTATGGGAAACAGTCATGGAAAAAAGAAGAGAAATTAATGTCAGAAGCAATAATAATAATAACAATAATAATAATAATAATAATAGTAATAATAATAATAATAATAATAATGAAAATAGGAACCAAAACTTCACTGAACTGTAACCCCTTCCTTGCGCTGACGTCTTTTTTCTTTTATTCTTGCCACCTCCAGACGATTTTATTCAGCTTGGGATGGACGTATTGCAGTGAAGGGGTTAGGAACACTCGGATAGCAGTGAAAATAAGAGAAACGAAATAAGGTGCCCAATGATTCCTCTCTCTCTCTCTCTCTCAGTATTCCAAGAGTCAGTACTTTCAGACCGATGATGTATTTCTCACTTAATTTTCTTTATTATTCGAACTGGAGGGGTTGTACGTAGCCTTCCTTAACCCCTTTCTTTACTAGGGTTCTCTCCTTACCGTAAAATCGTCTAATGGCAGCAAGAAATAAAAAAGAAATGACGTCCACGGAGAAGAGGTTTAAGCGTTGTGACTCCCAGGTAATATACAAAAGAGAAAGCAGAGAGCGGTAGTAAACTGGGATCACCTTTGAAGACCTGTTCCCTTATCTTCTTCTCCTACTTCTTCTTCTTCCTCTTCTTCTTCGTCTTCTTTGTCGTCTTCTTCGTCTTCTACTTCTTCTTCTTCTTCTTCTTTCTTTTCTTCTTCTTCTTCTTCTTTCTTTTCTTCTTCTTCTTCTTCTTCTTCTTTCTCTTCTTCTTCTTCTTCTTCTTCGTCATGTTTTTTCATACGATTTTGTTTGGCTGAGTTGTGAAGGAGTTAATGAAGTTACTGGGGGCTAATTCCAACCCTTCCAGTTCCAAAAGTCTCTCCAAAATTGAATGAAGTTGGAGTTTGTACTAAAAAGAGAATTGGCAAGATACGATTGATACTGACAATTAACGTCTTCAACCCACGAACACATATGTTTTGTATTATTCTCTCTGCCACAAGACCATTTTATTCAGCTTGGCAATGCGCCCCACTGCTGATGGGGTTTATGAAGGCTTTATCAAACACCTCCAGTTCCGAAAGGCATCTCTTAGCGTGTTGTAAGTGTCGGGGAGTAGCAAGAATAAAGAGAACAGGTATAAAAGTACTAGATACGGGACCTTCGGGATCCTACGATGAATGCCGTTTGTGTGGTGTGGTGTGGAGGGGTGATTTTTTGTGGTGTGGCCTTAAGTCTCAAGAATCTAAAGGAGTAAAGCATCTCGCGTCTGAAAATCGTTAGTGAGAGACAGATAGACAGAGCCGCTCCTTGAGATGATCTTGCTCTAAAAAATACTTCATAAAGCGTCTACTTTGGTGGAAATTTTCGTCCATTTTGCAACTTATACCCGTAGCTCAGTGACAGAAGAAGACAGTATTACAGCTCTAAAGCCTATCCATACCACTGTGGCTAGTCTCGTTTTCCGGTGTTCTTGTTACAGCTCAGCATTCAAGATAGAGAGATGGCAATTATCGATAAAACTTCTAAACGGCGATCCCAGTGGTGTACGCGGCGTAATTTTAAACCCATCTATCCGAGGATTTTTTTTTTTTTTTTTTTTTTTTCTCCAGTTCTTGCCACCTCCAGGCGATTTTATTTAACTTAGGAGAGACCTTTTATAGTGCAGGGGGTAAAAAAAAAAAACTATCGCTACGACTATTTCAGTTCGAAAAGGTTTCTTCTAAGCGAAATAAAATTGTCTGAAGTTAACAAACCTAAAATAAAAAGGAAGTCATTATGCTAAAAGAGTCAGCGGTAAAGTGTCGGGTACTCCAGATCAAAAGCTATAACGAAGAATTCGAGCCTGAAATGTTAGAGCGGAAATTAAATTCTTTCAGCAATATACGCTGAAGATGGAAAGATGGATAGTAGTATGCAACATCTTTCAACCAAATTTTTAAATATGAAGGCCCAATCTTCTGGGTACACAGGAGTCTTTTAGGATCACATCTGGGATATTGTCGGCAGTTTTGCTTGCACATATCACCAGCTAAAATCAGTGTACAGCAATTAAACTAGTTCCCCCCCCAAAAAAAAAAAAAAAAAAAAGCGCAGGCACCTTTTCATTTTTTTAAGATCTAATTTTCATTTTACCCTTCCACTACGATGACTTAATAGTTTAGTTTCTTCTTGTTATCTCGAGACATAAACCCAAGAATGACCCACGATCATGCATTTATACCCATCTAAGGAGAGGCCACTAATCTAACCCCTCCTATTCCAGTAATTTCTCCTCAGCAGAATAAAATCGTCTGGAGGTAACAAGAACAAAATATAAAAGACTTCCAAGAGGTGAGGGGTTGGCAACTTTACATGCAGTGACATAATACCTTCCCTTCGAAATAAACCCAACCATTAAGGATCTAAACATATTATCCTCTTGAGCAATATTTCAGCTGGGAAGAAAACAACAAATCGCTAAGGAAAATCCACATGAAGTTTGCAGACAGAAATCGTAATTCTTTTTTCACTTTTGCTTCATGAAAAGAAAAAAAGAGAAATTAATTTTTCACCTGTGCTCCATGGAAAATAAAAATCGATATTCTTTTTTCACACTTGCGCCATACCTGCCTACACGTGGATACAGTTTCACACACGAAGGTCACTGAGATTACCTTCGTCACAAAAAATATATATATCTTTCAGTGATGCAATTATAAATGGAATAGAATACCGGAAAACGAAGCATATAATTCCGCCGTAAGCGTGTTATACTGCAAAGCAAATTACATCACAGTTATCAGTAAGTGGCACGTGTGTGTGTGTGTGTGTGTGTGTGTGTGTGTGTGTGTGTGTGTGTGTAATCCTTCATGTACACAATACAGTGTGCGTTTGTGACACTCATTCGATAAGTATATGTATAAACACTTTTAACCCTAATTGCACAAGAGCTGTAAGGCTGAACCAGAATACGCGAGTATGTGTGGTGTTAATCAAAACTTATATCAGTTAAACACCATTCTGCCTGCAAGTTAGAGAATACTAAAAAGAAAAAGAAAAAAGGCTACAAAGATAATTATAGTTTAAAAAGTGCATGATCAGTGGATGTAACTTTATTATTACTTTATGACTGTATAAGCTCAGATGTTATTCCAAGCATTAATTTCTCTACCCATCCGTCATTCTTCTTCTGTCATGCAAGGTGCTAGTTCCTCTGATTGATACTGCCCGGCTCATGACTGCAGGGCATGTAAGATGTGGGCGAAATCGTTCTTCTGTCTTTCCTTTTCTTACATTGATTAGGCTATGTTTGTAAGAAGGATTTTTTTTTTCTTTTTCACAGTAAAACATTAGGATCATAATTCTCTCTCTCTCTCTCTCTCTCTCTCTCGCTCTCTCTCCCTCTCTCGCTCTCGCTCTCTCTCTCTCTCTCTCTCTCTCTCTCTCTCTCTCTCTCTCTCTCTCCACACACACACACACACACACACACACACACACACACACACACACACACACACACACACACACACACACTAAAGAAAGCACTCCGCCTGATTGACACAGATCTTACCGTCTTGTGCGTCTTGTTGTCATTGCCTCTCATATCCATATCATTACCTGCTCATCACTGCCTGCATTGTGTTCTGGGAGAGAGAGAGAGAGAGAAAGAAAGAGAGAGAGAGAGAGAGAGAGAGAGAGAGAGAGAGAGAGAGTTCTTTGTCTCCGTCTCTACGTGTATATGTATGTATGCTTTGTCTGTGTGTGTGTGTGTGTGTGTGTGTGTGTGTGTGTGTGTGTGTGTGTGTGTGTGTGTGTTTTCTGGCCTCTTTGTCCATTCGTGTCAGTGTGTGTCTGTCTGTATGTCCATTAGTCTCACTCTATATATGCCTGTTTGACGGAGTAACTGCTGTCGGTCTTTGTCGGTCTGTTTACTCATTGGTCTTCGTCTGTACTTGTCTGTCCATTAGTTTGCTGGTCAGTCTGTATCTGTCTGCCTGTTTTCCTGTCTGTCTGTCACCTGTCTCTACGTCTGCCTGTCTCTCTCTCTTTTGGCTGTCTGTGTGTCTGTCTCCCTGCCTATTGATTTCATTAATTGTGGCTGTCTATTTGTCACTCTATCAGCCTGTCTGTCTGTCTGTCTGTCTGTCTGTCTGTCTCTTACCCTTAGTGTTAATATAGTTGCCTTTTATTTGCCTGTTTGTGCGTCTTTCTATCGGTATTTATATGGCTGTATGTCTGTTTGTTTTATATCTGTCTGTCTGTCTTTTAGGCCCAGTTTTTACATGGTTGTCTGCTTATCTAGCCTCTCTCTCTCTCTCTCTCTCTCTCTCTCTCTCTCTCTCTCTCTCTGTATATGTCTGCCCGTCTGTCTAACTGTTGTCTGTCTTTGTCTGTCTGCTGCCTAGTCGATTATAGTTGTATATGCATTTGTCTGCCCGTCTATCTATTTGTGTGTGTGTATTTATCTCTATGCCTTTTAGTCTCATTATATACATGGGTGTCTGTTCCTGTCTGTCTGTGTCTGCATCTGTCCTTTAGGGTTAGTATTTATGTTTGTCCGTCATTCTGTCTGTGTGTATGTCTGCTGTCAGTGTGTGTTCATTGGTCACAGGGGCTATTTATTTGTCTATCTAAGTGTCTGTCCTGTAAATTTTTGTTTGTTGTTATTCGTTAGTTTCGTGTGTTTAACCATCTACCTTTCTCCTTGTTTTAGTATCAGTGTCTGTTTCCCCTGTCTGTCTGTCTAGTCTAAATCTGTCTATCTTGCTTGTTTGTCCATTAGTCTCAGTGCTTATCTGTCTGTTAAAAAATCTTTCCTTCCATCTGTCTGCCTGTTTCTGCTCTTTATTCTCTGCCTCTTGAAGTAAGCATAATCTAGTTGCCTATCTGCCTACCTATCCATCTACCCGTCTCACTATCTTTGTCTCCATCTGTAAATGTCAAGCCGGAAATGCCACCCAGTCAAGCTAGTGTCCTTAGGTTGCCAGACAAGGGATAACTCTTGTCAAAAAAATAATAGTTCTCCTTGGAAATTATTTATAGAAGGTCAGCAGCATGAAGAACCCAAACCATTCACTCACACACCGAGTCATACCTCAGTTGGTTGATGTCTTAACCGTGGCTGAACATCAGTATGCGGGGAGAGAGAGAGAGAGAGAGAGAGAGAGAGAGACGAAGAACTTGTAGCGAAGAGAAATCGAGAAACATCAATGCATGACTAGATGTGTGTGTGTGTGTGTGTGTGTGTGTGTGTGTGTGTGTGTGTGTGTGTGAGAGAGAGAGAGAGAGAAAGAGAAGGGATGCAAATAAGTGTTGTGAATGGCAGGGCGGGCGGCGGGTTGCATGAATGTAACAAGAAGTAGTGTGCCGCAAAGGATCCGGGGCTTGGCTGTGTTACTTCCGCTTCTTGCTGTCTCCATGTATTTAGCACTTGTTTGTTTCCTTTGTTTATCACTTATTTATTCCTTTCATCTCTCCCTCCCTCTGTGTGTGTGTGTGTATATATATATATATATATATATATATATATATATATATATATATATATAGTATGGTGTGTATCTCGCAGGAAAATAAAACGCAGAGGACCACCAAGCTATCGTCTGTATTTCAAGATGTCTTGAAGTACAGACGAAAGCTTGGTGGTCCTCTGCCATTTATTTTCCTACCTGTTACGCAGCATACTTGTCATCACGTGCTCATATGATATTGCCTTTATATCTGTATCTATATCTATATCTGTATCTATCTATCTATCTATCTATATTTTAATGAGTCCGACTTTGGGCGTAGGCTTCACAGCCTGCTCCCAAGGCCCAGTAGTCCTCCTACATAGCCTATCGTACACCTCTACATGTCACCACTTCGGCGATAACACCCACCGTCCATATGGAATACATGCTAGGGCTTTCTCATACAGGCAGGACTGGTGTATTGGTATAAGCGGGGATATTTTTACGACATGGCGGGTCTTCCGGTAGATTAGTAAAGTCTGATTTTATGACATTCAAATCCTTAAGCTCTTCCCTGCCTCTGCGGGGATTTGAACCTGGGTCCGGTAGGACTGCAGGCCACTTCTAATGCATTATCTCCTTGAAAAAGCGATCTGCTGAAAATAAGGGAAAATTAAGGAACAGACACATATCAAAAGAGGACAAGATCTGCCTTGTTAGAGTGGTTACGTGTGACACTTGGTGTGTAGGCTTCGGTTTTAATGTGCAGAAGAAAGATGTGGATTAGCCGGTTGTTCCTGGTAACAGGTCTTGCAGGCATCGCACTGGTTGATGGGGTTTTGTCATTCTTCACTATGCAGTAGTGACTCAGAATAACGAGATCCATGGAAGCGGCAAACCGAGCAGGTGTAGTGGCAAAATTACCCTTAGTAAATAAGATGAAGGAGACAGATCTTAGAATCTTCTAGGAGAAGACATAGAACCTGCCATGAAAAAGAACAGAGTAAATTCAGGCAGAGATAAATGAGGCTGAAGTCAGAGACAGGTGGCGGCAGACTTTGAAAGTGGTGAAGTGGCTTCTTCTAGTAGAGGGATTAGGTTGTTAATAATGTGAATGCCAATACTGAAGGGTTTGTTCTAAATTCAAGTGCCCCTGAAGGATTCTTTACTGTTATGCCTGAGTTCTAAAGGATCAGAGGTGAATGCCAGGATAACATATATAACTTGTGCTCAGTGGCAAGTTCCATCTTGGCTCATATAAGCCTCATGTTGAGACTGAAAATGTTGGCAGCACTAAGCCAGTCTGTAACACTACACGTACATTTTTACCAAGGATGTCAGATTTTTAAGCCTTGAACAAGGCTAACCCCATCATTCCAGACTTGTCTTATGGTAGGACTTTATTCAGGTAGGTACTGAGTATCGGGATTGACAATTTAGACTCGACTATGGTAGTAATTAATAATTCACTCAGCCGAGGTGGGTACTATTTTAATGGACACTTAGATATCTTACATCCTGAAGAGTTAGATCACCCAGATCAAAACTTAGATATGTAGACAAATATAAAGATATGAATATGGAGATGTGGTATTGCTTATGGGCTGTAAGATTGTAGCAATGGATGGTTCACTGGGAGGAAGAGATCAAACATTCAAAAACAGTGAGGTAGATATAAGAGGTGTTGCCTTATTTTATACACAAAATACGAGAAGAGTAGGAGATAAGGTTTGGGAGAAGTTGCACAGACCAAACTAGAAAGCATATCTCCGCCAATACCATTGCCATTAAAAAGGTTCCTGATCCGGATCCAGATCCGTGGATATAGGATCCGGATCTGGATACGAATCCGCCCCCAAATTTAATCAATTCTTTATTAGTCCATGGCCCACCTTTCCACATTATTTCATTGAAATTCATTGAGAACTTTTGGAGATATTGTGCGGGATACTCCGGATCCGGATCCGGAGCCGCCCCCAAACCCAGTTATTTCTTCCTTGGCCCATGGCATACCCTTCCACAAAATTTCATCAAAATCCGTTCATAACTTTTTGAATAATCCCGGATCCGGATCCGTGGATATAGGATCCGAATCTGGATCTGGATCCCCCCAAATTTTGATAATTTCGTTTTGGTCCATGGCCCACTTTTACACAGACTTTCATTGAAATTCATGCACAAACTTTGGAGATATTGTGCGGGATACTCCGGATCCAGATCCAGATCTGTCCCCACCGGGTGGTGGCCCACCTTCCAGAAAATTTCATCAGAATCCGTTCATAACCTTTTTGAGTAATTCTGCTGACAGACAGACAGACAAACAAACAAACTCCGGCAAAAACATAACCTCCTTGGCGGAGCTAATGATTCACTGACTTAGTTGTTTTTAATGATGAAAAATTTCTTATTTTGTAAAACTTTTGTTTAGATTTTTTTTTTTTTTTTTTTTTTTTTTTTTTTTCAGTGGAGATAATTGAACGAGCCAGAAAAGAGCCCAAGATAATTAGCACGGACCTATCCTGGAAAAAGGTAAATTGTAAATCAGTAATAAGAAATAATGAAACATCTACGGAAATGCTTGTTTTGTATTAAGCAGATGTATGTGAAGACGTAATGAAATTGTGTGAAAATGAATACAAGGATTATCTTAAAAAGAGTTATTGTTTTGGTCGTCTGCACTGCAGCTACATGTTGAAGGATTGCAAACGAAAGAGAATTTGTCCGTGCAAGAGAATGCATCTTATGGTCTTGCATGCGTACCCTCCAATAAAAGGCAAGGTAACTCAGATCTCATCTAACGAACAGTCTGAAATAGAATATGTGCATAAACCAGTGACAGTGAGCACAGAACGTGTGAATGACACACACAAGTCATCATGTATTGGAACGTCCATCAGCCCCTTGAGACTCGTGCAAGTAATGGTCAGTTAATTTCCACTTATCATTTTCTTGATAATGGCAGCACAAATTCATTTTGCACAAATATTCTTCAGGAGAAATTAACTTTAAAACGCCATTTCAGTACAATCGGCAGTTCCTACAGTGCGTGGTGAAATAATTAAAACTGACAGCCTCATGGTCACTGATATAGAGATACTAACCCAGAAGAAAATAACCTACACAGTATACAAAATATCAGTCAAAAAAGGATATAATTATGAAAGAATTTTTCGAGAGCTGCACATCTACATGTAGACTAGTGACTTAACAGTGATGATGCCGAAATTGGTTTAATGTTATGAACAATGCATGAGAAGCTACGGGACCTTGAGTTTTGATCTATAGCCCATATGAAGGTGGTCAGTTTATCTTAAAAGAGCTGCATCAAGAAACTGTGATAAAGGAAAACAGGGGCGGAGAAGAGAGCAAATGGATGAGTTAAGTGTGCTCACAGATATAACTAATGGATTGTCTCTCAGTGGGTAGTGGCCTCCATGTCACCTTACTGTCCTCCCACACAGTCCCCTCACTGTCTTCCTCATCCCTCCTTATCCCCCTCATCCTTCAATGTCTAACTCACTCTCCCTGTCCCCCTCATCCCTCCCTGTCCCCCTCATCCCTCCCTGTCCCCCTCATCCCTCCCTGTCCCCCTCATCCCTCCCTGTCTCCTCCTCCCTCACTGTCCCTTCATCCCTCCCTGTCCCCCTCATCCCTTTTTGTCTCCCTCATCCCTCAGTATCCCCTCATCCTTCACTGTCTCCATCATCCCTCACTGTCTCCCTTATCCCTCACTGTCTCCCTTATCATTCACTGTCCCCCTCATCCCTCACTGTCCCCCCCATCCTTCACTGTCCCCCTCATCCTTCACTGTCCCCCCATCCTTCACTGTCCTCCTCATCCCTCCCTGTCCCCCTCATCCCTCCCTGTCCCCCTCATCCTTCACTTTCCCCCTTATCCTTCACTGCCCCCCCATCCTTCATTGTCCCCCCATCCTTCACTGTCCCCCCATCCATCACTGTCCTCCTCATCCTTCAGTGTCCCCTTCATCCTTTACTGACCCCCTCATTCTTCACTGACCCCCTCATTCTTCACTGTCCCCCTCATCCTTCACTGTCCCTCATCCCCCACTGTCCCCCTCATCCTTTACTGACCCCCGCATCCCTCCCTGTCCCCCTCATCCTTCACTGTCCCCCTCATCCTTCACTGTCCCTCATCCCCCACTGTCCCCTTATTCCTCGCTTTTTCCCTCACTCCTCACTATCTTCCTGATCCTTCACTATCACTTTAATTCCTCAGTCCCCCTCATCCATCAGTCTCCCTCATCCATCATTGTTCCCCTCATCTCAGTATCCCCCTCCCCCCCACTGTCCCCTTTTATCCTTTACTCTTCCCGCTCCATGCTTCCCTCCCTCTCCCTCTCTCTTCCCTGCCTTCATATCTACTCCCTCAATATTCCCCTCTCATTTCCCCTCCCAACTTCTCTCCCTGGCCCCCCCACTCCCAGTCCTTCCTCCGTGTCCCTACTTACTCCCTCCCCCGCCTCCCCATTTACTGTTCCCCTCTTACTGGCCCCTCACTTCCCCCGTTACTCTACCCCCCTCACTTTCCCCCTCACTTTCCCCTTCACTGTCCCCCTCACTATTAGCCTCTCCCTCTCTCACTCTTTATTCCCCCTCACTGTTCTCTCACTGATAACCCCTAACTGGCCTCTCACTTCCACCCTCGCTCTCCCCTCTCTCTCCCTCTCCCCCACACTCTCCCCTCTCTCTCCCCTCTCTCTCTCTCCTTCTCCCCCTCTCTCTCTCCCTCTCCCCTTCACTCTCCCCTCTCTCCCCCTCTCCCCCTCACTCTTCCTCTTCACTCTTCCCCTTCATTGTCCCTTCTCATTCTCTCCCTCACTGTTCACCCTTACTGTTCCTCCTCACTGTTCCCCCCCCCCCTCACTCTCCTGTTCACTGCTCCCTGACTGTCACCCTTTACTGCCCTCCTCACTGGCTCCTCTCGGACCGTCACCCCTCACTGCCTCCCAATCCCCCCTCTTCCCCTCTGAACCCCCTACCTGCTTCTCCATCCTCCTTCCACCAGTGTCCCCCCTCCCCGCCTCTCTCTTACCCTCTCTTATCCTCTGCTTTATCCGTCTTTCTCATCCACGTCCCGTCTGTTCTGAAATCCTTTACTGCAGTGATGTCTTCTTTATTATTGCTGCCTCAAACAAATTTTTTTTAGCTTAACATCAAGAAACCGGTGACGTACTTCGTTGGTATATTCTCGCTACCTTTAGATGACTTTATTCAAATTAGGAAAGACCTCTCGTACTGAAATGGTTAACAAAGATTGTACGTAGCCCCTCCAATTCAGTAAATTCCAGCTAAGCTGAGAAAAGTCGCCTGAAAGAAGCAAGAATGTAATTTTAAAAACATCAGATTAACGGGTTAAAAGAGGTACTGAGGGACATAGTGTTAAATACCATCTCCATCAGTCCCTTAAATAGGACGATGTATTGTTAATCTTACTCTGAGTACCCCAGAACGACAGTATTTCAACTTAGGAAAATATGTTGGACTGGCAGGCTTAAACATATCACACTGGGGGGTCTGTTCCTGAGTGACGTGCTCTGTCTCTTTATCTTTCCTATGCCAGGCGCCCTAATCCCAAAGTTCACCCGACAAAAACGGCTTCAGGCATATCTCACATCATATATATATATATATATATATATATATATATATATATATATATATATGTATATATATTACCATTTCAGACTACCCACTTTCACTCAGTTTTATCTCTGTCAATTCAAGTAATTAAGCAAAATTGTTTATCCAGGTGATTTTTAATATCGTAACAACTTCTCAAAATACCAGAGAAGTTTCATGAAATAGATAACTTGAATAATTTCAGCAGGAGACCCACCGAATAAAGAAATGAAGAAAAAAAAAAATCTATCTATCTATTACCAGACGCCATAATCCCGTGAGGGGTGGCCACTTGACTTTGAGTTATTTATTTTACGGGGAGGGGCACTAACCCTCCACCAACCCACTTGTTGACACGTAGGGAGCACGTATGGTTTGGTTATATGGTTACCACCCAGCGTTGTAAATAGCATCTTGGCTTACAAGAAAAAATACGGAAAAAAAAATAATGCATTAATGTTGCAAGAACGGCATGTGTGCGAATAGAATGAAGTTACAACTGCGCGCGCGCGCACGCACGCACACACACACACACACACACACACACACACACACACACACACACACACACACACACACACACACACACACACACACACACACACACTAATAGCGACAGTCACTGCATAGCCTTCCAAAACCCAAGTCATATGGTCCCGTCGTGCCGCCTGTGACCTTCGGTTGTAGACACTAACCTCTTCACTATGATGCCGTCTTTTTTACCTGCTTCACACAGCGCCAGGTAAATGAGAGCAAGGTGAGTTTATTCTTCCGGTTGGAGAAAACTTTGAGAAAACCTTCACTGTACGCAGATACAAAGTCCAGCAGCAATATTTTTCACGGGGTATGCTCCCTTGGCCCTTCCCCCACCCACAACACAATTCCAGCTCACTCCGTCCGTTTCCTAGTCCCACGCTGATTTCATTTTCTCCTTGACACTCTCATGCTGGTATGATATTTCAAAAAAAACATCACTGCAGCCATTTTCATGGGGTATGCCTTCTTGCCCCAGAGCAGCCTTTTACCAAATTTCCATCCCATCCCATCCATTCCTGTGCACATCACACCCATTTCTTTACTTCCCTTTGACGGTTTCGTGGAGCGACACACATCACACTACCAACGACCACGCTTATTGAGTGTAATTGCGATTCACTTACTACAGTCACAAGAATCACTTGAAATATCTTGAAAATAATTACCTTTTCTTAGTAGTCATTTTTTTTTTATTTCTTAAAATAATGTGGATGCTACATGCTACCATCATTTTTTGTGAAAATTAAAATATGGATTTGATACTCCGTACTACCATCATTTTCTGCGGAAATTTCTGTATATGATTTGAATGTTACTTGGTACCATCATTTATTGCTGGAATTTCTAACACTGTCAAACTGTTACTTGCTGCCACCATTTTTGTAAACATTTTTAATATTGACCACTTTGCTACTATCTACCATCATTTTTTGTTGAAGAATCTATAATTGGTGAAAATGTTAGTTGTTACTTTCAAATTTTTGCTGTAATTTTAAATACCGATCAAATTCTAACTGGTTACCATCATTTTCCGTGGAAGTTTTTAAAAATGGCTTGAATGTTACTCGGTATCAACATTTTTTGTGAAGTTTCCATCACTGTCAAATTCTTACTTGCTACCATCATTTTTGTGGAAATTTTTAATACTGACCAAATTTTTGCTTTGTACCATCATTTTTTGTTGAAAATTCTAATTTTGATCAAAATGCCACTTACTGCAATTAATATTTGTTGAAATTTTTAATATTGATAAAATGCTTCTTGTTACCATCATTTTTTGTTAAAAATTCTAATAATCATTAAGTGAAGGCGTCCACGGGGTGGAATGCTGAATCGCGCCTGAGGACCAAAGGGAATGCACGATAATATGATTAAAGATCTGCAGTTTTCCCTTTGGCCTTCGGCCGCGTTTCAGCGCTCCACCCCGTGGATACCTTCACTTGATCAATTCAAGACGAGTTTATTTAATATTGGAAAAACACCTCACTGGAGGACGGTATAGATATCGTCCTCACTGACTCCCTCACTATTAGCCTACTCCCGTAAGATGATTAAAATTATCTGGTAACAGCAATAATAAAGTAAAAGTGATGTCCTGGGAATTATAGTGTTGATTTTCATAAAATAATCAATCAATCGTTGAAATACTCACTGAAAGAGGTCCCACCAAGTTTAATAAATTTGTGTTGCGTTGGTGAGACTAAAATAGAAAAGACGTCATGGCAACGGGTTTAATGGGAAGCCTTTTAGTTTATCACTGAGAGAGTTATGCCTCAAGGTGAGAAAAAAAATATCGTGTGACTGACGCAAGTTTAAAAGAGGAACGGTGTTATGGTACTGAAGGGGTTAAGAGGTTGCCATCGTAGTGAAGGAAATAACGCCTTTTAGTCTGGTAGCGTATTATTTTAGTTTATTCTTGCTGTGTACATGGGATTGGATTCAGCTTAAAGGAGCTCTTGTAGTGAAAGGGGTATTGAAGGCTATATATCACCCCTGCAGTTCAAAGTCTCTTTCCTTAACTAAATTCAATCGCTTTGGCAGTAGCAAGAATAAAAGACAAGATACGCCATCATACTAAAGGGGTTAATGGAGATTTTCGGTGTTTTTCTTTGGGCAAGATGAATGATACAGCCTGGCGGGGAAGATAATAGATTTTTAAAAACTCGTCATCGCATTGAAGGGGATGAGAAGAGATAAGAGGAGGAGGAGGGAGCGGACAAGAAGAAAGAAATATAATGCATTTGACAGGATAATTTACCGTGACGAGAGTGAGAGTGAAGGGTATGGCGTTGAGGACACAGATGAAAATAGAAATGATGATAGAGATTTTAACACTGACAGTAAGGATGATGATGATGATGATGATGATAGCAGTGGCGATAATTGATAGTAGTGGCGATTGTAAAGTTCCTATCATTAATACTATCACATGTCTTGGATTCGGAACAACAGTAGAGCGAGATGAAGCATGAACATTACTGGATCGTTGGGCAAGCTCTCGCTAGTTTCTGACACTGTCAAGGACGTGTGAAGGATATTGGCGGCAAATGTGCATTGGATATGATAAATATCTTCAGTATGTTGATGTCTTTATCACTGGACGTTTTTTTTTTTTTTTTTTCTGCTTGCCAGGAACTCTTCAAACTGGAAAAGTCAGGTAATACATCCTTCAGTAACTCCATCACTCAAAGATGTCCCCCCCCAAGCCGTGTAAAAGCGTCCGGTGGTGGTAGAAGTAAACCAAACCTTTGCATTCATAACCCCGTCACTACAGTTATTTATTTCTCATCATATTCTTGCAGCTGCCAAACAGATACATTCGTTTTAGGAAAGACCACTGCTAGTGAGGGGCTAATGAAGGCTTTATCCATCCGCAAATTATAAGCCCTAAGCTGAAGAAAATCATCAGGTGGTATCAAGAATAAAACAGAAAATGTTTCCTTTGTCTGAAAGAGTTGAGTGTGTAAAGTCAGGATACAACGAACAACTCACTGAGAGGGTGATGATAGTTTTCTTGCTGATGTAGAGAAAACCAAGAAGGACAACCCAGGAGACTAAAAAGGTGAAATACTGTTGCTATCGTTTTGGCAAAATAAAGAACTTTGTATTTTATTTCAACTTTGGACGGGACATTTTATTTGGCTAGCAGAAACTATCCGCAACTAAGGGATTAACCACTTGATTTTTTTTTTTTAAGCTTATTCTTACTGTCTCCACATTACTCATATCACGAGAGACAGCACGATTTGGGAGAGTCAGACTTAGACTTCATGAACCCACTCAGTACGACAGACCTTTCCAAAACTGAATGAGAATGATTTCGTCTTGAGGCAGCACATACATATTACAAAAATACTTGATCGTACTGAGGATCATGAGTACACTTATGTAACTGATGTAAGTTATCATCATCATCAACATCCTAACTATGTTCATACTAACTTAATGGAAGTGAGTTGGGCAGGGTCTACACGGGAAAAAATAACACACACACACACACACACACACACACACACACACACACACACACACACACACACACACACACACACACACACACACACACACACACACACACACACACACACACACACACACACACACACACACACACACACACACACACACACACACACACACACACACACACACACACACACACACACACACACACACACACACACACACACACACACACACACACACACACACACACACACACACACACACACACACACACACACACACACACACACACACACACACACACACACACACACACACACACACACACACACACACACACACACACACACACACACACACACACACACACACACACACACACACACACACACACACACACACACACACACACACACACACACACACACACACACACACACACACACACACACACACACACACACACACACACACACACACACACACACACACACACACACACACACACACACACACACACACACACACACACACACACACACACACACACACACACACACACACACACACACACACACACACACACACCATTAGTGCGCCCAACAAAAATGGACCACACCTCATTCCCTCATCACTCAAGCCTGGGAAATGCTCGGCTCCGTTTTAATCACGAATGCCTTGAGACGCTTGGTGGTCTGGTGGTGGGGATTTTAGTCGGAGGGGGCCGTCTCTCGAGCTCTGCGGTTCGAAATCAGGGTAATACAGGGAAGTCCTCAGCCGTATACATAGCTGCCTGGGACGTGGGTCGATCTCTTACGATATACATTTTCTGGACCACGAGAGCCTAGCCAAGGGTACCTACTCCTCTAAGGGGCTAATACAGTTAGGGATTGGTTGTTACTGTTTATTTATCTCAAGAAATTTCCCAGCCCATCGACAGGTACAGCCAGTATAATCACCCTCTGGGTATTTGACAGTTTCCCCGGGTTAAATAAGATCGATTTGTCAGGATAAAATATTAAAAGTGTCTGGGATCACTCCAAAGGTTAATGAAGCCATCCACTGCACTGTCAGGGGGGGATGTTGAGGTGTGTGTAAGGCAGTCCCAGTCGATGTGTTTAATTAGGATATCGACAGTCGTGTACATTAAAAACCCGAGGGAGAAAAACAGCCTGACTAATGGCCGCCCTCCGCTCCTCGATTAAGGCGACTGACGCTTGAGTGATGATGGTGCGCGTGAACTCTGATGTAACCTTTTATAATGTGTTCCTCTCGCTTTCATTTTTCACTCTGGCTTCGGCACTCTTTCATAGCCGTCCACGTATAGAGAAGAAGGGAGAGGGTAAGAAAGTGGGAGAGAGCCAAGATGCAGAAAAGAGGGACGGATAAACACGGAGGAGTGTAATAATTTGAGATGAAAAAATAGCAGAAAGGAGGAGATGGAAGTGACTTAAGTGAAACAGAGAATGGTGGACAAAAGGGAGAAAAGGCACATGGCTGCGTGAGTACGTTGTTCGTCAGATATACAGTACACATAATTTATACACTTACCTGCATTTACACACACACACACACACACACACACATATATATATATATATCCAAAGCCACTGCAACACTACAATCACACTCACAAGCACTTCCCACCCTACATGCAATCTTTACCAGACAGCCTAAGCCACTGGGTAGACATACATAATATATATATATATTACATGCAATCTTTACCAGACAGCCTAAGCCACTGGGTAGAGATAGATTATATATATATATATATATATACCCTGGTAAGACATTTGATAGCTAAGGTTAGTAGTAGTAATAGTTGTGTGTGTGTGTGTGTGTGTGTGTGTGTGTGTGTGTGTGTGTGTGTGTGTGTGTGTGTGTGTGTGTGTGTGTGTGTGTGTGTGTTGACGGGGCAGCGCCATCAATCACCAGCCGTCACAGGATATTTACATTTACATTTCGCATTAGCTTTTTTTTTTTTTTTTTTAGTTACCCGTTTCTTCCGTGTTCAGTGATTTTTCATTGACATTATTCATTGTCAGTTTGTATTGGTGTATTTGAGTTTGCTTCTCCTTCCCTATGTACAGTATGTGTTTCTCTTCCTTCATTTTATCCTTAGTTTTAGGTTAATATTCAGAAACTAATCGCCACATTTCTCCACACATATCATCTCTAAATTCACCTCTCTGTCTGTGAGTGAATCGTGGAAGAAAACTTTCCCACAGACCGAAATTGGGGAGAAGGTCCAGGTCGGGCCGAAACTGCTGGATCTTAATCATAAGCGCAATTTCAGCATGGACGTATAATATATACAGTATATTTACCATCGGAGCTCTTTACGGTACTCTGAAATGTAGACCTTGTGAGTAATCAGTTCATTTTAAGCTCTCTTTAACCCATTCAGCTCAAAGACGTCATTTTCATTTTGTTCTTGCTGCCACCATTCATTCATTCAGCTTACTTCAGCATCGTAATTATGAAAGGGTTAATGAGAGCTACTTTTAACCCCTCTAGTTCGAAAAATATCTCTTGATCTAAATAAGTAATCTGGAGACAACAATCAAAAATTACTTCATCACAAAGCACTGGGCTAAAATCAAGGTAACATGATGTAAGGGATGGCAGTGTTGAAAATGGTGGTGGTGAGTGATGGTGGTGATGGAAATGGTGAAGGTTTTGATGGAAAGGGTGGTCGTGGTGCTGAAAATGGTGGTGGTAGTGATGTGAAGGGTGGTGGTAGTGCTGAAAATGGTATTGGTGGTGATGGAAAGGGTGATGGCAGTGCTGGAAAGGGTGACATGAAGGGTGTTAGTGTTACAAGGGTCACACAAGGGATGGTTTGATTTGTCCACTTGCCCTAAAACTGCCATCCCACCCTTTTGAATTCTGAACAGCAACAAGAAATTAACTTACAATCCGATGGCGTGTTTTTTGTTTATTCTTATTGCCTCTAAACACTCAACTAAGGAAAGATGTTCTTGTCCTGAAGGGGTTACTGAAGGCGTAATTCAGTCCCTTCAGTTCAAAAATTCTCTCCTTAGCTGAAGAGAATCGACTGAAGGTAACAAGAATGAAATGAAAAGCACGTCATGGTAGTGAAGTGATTACCATAAAAATATGGTACTCATGAGGAAAGGCTACGAAATAGATCTGGAGCAGTATTATTATCCTCTTCTGTCTTTAACCTCTTAGTTTCGAGTGACGTCCTTTCTACTTTACTCTTCCCTCTAGCACAAAAGGCCTCTTTCACTTGGAGATTCATTAAAACTATATCAGACCCCCTCTAGTTCGAAACATCTATCCAGAGTAGAATAAAATCACCAGGAAATGAAGAAAGAAAAAATCCGCGGGCTCACTGGGTCAGGCTACGGGAAATAATCTGCAAAATGACACAAATCTCCGGCAAGCTAAGGCGGACGAACTGCAGTGATTGGGGTTACATTAGAGATGACGTAGGTGCTGAGGGTGGCAGAAGATATGGATGGTTAACTGACTGGTTGCTTGATTGAGGTAAATTAACTGATTGACCAAGTGACTGATTAGATCGATTGTTCTTGGTAGTGTAACATCATAGGTCTTTGTTGAGGGATGGTGGAAAGGGTGACAAAGGTTGGAAGGTTGGCAGAAGGGTTAGAAAGTTCAAGAAACTGTGGCATAAAGGACAGAAAGTGCTGAAAATGTTGCCATAGGGATCTGAACGTGCTGGAGAGAGCGGCATAAGGGTTGGAAATTGCTGGAAAGGGCGGCATAAGGGTTAGAAAGTGCTGGAAAGAGTTCCATAAAGGACGATGATGCTGGAATGGGTGGACCTGTAGGAATAAAATAACCTGCCTCCCTCTTGTGTGACCCAACGCGACCCACAGCGGGAGGCAACGGCGTGTCACTAGACCTAGGGCACAGATGGCTTTACCTTTCTATCACCTATTCACTTATGTATTTTCTTAGCTGTATATTCTGTGTGAAGGGAGGGGATTACAATTACCTTAACGATACTGTGTTAAAAACCAAGATGTCAGATAAAGCCTAACGATGCTGTGATAAATTTTGAGATAACGTCAGATAGTGCTACGTCACACTGGTTGGCACAGACACTGAGGATGTGGTCGGTGGGCTCAAGGTTGCTGCCTCGTTTGGCTTGGTGACACTGGCAAAGATTAAAGGCGCAGGGAAGCAAAGCCTGTTGGAAGAGTTGTGCTTTAAGGTGTGTTAAGATTAAGCGTGTAAAAAAAGACTTAATAATATGGTTGAGCCTGTGTATGGAAATCTGAAGGACTGAGAGGCGGGTGTTCCATGACTCTGAGGTATCTGTGCGGATCACGTATATGCTTGTAGTAGTATCTGTAATATCTTGTCTCATGCCTTTATCTGGTCTTCAAAACTGAGCTTCATAAATTACGGAAAAGTTATTGTACCTCTCGTGGATAAGACGATGGTAATATTATGTAGCCAGACATTAAAATTCTCAAGCATGTTAGTATCATCTCTTCTTTTAATTTTTTCTAGGTTGGATATCATTTTATATCATGCTTGTCAATTTTGGTACGTGGGTAGGTCAGAAAAAAAAATGCATAGGTGAATAAAGACGGGAAGGAGAAGAATTAATGGGAAACACTAAGGCGAGGAAATCTGGGGATGCGAAATGTGAGAGGCAAAGAGACGGGAAATTAAGGGAAAACTGTACGAGAAAAGTATCAGGAGAAAATAAAGACAGCGAGAGTGAGGGAGTGTTTCAGATAATATAAGTGAAGTCAAGTGGAAAGAAAACTGGGAGGGAAAAAAATGAAATATGAAAAACATTGAGACAGCCAGAGAGAGGGGACAAAAAAAAAAAAGGGGGAGGAAGAAAGGAAGAAGATACAAAAACAGTCAAAAAGAAATGCGTACTATTCAGAGTGACTGAAGAAAGAGGAGGAGATTTAAACAGAGAAAAAGATGGATGCAGAAGAATGGGGAAAGGGACAAAAAGAAAAGTGAGAGATGGATATAGTTGGATGGTTAGAAGGAAGGATGATGAGGTAGAACGACAGAGTATAATAGGTAGAGAGGACAGGAAGGAAGAAGTAGGCTATGGTAGCTGGGAGGATGGGAAGGGCGATGGAATGGAAGAGGAAGAAAGATTAGAATGAAGAGGAGGAGGGGACATGGTGGAGAAGGGAACTGGAGACATAAATTGAGAGAAAAAAATAATATAAGGAAACATGGTAGTGAGAGGTGGAAGAAATGCTATGAAGAAGAACAGATGGGGAGAGAGGAGGAGCAGTATAGAGATAGAAAGAAATAGGGCATGGAGAGAAGGTGACCGTATAGATGGAAGAGGAGATGGGGTGAGGAGAGAAGGATGAACGAGGATAGGGAGAAGATTAGTGAGGGAAGGAGGAAAAACTATGAGAGACATGGTTAGAGGGGCAAAGAAGAGGAGGAAGATAAGAGACGAAGAAGAAGAGTTAATGAGGGAAGAAGGGGCAGGACGGCAAGAAGAGGAGGATTATTGGGAGGGAAGGGGAGAAGCAGGGGCAGATAAGTGAGAGAGGAAAGAGGTGGGATAGGAAAGGAAAGGAGGCAGAATGGAGAAAGGGAGTCAATGGAGGGAGCATGACGAAGAGAAAGGAGAAAAAGGGAGAGAAGATTAGCTTAACGAGAGAAAATGAATGAGTTAGGGAGAGTCAGAAGGAGCAGGTTGGAAAAGAAAGGATAATGGTGAGAAGAGAAGAAAGGGGAGGAGAGGAAAGGGTGAGAAAAAAAGAAGAAAATACAAAAAAAATGATGCAAGTGGACTTACAATGGAGAGAAAAGGAGAAAGAAAGAAAAGGAAGGTAGGGTCGTAGGTTAAGGAGGATGGAAGGAGAGAGGAGGAGGAGGAGGAGGAACAGAATGAAGGTGGAAGGAGAAGGGGAAAAAGTTAGAAAGAAGATGAAAGTATGAAAAGGAAATGGGAAGGAAAAAGGAGAAAACAGCAGGAAGGAGGAATAAGGAATAGAAGAAAGGCGGAAGTAGAGGAAGAGAGGAGGACTAGGAGGAGGTGGAAGAAGAGGGAAGAAGGAAGAGGAGGGTGAAAAGAAAGGGAAGACGAAGAAAAGGGAAGGAGGAGGAAAATGAAGGTGAAAGGAGAGGGAGGAAGGAGAAGGAAGAGGACAGAAGGAAAAGGACCAGGGTGAATGGAGAGAGAAGGAGGAGGAGGAGGAGGAGGATGGAAGGAGAAAGGAGGAGGATGGTAGGAGAGAAGAGGAGGAGGAGGATGGAAGCAGTGAGAGGCAGGAACAGGAGGAGGAGGAGGAGGGAAGAAGTAAGAGGCAGGAGCAGGAACAGGAGGAGGAGGGAAGGAGAGAGAGGAGGGAAGAAGCAAGGAGCAGGAGGAGGAGGAGGTTGGAAGGAGAGAGGAGATGGAGGAGGGAAGGAGAGAGGAGAAGGAGGATGGAAGAAGCAAGGAGAAGGAGCAAGAGAAAGAGGATGGAAGGAGAGAGGAGAAGGAGGATGGAAGGTATAAGGAGCAGGAAAAGGAGGAGGTGGATGGAAGGAGGGAGGAGGAGGAGGAGGAGAAGGATGAAAAGAGGGAACAGAAGGAAGAGAAGGAGAGTGAAATAAGACTGAGGGAGTAGAAGGAAGGGATGGAAGAGGAGGAGGAAGAGGAGGAGAGAGGGAGAAAGAAATAAAGATGGCGTGATAGCCAAGGAGGCAGGAGGATTAATTTTATGTCTTCTCAATTAATGACTCTCTCTCTCTCTCTCTCTCTCTCTCTCCATTTGTTTGTTTATTCAGGTGTCATTTTATCTTAACTTTTCGGTCAAATAAAGACTCGTAAATATTGCGAGGTTCACTTAACTTTTTTTTTGTCTCGCCATTCATAGTGTCCTTATCACTGTCCCCCTCCTTATTGGTTCTCTCTCCACCTTCCTTCCTCCCTTCTTCTTCCTTCCCTCCTGCTTCCTCTTCCTTTGTTCCTCTTCCGTCTCCCTTTACTCCCTCGCCTTCTTACTTCACTTCTTCGTTCATTCATTCTTATTATCAGTCTCCCCTCCTTTTTTGTTTTCTTTCCTTGTACTTCCTTCAGTCTTCCTTCTAATTCACTCTTCCTCCTCCTTCCTTCACTTCCTACCGTCACTCCTTCTTCCTTCACTCTGATTTGCTACGCCTTTCTGCTCTGTGTTGTTTTCATGTCTATTATTGTATATCTTAATGGCTGCTTTTGTGTTTTCGTCCCTTACTCTGTTTTCTTTCCATTTTCCTGCCCCTCCTTTCACATCCCCTACGTCTGTTTCTCTCGACCTCCCTCCTAACTCCCTTTTCTTTCCTTCCTTCCTTCCTTGCCTTGTCGTTCCTTTATTTCTCTTTTCCTCCTTTCTCTCAATGTCCTGTCCCCCCCCCCGCCCTCCCCCGTTTACCTCTTTCCTTCTTCCTATTCCTATCCCCACATTCTCTTGCTCCTCCTCCACCCTTCCCTTCTCCATCCATCCTGTTTCTTTCCTCCCAACATACCTCTCTCTCTTGCCTTCCGTGTCTCCCTGTCTCAGAATTTCATTTTTCCTCTTAGTTTCTCCACCTCCCTGTCTGTCTTCCCTATTCTTCCATTTAATTTCGCCTTCCCTCCTCACCCTTCTCTTAACCATCAGCTTTCTCTCCAGCTCACTCTGTCCACTTCCCCTCCCCATCTTACTTCACCGCTATTCTCCTTGCTTGCTTCTTCCTTCATTGCCTTCTCATCCACTCTCCTCTCAGCTTGCCACCCTCCCTCCCTTCCCCTCTCTTTATTTTCCTTTCCTGTCCTTCCTTACCCTTTTTTATTTCTCACATCCTTATTTTTCCATCCTCACATTTCCTCCTTCCGTATCCCCTCATTTTCTTTCCTTCCTCATCGCTCCATCCATCTTTCCTTATCACTCTTTTCTTCTTCGCCCTTCCTCTCCTCTCACTTTTCCCTCTTCTTCCTTCCTCTCTCTTCCACCTTTCCTTCCTTCATCTTCCTTTCCCCGATTCCTTCCTTCCATCCTCTTCCTCCTCCGTGTTCGTCTCGTCCTCTCCTTCCTTCCTCTCTGTTCGTTCCCTACCTGGCCTACCTCTCACCTTTCAGTTCTACCTCTCTGTCAGTTCTCCCTCCTCCCCCCTCCCCCACAGTTTTCTTCCCTACTCACCCCTCACCTTCTCTCCCTCTCCCGAACTTCCAATTTCCTTCGCTTCTGTCACTTTCCCCTCCTTCTTCCCTCACCTTCCCCTCCCTACCAAGTTTACCTCTAACATTTCCTCCAACCTGCCTCTCCCTCCCGTCCACCTCTCTTCCCCTCTCCCACCTCTCTTCCCCTCTCCCACCTCTCTCCCCTCCACCACCTCTCTCCCCTTCACCACCTCTCTCCCCCTTCCCCACTTCTCTCCCCCCACCCCTGCCCAGCTCTCTCCCCTCTTTCTCTCCTCCCTCATTCACTCTCTCTCTCTCTCTCTCTCTCTCTCTCTCTCTCTTTTTTTTTTTTTTTATCCATAACCCCCTCCCCTCCAAGTCTGCTTCTCAACTTTCTTTCTATCCTCTCTCTTCTCCATTTTCCCCCCCATTGCTCCCTTCCCCCTTTCTTCATGTTCTTCCCAGTCTTTTTCCCTTCTTCCCCCGTCTCTCCCTTCCCACCGCCCTTCTTTACCCCTCCTTCCTTCCTCACCTTTCCCCTTCTGCTGAGTCTACCTCTCACCTTTCCGTACAAACATATACACACACGCACGCACGCACGCACGCACGCGAGCACACACACACACACACACACACACACACACACACACACACACACACACACACACACACACACACACACACACACACACACACACACACACACACACACACACACACACACACACACACACACACATATGCACCTTCTTGCTCCCCAGCTTTCTCACTATCCTACGTGTCACCCTTTCTCCGTACCCTGTCTCTCTCTCTCCTCCTTCCGCTCCTCCTTTTTCCTCCCCCTTTCCTTTATTCCATTTCCTCCTCCTTTTCCTCCCCTGCCCTGCCTTCCGCCTTCTCTTCAGTGTTTGTATAGCTCCCTGTTTCTCCTTCCTTTCTTTCTCTTTTCGCCAAACCCCTTTTCCCTTTCCTCCTGTCTCATTTCCCTCAGCCTTTTCCCCATCTCTCCGTGTCTCCCCCGTTTTTTCCTCCGCCTTTCTCTCCCTTTTGTCTCTCCCTCTTGCTTCCTCCCTTGCCCCTCTCAGTCGCCCCTCCTCCTCCTCCTAAACGAGCCGCTTCAAGGTAACTGCACGACACTTTGTTCCTTGCAGCAGGTGACACGTGTTTTGTGCCTCGCCTCAGCATCATTACCTCCACACTTCCTGTATACACTTTCCCTCAACACAATGCTACAAGCTGTTTTACCCGAGCCGCACCACGGAAGTCATCATGGACGTGAAGCATATCAATCTTCTTCATCATTATCATCGTCATCTTCTTTTCTTTTTGTTTTTCTTTTTCGTTTTCATTCTTTCATTTTCTTTTTCTTCGTTTCTTTGTTTTCTTTTCTTCTTTTTCTTATTGTTTTTCTTCTTTGCTATCACTCCGTTTAACTTATGGATACAGTGGTTATATCCTACCCTATAGAAAACAGCCTCGATATGACCAATCATTTTCTTGGTGTTTATCCTTTGAACTCGTCTGTACTCCCTCTCTTCCCTGTTATTGTTAATAGTTATAACAATAATAGTACTACTACTACTACTACTACTACTAATCTATATTATAATGATCCGATTTCTGTATGTTCGTTGGTTTGTTTGTTACCGTAACACAGCAAAAACGACTCATCGTAGCGCAATTTTTGTTAAGGGAAAGGTAACGTTATAACGCTCTAACTTGAAGAATAAAACAACTTCCAGTCCAGTTAGGCCACCAGTTTCCCCATTTCTGGCTTTTTCACATGGAGCGGAGGCTGCCGAAGGCGGGCTTTAAGAGAGTAGTAGTAGTAGGAGTAGTAGTAGTAATAATAACAATAATAATAATAATAATAATAATAATAATACAATAATTATTATGATAATAAAAATAATAAAAATATTGGTCTTCCTCGTCTTATTATTATTATTATTATTATTATTATTATTGTTATTATTATTATTATTGTAGTTGTTGTTTTGCTTTTCTTGCTCCTGCAGCTGCTTTTGCCGTTAGTGATATTTTTTGCCTGATTTTGAGGGAGTAATTGTTATTAATCTGCAAGGAGCGGCTGATAAAGTGGCTCATTCAGTGCCATAATAAAAACTAATAGGTGCGTGTATTGATAGTAAAGTGCGTTGGTGATCTGAGAAGTTGCTTACAGGACAGGGACAAAGCGGTGTCGTTAACAATAGACCATCAGGCGGGGTGAGTGATGCAAATGGGGCGGCTCAAGGCTCTCTTTTGGGACCTGTTCTCTTGTACCTGCCTCCCTGTACCCTACCTAAATGAAGATAAAGGGTTTCTGAATCAATAGCATGTTCCTCAGGGTTCTATTTGGGCGTCTTTCCTACCCTTGATACCGACCTCTACATCAGGCTAAATGAAGATAAAGGGTTTCTGAATTAGTACACAAGTGGTGCTGCTCGAGGCTGTATTTTAAAAGCAGTTCCAGTCTGTTACTTCTGTATACTTGAGGACAAAGAGCTGCAAAGGCAGTAGATGCGATGATTAGGTTTCTTCAAGGCTGTATTTTGTGACGCTGTGGTTTTGACTTGTAAATGAAGACAAGGAGTTTCAATATCAAGAGACACATGGATACGTCTAGTTTTTTTTTTTTTTTTTTTTTTTTTTTTTTTTTTTTGGGGGGGGGACCTATTCTTCTCTCTGTATACTCACCAAGATGAAGGTAAATGATATCTGAATCAATATACAAGACGATGGTAGTTCCTCCAGCCTGTTCTGGTCTTGACACCTACCAGTACATCAACCTGCGTGAAAATAAAAGCTTTGAGAATCTGTAGACACGACACTGACGGTTCCTCAAGATTGTACCCCCACATTATTGAAGATTAAGGGTTTCAGAATCAGTGGGCGCTCGTCTAGTCTGTATTCTGGGACCTGTTCTAGTCAGCCTGATTTAAGATAAGATAAAGAGTGGGATTCCTAAACACTCAATGTTAGGCACTGCTTTTGTTTTGTTCCGTCCCTATGTACATCAGCCACAATGAAGATAAAGGATTTTTTTTTTTTAATCAATAGACAGGAAAAGGTAGGGTTCCTAAAGGGTCTGCTTTGGGACCTGTTCTCTTCTTAACCCTCTGGTAGGTGTGAACTTGGTCAGATTGTGTGTCATTAGCCGATATGAAATACCTAAATGCAGCAATATCTCTCCTGGGCTTAATACCGGTGCAGCTGCCTAAAGGAAAATTAAGGGTTTCCCAGCTGACCTAACAGTGAAGAACAATTTGCTAAACTAACGGTATGAAAGTAGGTTTTGATGAATAGGTTATTTGGGACCAAATATGTCGGGTCAATTTCAGAACAGAATAATTATCTCATTCCAAGCTCCAGCCGTCTCATCTATCCCTCCCTGCCTTACTCTGCCTTTCCTTCCCGCCATTCCCATCCATTCTTCCTTTTTTTGCCCTCTGTTAAAATTATTAATTCTTTTTCTCCCGGCCTTCTTTCATTCCATTTTTTTTTTTTGTTATCCTTTTCAGTCTTTTATATGTTTGTCCTGCCTTCTTTTTCTGTTCATTTTCCATTCTCACATTTCTTCCTCCAATCTTTCCTTCTTTGTCTGTCTTATTCCCTCGTTTGTCGTTTTCTTTCTTCCCTCTCGTAAATTTCTAATGCCCTTATTTCCTGCCTTCTTTCATTCTTCTTTTATCTCTCCTCATCCCTCTCTTGTGTCCCTCCTTCCTTGTTTGTCGTCATTCCTTCTTTTCTCCCTTTTTCTACACCTCTCACTACTCTTTCCTTCCTCTCCTTTTAACATTTCCAATCCCTGTACTTCTCTCAGTTTTCTTATTCCGTCTTTCTTCCTTCTTCCCTGTCATTCTCAGTTTTCATGTTTCTGTCCATTTTGTCTCATTATTCCTCCTTCACTTCTCTCATTCACTTAACTTTCCCCTTCTTTTCTTCATTTCTGTGCTCTTCCTCCCTCTTTACCTTTTTCATGCCTTACTGATCGGTCCCTCCTTTTCGTCTCTCTCAATGTTGTCTCCCCTTTTTCACGTTTAGTCCCTCTTTTTCCACCTCCTTTCTTCCCCCATCTCAATGTTGCCTTCTTCACCCTTCCTTTCTGCATCATTTAATTTCAGCATCACTGTAGTTTAAACCACTTCTCCACGATGACACCTTATTTAGTTTGTTCATGGTACCTGAAAGTGAATTTACGTGCCTTTTGCCAAAACGTCTTTCAGTAGGGGGTTAGAAACAATCGCCATGAACTCCTACACTATGAAAGGTCTCCGCTAACTGAACAGAATCAAGAGGTAGCAAGAATATTACAGGATTGGCCTTTTATTGCTCCCCTCCGTTTCAAGAGTTGCAGCTCAGTCTGCTGGTGTGGGGAGTGCAGACATTTCCTCTACTTCATGAATTTGCTAATCAACCATACAAATGATGAATAAAAAATGCAGACACACTAAAGCATCAATTTTCAACCAATGTGCAGCGGTACACTGGTGTGCCGCGAAGCATCTTTAGATGTGCCGCGGGAGTTTAACATTTGGATAGCATTTTTAAAAATAGCGTTTGGATACCTTTTGACTGTACTGGTACTTTTATGGAGCGAATTAAACTACTTTTTTTCAGTGTTGCAATAAATAAATGTGTTGTTCATTAAAAGGCCAAATGACAGTTTTAAATTCTCTCCTGAATTCAGTTGTGTAAAACCGCAAATATACACAAAACTTTCAAATTCTTTTGAAGATCGTGATCAGCAGTATACTTTTGGCAATAAAATTTATAGATTATTAGCTTTCTTTAAAAATTATGAACACATTCTTATCATTCATTTTGTTTTAAGTGATCAAATCAATCATTAAATACTGATGGTGTGCCTCGTCCATTTTAGTGCCTGCCTCACTCTGCCGTGAGCTGAAAAAGGTTGAAAATCACTGCTCTAAAGTATGAAAAGGGTTATGGGAAACGGGAAGTGATGCAAGGTAGACACAGGCAACTCTGAGTCTGTCCTCCGACACACGAGAACTGGGATGTGTAATATATCAACCATCCTCTGCATGAAAGACCTCTTCGGGATAAATGGGCTAATCTTAGAGTGGTGTTTAAGAGGTGTGATAGGCAGTGACTTAAGGCGCTGCTATCAATGTGCCGGGGCAGTTAAGAAAACAAACAGTCCTTATATTCCGTGATTTATGGCTCAGATTAGTGCATGTTGTAGCGTCCCTCGTTCAGAGCAATTTAATACTATGTTGTCATTTGTAGGGCTGTATGTTACTTAATAATCTCTTAACGAAAAAAATATATATATATTGAAAACCGAAGAAAAGTAACGTTCACATTAAGTGCAATTTAATACATTGTTCTCACTGGTATAACTAAATAATTTCCTAACCATAATCTGTTGCTAAAATATATATATAACGAAAACTAAAAAATTATGGTAGTTCTCATTCAGTGCAGCTTAACGGCATCTTCTTATCAGGTTAAGTATGTATTACCCTACGCACTGTGATACCAGCAAAAATTATATAATGAAAACAGTCAAAGGATATGTCGGGTCACATTTGGTGCAACTTAACCCTTTGACTGGTATGACTTAGCTGAATAATATCGTCTGGTGTTAACTTTAAAAAATCGTCTGGTGTTAACTTAAAAATATCGTCTGGTGTTAACTTAAAAATATTGTCTGGTGTTAACTTAAAAGTATCGTCTGGTGTTACTTAAAAATATCGTCTGGTGTTAAAAATATCGTCTGGTGTTAACTAAAAAAAATTGTCTGGTGTTAACTTAAAAATATCGTCTGCTGCTAACTTAAAAATCTCGTCTGGTCTTAAAAATATCATCTGGTGTAACTTAAAAATATTGTCAGGTTTAACTTTAAGATATCGTCTAATGTTAAAAAAATATTGCCTGGTGTTAAAAATATCGTCTGGTGTTGAGTAAAAAATATTCCAAAGTGCACCACCAGCTGCTAAGGGTTAACTAATCGCCCTCATTTGACTAGCGTTATATTACTTAACGATCCCTGATGCAAAAATGTATATCATAAAAGGTGCAAAGGGATCATTATAGTGTCACCAGGTATACTCCGCGCTGAAGAGTATATCAAGTATGTCTCATATTACTAACCACACGTTACTTAACATCCTCACTATTATGACGCCTTTTAATATTGCTCCCTGGATATTTTTGTTATGTATAGAAGGGGCTTAAAGCGGAAGGGTATACACAGCCTTCATTAATCCACTAAGTACGCGAGGCCTGAAGTTAAATTCAAGAAAAAATAAGCAAGATTAAATAAGACGTCAGAGTAAAAACAAGAAGTTAAGCGAAAATTGGCTGCGGAATATAAATGAAACTGACAATTTTATAAAGACCATGAATGTACCTTAATAAACACAACAGGACTAAGCAAACACACCTGGCTGATCAAAGGCTTATACATCATCATCATAAACCACCTTGAGATTCCTAGCCACAATATTTCGCCTCTAACCATTCACCATACGATGCCCTCTTTACCTTACGTTTATATTCCTCGCTACAGTGTTTCATCTCTAACTTTTTACTATACTATCCTTTATCTTATTCATGTTATTCCCAGATTTTTATATTTATCTTACGTCTGGCCTTCTGTGGTGATCGGGTTAATAGCAATCTTCATTTACCTCTTCTGTGTGGTGACGCCTGCTTGCTTGTGTTTTTGCTGCCGCTATACCGTATTGTCCAGCTTAGAGCGACATCTGTTATTGAAAGGGTTAGCGCCTCTCTCTCTCTCTCTCTCTCTCTCACACACACACACACACACACACACACACACACACACACACACACACACACACACACGTGCTACTGCCACACAGTTTTACTCAACCTAGAGGACGAATCTCGTAGTGAAGGGGTTAGTTGTGTTAAGAAAATAACACCTCGTGTAGACTATTGTAAAACCAATAGACCTAACAGCAGCATCAACAACAACAACTACAACAATAACAACAAAAACAATAATAATAATAATAAATGATAATGATAAGAATAATAACAGTAAATAATAATAATAATAATTTCAGTATAATGATTATTTTTCATTAGCACAAATAACATAGTAAAATAATTAAACATGAAGTACTTGTTCCTACACCGAGACCATTATCACAATCAGCTTTAATAAAATCTTGAGAGAGAGAGAGAGAGAGAGAGCCAGTTACCTGCATCTTGACATACAGTAATACCGTAGCGATAATCGAGAAAGCCTTGAAGTCTTTGTTACGTCCGTGTGGAAGAACAGTAAGGAAATGATAAGAACATCGTACATCTTAAGGTATCGTAGCACCGTATGTTCTTGCATTGTCTGACACTCTACAGCTCGATCTAACCCACCTCAGTTTGTGTGTGTGTGTGTGTGTGTGTGTGTGTGTGTGTGTGTGTGTGTGTGTGTGTGTGTGTTTCACGTTTGAGCTGATGCTTATGTAGTGGTGATGTGAATGGTAATGTGATGATGAGGGAGATTATGATAAACAGCAGATTAACGATGGGGATTGTAATATTTGATTATGATTCATGGTGATAATCATATTACGATAACAATGAGGAGCATAATAATAATGATGATGATGATGATGATGATGATGGTGAATTATAGTGACGTGGATAATACTTTGCGTGATTTTGATGACAGCGATGATGATGATGATGATGATGATGATGATGGTGGTGATGATGACAGTGGTGATAGTGATGATGATGACAAGAAAGATGATGGTGACGATGTTGATGATGATGATGAATGATGTGTTGCCATTATTTAAACCTTTACGATTATTATGAAAAAATAAATAAAAAATAAAAACATATCAGTCACATCAGAGCGCCTCCACTTTAAGCTGGTGATATATTACTTGATCCCTGATTAACCTAATGCATCAAATTATATTACCATCGAGCATTACAAAATCACCCTCAGTTTAAATTTTGGTTGATGATGATGATGATGTTGATGGTGATAATGATGATGATGAGAAAGATAGTCATGATGATGATGTTGATGCTGATAACGACAATGACGAGGAAAATGATGACGACGATGGAAAAGATGATAATAATGGTGATGACGAGGAAGATAATGATGATGATGATGATGATATAAAAGATAATGATAATGATGGCGACGATGATTGATGATGATGATGATAATAATGACGAGACATTCTGATGATGATTGTGATGATGATGATGATGATAAATTTGATAATGATGATGATGATGACTGCGATAAAAGATGATATATTACTTAAAATCCCACGCCACAAAAGTACTGTATAAAACCATTCATTCAAATTGACTTTCCCTTCGGATTTGCATGTCCACGGACACCTCAAAAAACGCCAGCCATCATCCCTGACAGATGTGGAGATGTCTGTCAACTAGGACGTATGCTAATTCAATCCCAAGGAGAGAGAGAGAGAGAGAGAGAGAGGAAGGGTATGTTGTGTGCACGTATTTATTTCTGTATGTGTGTGTGTGTGTGTGTGTGTGTGTGTGTGTGTTTTCCTGGTGATTTCGTGAAGGTTCTTGCTTGTTAGTTTAATAGCCTCTTACTGTGGGATATTTTCTGTGGATTAGGGGAGAAGTTGTTTGTGATTTCAGCGTTGCTTTTAGCTATTTTCAATCTCGATAGATAGATAGATGGATAGATAGATAGATAGATAGATAGGTAGGTAGGTAGGTAGGTAGGTAGATAGATAGATAGAGAGAGAGAGAGATAAATAAATAGATAGATATATATAGACAGACTGATAGTTTGATTGATTGATTGATAGATATGTTAGCCTACATGGAATTTGTGTAACCGCAATTTTTCCATCCTCATCCTTCATTTCCTTTCTCGTCGTCATCATCTTTTTCTTCTCTTTTATTTTCTTCAGCTCGTCTCTTCGCTCACTTTACTCCCTCCTCTTTAACGCCCGTTCTCCTGTCTGTTTATAGAGCATATTTTTTCTTCTGTCTTTCCACCTTTTTCCTTCCGGTTTCTCTGCAGAATGGTGTGATGCGTCGTGGGGGACAGCCTTCCTCTTGTCTATCCTTTTCCTGCACACTTTGGTTAGGTCTTAGAAGAATTAATTTCCCCTAGTTTTCCATCTTTTCATTTCTTTTCACATAACTTCATCATAGGCCAACATGTCTCCTGGTATCTGCACTTCCTATATACTCGTATGTACTTTTCCTCCTTTTTTCATGGCCCCCCCTCTTCTGCCTCTTGTTTCTCTCTCCCTCTTGTTTTTCCCCCTTTTCTCCCTCTTTTTACTTGTTCTCTTCATGTCCACTTCACATTCTCCCATCGTCTCTAATCTTCTCTTCGCCCATCTTTCTTTCCTCGTGTCCCCTCTTCCTCCCCCCATATCCTCATCGTTTCGTCTTTTCCATTTTTTTCCTTTCTGCCTCTCCCTTTCTTGTTGTTGTTTGGTCATTCTTCCTCACCTTCTTTCCCTTCCCTCTCCTTTCACCACACCCTTTCCTCTTCCTCTCCTTTCGCCATTTCCTCACTCTCATTCCTCTCCCCCTACCTTCTCACTCCCTTCTCGTTTCGTTTCGTTTTTGAAGGCTCCAACATGCTTGCATGTTGGTCACCTGATGGCGGCTCTCAGTCCCTTATCCCTGAGGTCACACTCAGTGACCTCGCCTCAGGTCTTTTTTTGGTCTACATCTCTCAACATTACCCCTAACATTAACACTTCTCAATTTCTGCACCCAGTTATCATCCCCCATCCTCCTCACTTGCTCAGACCATCTCCCATTAAGATCCTTCTATCCATTTCTCCTTTCCTCTTCCTTCTTCTTTTCTCTGTTCCTGTTACAGTCGTCTCTTACTTATCTCTCCCTCCCTTTTTCTCCACTATCCTCTTTCTTCTTCCTTTTCAGTTTTCCCAATCCTTCTCCTCCCCCTTTCTATCCTTTTCATTCCTTTTCCATCCTTCTCCATCCCAATTTTCGTTTCTCCATTTTCTTTCCTCTCTCTGTTCTCACTCTCCTCCCCTTCCCTCCATCTCTCCGCCCCCTCCCCCCTTTTGACCGCCCACTGCTCCCTTCAGCAACCCCCCCCCCTCCCTCCAAGTCAAGGCCAGGAGCAAAAACTTGTCCCTCTAATCCCTCGTTCCCCCCCCCTCTCTCTCTCTCTCTCTCTCTCTCTCTCTCTCTCTCTCTCTCTCTCTCTCTCTCTCTCTCTCTCTCTCTCTCTCTCTCTCACATTTCCTTTATCTTCACATTCTTCCATTATCTCTTCTCTGTCTCTCCCTTCTCTTCATCTTTCATTTACCCTCTAATCTGTCTCGTCTACCTCTCTTTCCCTTATTGTTCTATTTCTCTTTATTCTTCTCTTCCTTCCTTCCTTCCATCCTTCCTTCCTGCCTTCCTTCCTTCCTTTCTTCCTTCTTCCTTCCTTCATTTCATCTTTCTTTTAGTTATTAACCGTTCAACCAGATCTTGTTACTCAGCTCAGGAGGGATTTTTCAACGTGAAGGGCTTGGATTTAGCCTTCGTTAATCCCTAAGTTGAAGGAAATCGTCTGTTTGCACCTAGATCAGAATAGAAGTGACGTCCTCGGGCCGAAGGGTTTAAGCTGCCATTCTCTCATTCTTATCTCTCTTCCTCCTTCCTCATTCTCCCCCTGTTATTACCCCTCCTTCTCCTTATTCTTCTTCTCATCATTTTACCCCCGTCCACCCTTTTCCCAGGTTTTCTTTCTTGATTCTTCGTCTTTCCTCCTTTCCTTGTTTTGTTTCCTTTCTCATTTCCTTCTCACTCCGCTTTCTTCCCTTTTCCATCAGTGCTTTGTCCTCCTTAGTCCTTTTTTACTTTCTGCTCCTCCATTTTTATTTTCTTCCTCCTCTCTTCATCCCATTTTTCCCTTTCCTCTTCTGTTCTGTTGTTTTCCCTACTCTATTAATTATTCTTCACTGAGTAATTCCTTCACTTCATTTTCAAATCATGCTTATATATATTTTTTTTTTGGTTCCGTCTTACTTAGATAGGCCTGCCGATTCTGCTGTTTCCTCATCTTCTCTGCCTCTTTTCCTTTTCGTTTTATTTTTGTTTGTCGTCTTTTCTTCCCTTTGTCTCTCTTTCTGACCCTCATCTTTCTGCCTGCACTCAACAGTCCTTCTTCCCCTACCTTTTCCTTCTTTTTCAGTCCCTTCTCTTTCGCCTTCCTTCCTTCTCTCCCTCCTTTCTTCTCTCCCTCCTTCCTTATCTCGCTTGCCCCTTCCTTGCCTTCCTCATCCTTGCTTCCTGCTCCACAGTCATCCTCCATATTTGTCTTCTGTCTCCATTTAATCCTGTTTTCCCTCTTTTCCCTTTGTCATCCAGTCAGCTTCTCCCTGCAGTTTTTATTTCCTTCTCCCCAGACTTTTATCAGTACCTTACATTTTTCAAAACAGCATTGAAATTTGCTAGGCTCTGTGAATGCCCTTGGTGAGTATTAACTCCTTGACTAGGATGACGTATTTTTCGGAAACCTTCAAGGGGTCGGCCTGGAGACACCAATGTCACCGAGTTACTGACTAATTGAGAAACCAATTTAAAAGCAGCCTATTGTAGCTCAAGAGACCCCCCAGGATAATTACAGGGGCCATCCCAGGACCCCCTACATGGATCCTTTAGGGAAACTTTTTAGCCACTTTTCATGTCATTTTCGGGGCAAAACCTCATAAAACTCGAATAGGTTTTCCTGCAGAGTTATGTTAATTCTTTGTGTGTGTGTGTGTGTGTGTGTGTGTGTGCGTGTGTGTGTTGCGTTTTTGGTCAATACACAGTAGGTTTGGGTTGGCACTTTTCCTGAAGGTCCAACAACATACAGCTTGACTGTTAGGTCTTCGTTTTAATCACATTATCACCATACCGTTTTGTTCGATTTTGTTCAACGCAAGTACTGAAGGAGGTGATTATCATTTCAGAAAGTCCCCCTCAGCAAAACAGAATGGTAGGAAGATAAAAAAAAAAATATATATATATACTTCATTGGACTGAAGGGTTTAATATGAGTGGCCATCGTTGCCGTGCCATTTATTTGGTGGCGGTGTGGCTAAGGTGTACCAGGCGGATGTGGCCCATAAGGTTTACATCCGGGGAGGGACTTGGCTTTATTGCTCATTATAATGCCCTCTGGATGCGAGCAGCTGATCACTCTTACCTTAACTGTCCGGAGTAAGTAACCTAACCTCGGGCCCCTACTCACTGGATGGGGCAGTATGGCACTGGATGAAAGAGATAGATAGATAGATGGGTAGATAGGTAGGTAGGTAGGAAGGTAGATGGATGGGTGAATATGTAGATATATAGATAAGATACTTTTTTTTTTTTTTGTTTTATACACACTTGCAAGGTTGTATGAACACTGCGGGTGCTTGCTTTCCTAGTTATTGCTTCTATATCGGGCCATCAGTCTTGGCCAAATATGTTTTAAACCAACAACACTAAACTTGAATAGGCCTTCCAGGAGGCTTGTTTGGTGGGGAACAGGAGTCTGGAGAGCATTTTGTCCTGTCGTCAAGTGCAGCCTCACCACACACGCGGACTTTTCTGTGTGTGTGTGTGTGTGTGTGTGTGTGTGTAATTGATAAATGTTAAGTTCGACTGTGGTTTTTGCTCTAACCTCGAAATTAATAGACCCTGATGTTTGTAGGTAGTTTTTGTCACATAACAATATTCTTGGGATATTTTTTCATGACTCCAGCAGCGGCCAGAGCACGAGTCGCGTACTGTAAGGGGAATTAATCATGGCAGATTTGGCTCGGCGGGGACTCCATCCAGTTCTTGTGGGTGGTGTTCGGCTCAGGGCAAGAACAAGACTCCATTCAGGCTTAATCACTGACCACCTAGCAAGTGAGCACTCATTCTTGCTGTAGGCCCATTATTCTTGGCTACTTAGAAGAAGAAGAAGGAGGAGGAGGAGGAGTAGGAAGAGGAAGAGAGAGAGAGAGAGAGAGAGAGAGAGAGAAGCTTCAGAGCAATGCCTTTCGACTACCCAAAATCATTAAGGTAATCAGTCAGTTTTTAGCCAAGTCCCAGTTTTCCCCTAGAATACGGCCCGCACAATCGATGTCATGTCCAGATCCTCAGCTGTACTTACTGCTGGATTAATAAGGACAAGGGGGAGATAAGGATTGCCCAATAGTCTGGGTGTAAACAAATAAATCCATGCCCGCCTGTGATGTCATTTCTTCCCCTATTGTATTATAGCTACCAGGCGATTTTATTCGGTTCAGGAGATAATTCCCGAACTCAAGGGGTTTAAATACAAACTACATTAACCTTTACACTTCTCGAGGTTCTTGCAAGTTTGAGCATAGTCGTGTAGAGGTAGCAAGAAAAAGAGGGAATGCCTCATCCGATTAAACAGGTTAACCCACTATTTCCATTACCTGCCTGGCGTATCACCCATCATATCAGTACCCAGGCTGCTTAGCGTATAAGTCCTAAAGTAAGGAACTGTTTTATAATCAGCCTTACACATTTCATTATCACTTTTCTCAGCGCCTCTATGCACTCCCTACGTCTGTCTTTACCTCAGTTTCCTCCATATTCTTTCCCTTCTTTCTTCACTCTCTTTGTGTCGGCAATTTTCTTACTTGTCTCTTCTATTACCTTCGTCTCTCCCTCCCTCCATCCCTCACCTCTTCCATCTCATCATCATCCTTCTCTGCCTCTCTCCTTGCGTTAGTCTATATATTTTTACTATATAGTCTCAACCTTTACCTAACTCCTTCACTCCCTCCCTATCACCCTTAATTCATCTCTGCCATCGCCATTCTCTCCCTCCCTCCCTCCTCTCTGTATGTCCACATCTTTTTTACCTACTTACCTCTTCTTTTATTTCCCTCATCCCTTCCCTCAATATTTCCCTTGCTCCATTTCTCTCTACTTCCTTTCATCCCTTTCTCCTTCCCTCCCTTCCCCATCCTCGTCGACTTTCCGTTCCTCCATCCCTCTCTTAGTGTCTGCATCTTTCCTTCTTACTTGCTTCTTCCTTTACCTCTCTCACTCTGTCTCTTCCTCCCTCCCTCTCTCACTGTCTACATCTTTCTTAATTATTTGTCTCCTTTCCTACCTCCATCTCTCCCTCCTTCTGTATTCTTCTTAATATCCTACTTCCATAACTCCATTTCCCCCTCTTACCACCGTTACTCTCTTCCTCCCAGTTCGCCTAACTTTGTCTATCCCCAATTCCCCTAACTTACTCTCTCCCTAATTACTGCCCGCCCTAACCCCCCTCTCTCTTCTCCTTATCTCCCCCCAGGTCAATCCTCTCTCTCTCTCTCTCTCTCTCTCTCTCTCTCGGCAATGCCGGTTTTACGAGGGCAACGCCGGGTATCCCTGCTTTTATATATATATATATATATATATATATATATATATATATATATATATATATATATATATATAATACGTTCGCCTTTTTTTGTTGCGTTCTTCATGTCTAGTACTTATCATTTTTCCTCATTCTCAGTGCTTATCCTTCTCTCCCTCCCTCCCACCCTGCCTCCCTTCTGTACTTACCTACCATTACCACAGCAAGGATTATTTCCATCACTCATTCCGATGTACCTCTCTCCCTCCATCCTTCTCGCTCTACCTTCCTTCTCTCTCTCTCTCTCTCTCTCTCTCTCTCTCTCTCTCTCTCTCTCTCTCTCTCTCTCTCTCTCTCTCTCTCTTTCTTTCAAACACACACACACACACACACTGACCAGCGCCACAGACGCTGACCCTGACTGCCTCCTTCCCTCCCTGTCTATATCCCTCCTACTTAACTGTCATCTCTCCCTCTTCCCCCTTACTCCCCCGTCCCCCCCTCCCCTTGCAGGTGGCCGGTAGTGAGGCAGGCTTGGCTAATCTCACTTCTAATCTCATTCATTTTAATTCTCTCTCTCTCTCTCTCTCTCTCTCTCTCTCTCTCTCTCTCTCTCTCTCTCTCTCTCTCTCTCTCTCTCTCAGCTTATTTATTTATATATGAATTATGTCTAAGTGTGTGCTTGTACTTGCCAATTTACACAACATGCATACATACATAAATTTAGCAGCCTATTATATATTCTCTTTCTCGATTAGGTGTCATATAATTACCTCATATTCTTAGCAATAAAATACAACATATATAGTTACAAGAGTTATGGATCTTTGTTTGTATTTAGAGATGGGTTGATTTTTGTATAGCATTGTGTTTGACTTGGCTGTATCATATATGTCACGGTATTATGCAGATCCGATAATTATAAAGTTATGGTGGTAGTTTTGTGTCTTGCGTGTAGTGTTGTTATGGTGAGGCGTAAAGTATGAGTTATGTTTCCCTATTGATATTGAAGGTAGCGTTTACAGTGGCGTTGTGATTTCTTATTCTTATTCGCAAAACTACTATACAAACACAGTGGGTCCTGCCGTAATGCCCTTCTGCTTGCAATTGGAGTAGTGTTAGGTTGTCTGTGAGTATGTTTTAGCAGCGTAATTGTTTCATAGAAGTGATTTTAATGTACAAGTTAAGCATTTACACAATTTTCGGCACATGTGCTTAGAGTAATAGTGCTTCTATAAATATACTGTTATGTTTGTGCTGTAGTTGTCACGTACGTAAGATTAATATCCATGTTTAATAGTTCCTGTCGTTTTGTACTTATATTTGTATTTGGAGTAAAGTTAATTTCTTGAGCAGTGTTGTGTTTGAGGTGCGTGGATATTATCGTGGTGGAAAATGCTAGTTATGGCCCTATGTTTTTAGTTTACATTTTCTGTATATTTAACGCTCAGTTTGAGGTGTGTGTATGTATTATGGTGCTGTGTATTTGAGGTGTGTGGATGTATTATGGTGCTGTGTATTTGAGGTGTGTGGATGTATTATGGTGCTGTGTATTTGAGGTGTGTGGATGTATTATGGTGCTGTGTATTTGAGGTGTGTGGATGTATTATGGTGCTGTGTATTTGAGGTGTGTGGATGTATTATGGTGCGGTGTATTTGAGGTGTGTGGATGTATTATGGTGCGGTGTATTTGAGGTGCGTGGATGTATTATGGTGCGATGTGTTTGCTCTCTCCTCCATCTCTGTCGCCCCATCCCGTTTTTATTGTTTGCCCGCCTTATCTATATTCTTCCACTTTTTCTCCTCTGTCTGCTTCTCGCTTAGCCCACACGGAACTATTCTGGGCTGCCTAGACGCACTCAAAGATTTTATTGCCCTCTTCAAGCACACACGCACACCCAAACACACTCCAGTCCACCTATATCCACTCCAATCCTCCACAGATCCATCCAAGCGCACTCAAGTCCACCCGCATCCACCCAATTACACTTAAATCCGCGCAGGTCCGCCCAAACATACTCAAATCCACCCGCATCCATCCATACGTGCTCATAGCCACTCACATCCACCCAAAGAAACTCGAATTGACCCTGACCTACCCAAAGGCACACTTGCTTCTATCCAGATCTACCTGTACCTTTAAATCCACCCAAGGGCAGTCAGATCCACCCAGACCCATTCCATGACGCCCAAATCTATCTAAATTCACCCACAGGCACTGACTCGTTAACCCTCTCATGGTCGGACAACTCTAGTATTTTATTCCAGCTAACGCCCCATTATTTTACTTCGCTGAAAACTAGTCTTATGAGCTTGAGCCTAAGTAATTTAGCCCAACTTCAATAACTCGGTTTTACACAGCCATTTAGACCAACTCGGATTCGCAAGGGCTCAATCATAAACAATTATTTGACATTTCAGGACAACCATAGCTTACCCAGATCACTGCAGATTACCAAATCAATCCACACTCAGTGCAGATCACCTCAGATTTATCCTGGCTATATCATATCCAATCAAACATAGTATTTCAAACCCACCCAGGGGTACTCAGACTCACTCGGTGGCTTGATTGTGCCCTTAGCAAGTCAAGAACCAACTAGAAGGACTGAAACTTGCTCACAACCACTCGCTGTAAAGATTCTTGCGTAATAAGTCACTCAGTGAGAACTTCCAAACATTCACCGTTCTTAGCGCAGATAAACCATAAACATCTCAATTTTCTAACTCAGTCACTCTCATAATAACCCAAGTTCCCCAAATAACCCACATTTGAATAACCGTTTTAAACCAACCCAAACACGCCCAGAGCCATTCAGATTCACCCAGACGCACTCAAATCAGACGGCCACTCAAGCACATTCAGATCCAGTCAGGGCGCCTTCAAATGTATGCCGGTAAATTTAGATATTTTATTGAGCAAGGAGAAGGTTGGGAAACAGGGTGTGGGGGAGGGTATGAGGGAGGGTGGTGTATGATGGGAGGCAGCGGTCGTTACTGAGTCAGCCTCTGTGCCTGGAGGTTATTTTCTCAGGGCCATCCTCCCCCTTTCACAGGATGCAGCATTAGTTAATAGACTGACTGACTGAGTTAATTAATGAGTGAATGGAATAATGACAGCACCGTGACTGGCTGACAGTGAATGAATGAAAACCATGGGAGTGATTAAATCTGTGAATGAATGAATGAATGAACAATGGCTGTCTGGCTGACTGAATGAACATGTGAATCACTGACTGCACCTCGACAAAAGGAATGGATGAGTAAATGAGTGAATGAATGTACAGTGATTGTCTGATTCTTAACTAATGGGTAGAGTGAATGCACCACGACTGACTGACTGAATGCGTTTTCGTTATATCCCATTTTCCTAAACCCTGCCTTTGCCTCCCACAGCCATCCAAGTCTTATCCATTCCTTCAGGCCACTGGTGTCCAAACTTTATGGCATGACTCCACCTTCTGGGCCTTCATCAAACACCCTCTCCCTCACAGTTCCATTTGGCGGGTCAGGTAACTCTAAATCCATATGACTAGAGAATAAAGAGAGGACGGAAATAAATCGAATTAGTCTTGGCACACACGAGCATATATTATGTCGTTCGCCGTGTGTGTGTGTGTGTGTGTGTGTGTGTGTGTGTGTGTGTGTGTGTCTGTCTGTCTGTCTGTCTGTCTCCCTGCCTGCCCGCCTGCCTGTCTGCCTCCCTTCCTGCTGCATGCATGTTAGTCTGTCGGTATGTCTGTCTGTCTGTCTGCTAGTGTGTAAAGAGAATAATTCAAAAAGTTTTACCCGATTTGCACCAGCCCTGGTGGAAGGGTTTAGAGTCAGCCAAGGGGGTGGCCTTTAATTAATGAGAACAATAGGTTAACGATCAAGGCCAAATGGCAATTTCAGCTCAAATAGTTTGTCCAATTTTAATCAGACTTGATAGAAAAAAAAAAAATCAAACAGGGATGAAATATTTCGACCTTGAGAACAACAGGTTGAAGGTCAAGGTCACAAGGTAAAGGTGTTTGTTTCGTCCCTAGACTGACTCTAGGACGCAGGGGTTGCACTTTTTTTTTTTTTTTTTTCCCTGGCTATATCTTAACACCTTAAAATGATCGATTTTTTTTTTTCTGTCTGTAGTCGATATTATTCAGCTTTGGGTAGACTTTTCCCTATGGAGGGGTTAAATATAGCAATAATTAATCCAGCGACTAGTTCAGACCTTAAACTTGAATGAATTCGTCTGGGAATAGCAAGAAAATATAACAGAAAAGACTTAATCGTGCTAGAGTGATTAATAAACAAAATTAATGATAGGCGATGAAATATGAGCACAAGACAGCAGATAAACATATCACAGGGGGTATAGTGGATTTTGATATTTCGTAACGCTTTTTTCTCAGCTATTTTTTCAGCACATTGTAGTTCAAAAACCTCTTGTATGTTGTATTTGAAAACACTGTCGACATTAAAAAGATATAAATAACATAATAAGAAGATGTTAATGTGTACTGTGGAAAATAAATAGCCAGGGAAGAGGTGCTCAGATGCCCCCCATGACAGGTAGAATACAGCACACCAATTCATATCTGTGACTGTGAATGAAGACAGATTACCGCAGCATGACACGGTACATTTGGTACTTATGATGCTGGTGTTGGCGGTGCAGGAGATATCAGTGGAGTTAATTTAATGGGGTGGATGTTGTCGCTTTTAGATTTTCAGATGGAAGAGCGTTGATGTTCGTAGAGGATTCCTTTTTAAATTAGCCCCTTCGCCCAGTAAAGGAGTAGAGATTTCTTTGCATAAATCAACCCCTTCATCCAGTAAAGTGAATAGTTAGAGGTCTTTGGAACGAAACATCCTTAACCTTTAGACGATTTTTCTCAGCTCAGATGAGACTTTGCCAACTGAGACGTCTTGGGCAGACTTAATTAGTCTTTAAGTACAAGATGTTTTTCCTAAGATAAATAAAATCGTCTGGAAGTGTCGAGAATAAACAAAAGAAAATGTCACTCGATTGAAGACATTAATATATAAGCAAAATTACCGTATACCTTAAAAATTTTCACATGGCCTTGCGTCCTCATTTCGCTGTAGTTAATTGGTCATATGCTTGAACCGTTCTGTGGAATTAAGGGTCCCCATTTTTTAAAACACTTTCTGGCGCCAGTGAGTGAGACGGAACGTGCTTAGCTCTCCTGTATCGCTGCTGACTGTATTCTGAATTGTGGGATGTAGGCTGACCTTACCTAATAACCACAGGTGCTTCAAATATGACAGGAAAATATCAGGAGTTTGCATTCCACTTTCCGGTATGAGGTTTAAGCATTCGGCTCTGTGTCTTCACTACGATGATGTTTTAATCTTATTTTTCTTGTTACTGTTAGGTCATTTTGGTTAATTTAGGTACGTCCCATTGTAGTGAAGATGGTAGAGAGATTATCCCTTGACCCCATCTCCTTTATTGCCTGTTTTTTTTTTTTTTTTTACTCTGCTTCATAATCCGTAGTGAAGAGACAAGACACCTTAGCCTTTAACCTCTTCAGTTTAATCCCGCCTTTTATTTATTTTATTCCTGCAGCCACTGCATGATTTTATTCAACTTGAGAAGACCCACTTGTTGGGAAGAGATTATGGTAGGTACCCACTTCTCTCCATCACGATTCACCGCTGCTTATTGCCTTATAATGTAACTTCATTTACCAAACCCACTTATCCACTTCTTCAGCACTTTCATTACGACACCTACATAGAATATCCCACTCCTACTCACCATTACAACCCACACTTCCTCTCCCACTCATCTAACCTCACTCTGACTCAGAACTCGAACCCACAGTTTCTCCCACTCACAGTTAATACACAACGACCATTCCCCCTTCCAATTATGCCAACTCCCCACACTCCCACTCGCCACTACACCCCAAAGTTCAGCCCCACTCATTGCATCTCACTCCAACTCATCACTGTTAAGACCTACAGTTCCTCTCCCGCTCACCTACCCTCACTCTCACTCACCTAGATCCACTCAAGACTCACCTAAGCCCACTCCAGACTCATCTAAGCCCTCTGCCACTCACCTAAATATTTTCCCACTCACCTAAACCCACTTCTGGTCAGCAGTGCAACTCACAGTTCATTCCCCACTAACCCTTGAAATCCACAGTTCTCCCTTACTCAACATAATCCCACTCTCACTCCCCAAAGCCCACTCCTACTGCTGTAAGTCCATTCCCACTCCCTTAAGTCCACTCACACTCCCCTAAGTCCACTCACACTCCCCTAAGTCCACTCACACTTCCCTAAGTCCACTCACACTCCCCTTCCACTTCCACTCCCCTAAGCCCACTCCTACTCCCCAAAGTTCACTGTCACTCCCCTAAGCACACTGGCACTCCCTTAAGCCCATTCCCACTCCCCTGGCCACACAGTTGGTATGTGTGGATGATGTGTTGGAGGTTTCCTATCCAGGTAGGGCATTCGGTGCTGACTCAGGTGGCCCCGGGTGACACAGCTAGGCAGTTATTTTATGTGTTGTTTCCTTATTTATTTAAGTAATTGCTTGGCTACCGCCACGGTAGCCGAGTAGTTAGTGTTACTGGCAACAAAGCTGCAGTTCGTTAGCGACATGGCTTGAATCCTGGTGCGGGTAGCCGGCGCCCCTCGCCCCAGGTGTCCATCCACTCTGGGTGGGTTTGTAGGTGAAATGAGTACCGTACCTGGAGTAACACGTTGGTGTGGTAACTGTGGTAACCTGGACGGTGCAGTGCCGTTGTATCACAAGACAGTACAGTAGGTGAATAGCTCAGTTAAATAGATGTAGGTAATTATATAGGTAAATAGATATATATATATACATGATGCTTATATATGCATGTACAGGTATGTATGTTTTTATGTACACACACACACACAAAGATACTTCTTTTATCAGTTTATTTGAATTTATTTGGTTTCTTTTCGGTGTTATTTATTCACTTATCTGGTGTCTGTTCACCTCTTTACGTCTAAAGTTTTTTATTTGTTTATTTACCCAGTCCCTTACATTTATTGGCTTTATGTTCATATTTATATTATCTTTTGTGTTTCTCAATATATTTATGCATTATTTACTTTCATTTGGTGTCTGCTCATATATGTTTGGTTGTCTTTAGTATATTTTCTATCGCTTCTGTATGGGTTATATTCTTCCTTTTAACAGTCTTTCACACTTACCATATTTATCGTATTTGTTCATCGTAAAATTTCCACTCTACATTCCGCTGTACCGTCATATCTCTGTAATCACCTGTACTCATTACCAGCTTCTTATCATTTAGAGACACCTTGTTGTTCTAGCCACCTTCCTGTTCTTGCTGCCACCACATCATTTTATCAGTTTTGGGAAGAACCGCTCCGACTAAATTAAAAAAAAAAAGAATACATTAACCCATCCTCCACGGTAATGAATTTTATGTATTATTTTTGTAACCCCAACATGAAGCTAATCAGTTCAGCCCGAGGACGTCTCATATTGTTTAGCTCGTTGTGTCCAGACGCCTTTATTGAACTTAAGATTATTCTCACTGTGGGGATTGTTGTTGTTGTTGTTGTTGTTGGTGGTGGTGGTGGTGGTGGTGGTGGTATTGCTGTTGTTGTTGTTGTTGTTGTTGGTGGTGGTGGTGGTAGTATTGTTGTTGTTGTTGTTGTGGCTCTAGACTCATGAAACGTGAGCCCTGTGAACTACAAGCTTATGTTGCCCTGTCCTGTAGTTCACCATCTTCTTTCGGGGGATAGGGAAGTTGTTGAGGGACGTTTATCCAACCGGACTGTGGAGATGTCTGGTTACGTCGGTGTCACCACGTGAAGGCGTCCCTCTCCAGCATCACTAAAGGGATTAATATGCAGCCTTTATTAACCCTTCAGTACTGGGGTGCTGTCCGGAACTCAGCAAAATCGTCCAACAGTAGCAAGAATACCATAATAAAGACCACTAGATTCAGAGAGTTAATTGCTCGTGTAGGACCTGCAGTACTGAAAGGGTTAAGTTAGGCAGTGTAGTGTGACGGGAGCTGCCTGGTGTGACGGGAGCTGCCTGGTGTGACGGGAGCGGCCTGGTGTGACGGTAGAGGCCTGGTGTGTCTCTTGCCAGGCCTGGATTTAGTTGGTGGTGGTGTAGTCGTGATATATGCTGACAGGCTAAGATATCTTCATTATAAATTATGGGAGACCAGGGACGCAAACGCACTTAAAATTTTACCCTGGACAGGCTTGGGGAGGCTTTTTAGAGGTTCAGTACATCACACACACACACACACACACACACACACACACACACACACACACACACACACACACACACACACACACACACACACACACACATATTCCCTCCATCTCTCTCTCTCTCTCTCTCTCTCATACACACACAGTATCATGTATTTTGTAGAAGACGGGGAAAGGGGAGGGTAAGTTTGAACAGTCTACCTCATTCTTTTTTCTCACTTCCAACAACATCTAGGTCTTCAAAGTGCGATGTATCCAGGCATTTGGAAAAGAACTGATTTTGATTTGACTGTCTTAACTTTAAATGGAAGAGACGAATTTTTCCAAGTTTCTGAGCTTTGTCTGTACCTTTTTATAATGTAAACAACAAAAAAGTGAAGGTTCCGTACCGCCTGTTTGCGAGTTGTTATGCATATTAAACCATGATGTTCTGTTACTTACACATTTTCCGATGTCGACCTACTTAGCATAAAATCTGATATGCAAGAAAATACAACTTTTCATATGCTGACACAAAAATGATAAATAGGTAAATATATAAATAAGTAAATAACACTGGCAAGGAAGAGGTGCCAGGGAGTCTCAAAGTCCACGAGAATGCGGTCACAAGCTGCGGAAATTCCCGGTTCCTCTCCGCCCTCCTGGAATCGATCCCGGGTCACTGAGAACACAGGTACACTATTTTACCGGCCCGCCACACCCACCCTGGATGATGATAGTGGTGATGGTGGTGATGATAGTGCCGCATCACCCTAGCCCTGATGCCGTGTGGGTGCAACTGTATATGATTGCGCCAGAATTAAGGTTTTTTCTCGTATGTATATCTAGTGACTAATATATTCACCTGTGTGGCTCGTTCTTTATTTGGATCAATCGGCATTGATGGATAACTTTTTGTGTTGATTGTGAGCTGACTGGTGACCATGTTTTCCTGCCACGTCATGTGTAGATAGTTATCCCACTCACTTAACGAGGTCTGCCCTAACGTGGGTATAAATGCCAGGCGGTGGCGAGAATATAATAAGAAAGACGTCCTGTTAATTGAAGGGGTGAATGAACGTCGTTTCTGCCACCTTCACTGCGGACGTTCACTCCCAAACTTGTTAAAGCTGCCAGGGTTACAACGAGAACAGAGTATAAAATGCACCGCTGCAAAATTGTTTAATAGTAGCAATAACAAAATAAAAATACATCCCTGTACTACATACTTTAGCGCTAGGAATAAAATTTCACTGTATTGAGGCACTACTGAGGTAGTTAGCCCTTTTACCACGATGACATTTTTATATTACCGTACTTAGACAATCACCAGACAGTCATATTCAGTTGGAAAGCACCTGTATTAGTGAACTGGTTAACTGGGGTTATTGCCAACCCCGCCAGTTCTCAAAGTCACTCCTCGGCAGTAAACGATCGGCCTATGGTAGCAGAAACAAATTTATAAATATCGGTACGTCCTCGGGCAGAAGCGGTTAACGCGATAACCCGGAACTGATGTCTGATATCCATCAGCCCATCAGGCAATCAGTCAGTTGATCAGATTACAGTATGTCACGCCTAATTAGAAAACGTCCTGTACAGTGCCAACAAGAATGTGATCGATGGACTGTTAATGAGCGCTGTTGCTGTTTACCTTTTTTTTTTTTCTACCACCGCCAACGAAGCCGGACGGAGGTTAGGTATTCATCCGTTCCTGTTTGTCCATTTCTAAACAAGATAAAATCTGGTGGACGGGTGGGCATTGGGTCAAGGAAGAGTTCATTAAATTATAGGGGCAGATCCAACTCCACATGCTAGAATAAATCATAAGTTTTATTGGCATTGACGGCCGTAAGAGTTCCATGAGACTTTGTGACGGCAGAATAAGATCGTAGAATTACTTGATTTTTTGATACCGGAAACGTATTCGTCTGGTACGAAAGATGAATTTCAGCAATAAATAATAAATTTTATTGGCGTTAGCAATTATGTGCACTCTGAGTGTTTTCTAGTTTTTTTATGCATTTTTTTTTTTTTTTTTTACGTATAGCCCTCTGTTGGTTAATATTCCTATGGTGAGAGAAGCTTGGTATGTTTTTCTGACCCTAAATGACTCTCTGATATTTGCCAGGGAGGAAAGTGACGGACATGCCCTGTGTTGAAGTACAGTAGATGGAGTGGAATCATTGGCGACCTTCTGACCCAGACTATACATTGTATTTCCTGTGTTATATAAGTTCCATTTTTTTGTTGTATTTCTAAAAGCAGCAGATTTGCATATAAATAAGGAGTTACTGGAGAATAACTTCAAATACTTATCCACTATTTCAAGACTGTGAAAGATGGAAGAAGTCAGGATACCTTCTGTAGGCAGTGTAATATTGACTTGACTGTATTGTTGTCTAGGCTCTTGGCTTGGTGTGTGTGTGTGTGTGTGTGTGTGTGTGTGTGTGTGTGTGTGTGTGTGTGTGTGTGCGTGCCCTCTTGTGCGGGTTACACAACACAAACACCTTTTGTCACCAGGGTGGAGTCACTGGCTTTCCGTCTCATGAACTTCCTGCCTCCTACTGATTGCCTTCAGTGTCTTTTTTTCTGGAATAACTTTTCATCGCTCTCTCTCTGCTTCTTTACTCTCACTCGTACTGTACAAGGGACTGCTTTTCTGAACGCTTCTTGCACGCTTTCCTTACTGCGGTTGGAACACAACACCTCTATACACACACACACACACACACAGACACACACACACACACACACACACACACACGCGCGCGCGCGCGCCCTTTCATCTCCGACTCTTAATCCCTTCATTCCGATGTATCTTTCATTTCAGCCGATTTCTTTCATGTCAGAAACATCTGGTTGTGAGAGGGTTAATGAAGGTTGCATTTCTAACCTCTCAATCAAGAGGTGTCTCCAAGGTCAAGAAAATCGTCTTGTGGTAGCAAGAATGAAATGAAAATGAAAAATACTCATCGGTTTGAAGGCGTTAATGATAGAATTAAAGGGTACTCTCAGTCGTTCATGTATACAACTAGTCAGCTCTAGAACAATCTTTTTCAGCCTCTCTCTCTCTTTTCCTACCATCACCGGCCTTTCAAACACAGTACGTACCCAGGCATACTCGTATCTCGAACCGAAACGTTCCTGATGAGTTTTGTTTCGGTTTTCTTTTGAAGAGACATCTTTTTTTTTTTTTACAAAATAGTCCACTTCAACGTCTTCCCCTTTACCCCTCTTGGTCCCTCTGGCTCCCACGTACAGCTTTGCATCGAGGCGTACACGCACATTAACATAAGGCCATGATCTGCTTTTTGTCCAGGTAGGTGACTCACTCCCCGCTGCTGCTGCTGAGTCGCCTTCACTCACCACCACCACCACCACCTGCACCTGACTCAGCCCGCACGGCCCACCTACCTTGCCACTCCTACCATGCCTCTGGCCTAACATATTACCATACCGACCATGCAAGAATAGTCAGACATTAAACCTATCGTATCACATATTACACCTAGGTCTAATAATTTGTACTATTAGCCCTAGTTATCGTATTAGTACTATCGTTACCATCTGTCTTATATTGACCCTTCAGCCCGAGAACTCCATTTTTTTTTTTTTATCGTCGTTGCCAGACGATTTTTATTCAGTATAACGTAACCCTCTAGCAGTGACCAGGTTGATGAAGGCTTTATCTATACCCACCTGTTCGGTAAGTGTATCCGAACAGTGACTACAAGCGTCAGGCGATAGCGAGACTAATAAAAATTACGTCGTCGGGCTGAATGAATTAAGAACTTATCAGAGCCGCCATGCATCACACTATGAACCCGTTGCCTCTCCCAGAACCCACCGTAATTGTCATACTAGAACGGTAACTACCAAAGGTAATTGTAGAACTTATCAAATTTAACCTATACCATACCAGTAAACAGTTTTTATTATATCTACATTATTTATACCAGGAACAAAGTTATTTCTCAGTCTCTTGTAATTCATTCTCAGTAAGACCATTGGCGTTCGATGGAACAAAATATTAGAGTTGTCCATACCATGAAAGGGTTGATTGTGACGGTATTGACACTCTTAGGCTTTTGAGACTCACCATCAGGTAAATAAAATCGTCAGGTTTTGCTGGAATTAAATACAAGAGAAATTGCTACCGTCACCTACAGATATACTTGCTGTTCCATCCATTGAGAGTTTCAAGTATAGACTAGATAAGCGTATGACAAGTAAAGGTTGGATGTAACAAAAAAATCTCGCAATTTTTAATTTTCTTTCCTTTTCAGGTTTCACTGCAATTGTCCCTTCTTTCCTTTAACACTTTCCTGTAAAATTTCCACGTTAGTTTTTCTGTAGTGTCTGGTCTTCCTTCTCGCTTTTTTTTTTTTTTTTTTTTTTTTTTTTTTCCCTGCCGGTATTCGGCTATAAGGTTTGATGGGCGGGGAAGAGCCTACTCCTTTGCTGTCTTTGTCTTATTCTACTATAGTCGTTCTATTTTACGAAGGCAGTTTGGGTGGGACGCTCTGGGACCTCACTCTGTTAGCTCTGTTGCCACATCGTCGCCACACACGTGCTCTCTCTCTCTCTCTCTCTCTCTCTCTCTCTCTCTCTCTCATATTTATGTTAACTACTACTAATTGTATTTTCTTTATTTTTTCTCTTGTTTTCGACTTATTTTCCACACCACCCCTGAGGTAAAAGTCTATAGGTGCGTTTTTTTTATATAGCTTCCATGGCGGGAGACTGACCGAGTATGACCCGCTCACGCAGGGCTGTCCCTCGTGTCACCACCTGACACCGTCGCGAAAGCAACGTTGACAAGTCTTATGAGATTTATACTATACTTTAGCTTTTTTATTGAATTACATCTATACAGAGTGTTTAAAATTCACTTATAAGTAGTTACTAGCTTAAAATAGGAGTATGAGAGAGACAGAGAGGTGAGCACAAATAATTACACGTGTGTCGGCGGCGATGTGACAACAGAGCTAACAGTGTGAAGTCCCAGAGCGTCCCACCCAAACTGCCTTCATAAAATAGAACGACTGTAGTTTACTTACACTTGAAGAAGCTGCCTAGCATGGGCCAACTTGCCTACCGCAGCTATCCTTTCCTTGTGTTCATATATCTTATGATCTTATGTGATATACATAATTATATTTTACCTCCAGATTTACTAATAATTACTATTTCATAAGTCTACCATATTTATGTACATCATACTGCATCGGAAACGACCATTCATCTCATCACGACTATCATTTCTACCACATCTGTCCTACTTCTCACAACAGAACCATTGCCTAATCACATTATCGACAAAACTGACCACTACTACCATACCACAGGCTTACTTTATATACAGTACCTAAGTTTACCCTTTTACTGTGGCGTGTTTCATTTGGCTGAAGAGAATCGTTAGACATTAGCTGGATTGAAACACGAAGTTATTTTTTGGTCGAGCGTTAATCAAGAGTTTTCCTTTCTTTTTTCGGTTAGTTCCTTTGAGCTGAATAAAAGCGTCTGACATTACCGGAATAAAATTCATGATTACTTTGCAGTCCGAGGTTTATATTGCTACCATACACACTACCTCAAAATATTCTGTGCCACCTGTGAAGAAACGTATACGCTACCTGGCGATGGCCAAGTCAGTAGAGAGGTGGTCTACTCTCCCCGTGGACGCTGGGCAGAGAACAGTTTAAGGATTTGAATTCCGTTAAAGTAGACTTCACTTATCTACCATGAAACCCGTCAACATGTAAAAAACACCCCGTCTAATACCAGTACACCAGTTCTATATGGGACAGCCCTGGCATGTAGTCAGCAAGGACTGTAGGCGTCAAAGCTGAAGTGGTGACATGTAAAGGTGTATAATACTTAGAATGACTGCCGGGCTTCAGGGAAGAGGATAGTAAGCCAGTGCCCGGAGTCGGACAGTAAAACATCCCCTGCAAAGAGATACTTTTCTTTTTTAATGTTTACCATATCCAGACGATGTTACACAAGTTAGGAAGGATCTTTTGCAGTACAGGGGTTGCTCAAAGCTGTATCGGTTCCCTCCAAAGAGAATTTTTATTTCTAAGCTGACATTATCGTCTGGAGATAGCATGAATAAACTAGAGGGGCACTCAGTATAGCGCATCGCTCCGACAAAGGCAATGTGATTTCCAAACCACTCTTCATAGTGGGTCAAGGTTTCTCACCATTGATTAGAGTTTCGTAAAAAGTGTTTTCCGGATCCAGAATCTGTAATAAGATTCGGATCAGTCCCAAAAGTTAATCGACTGTTCCCTGGGACATGGGCTATCTACCCACCAAAGTTGGTCATAATCTCTTTTTTACTTATCGTGACAGAAATAAATGGAGAGAAATTGTGAATAAATAAGTGATGACGCAGCCCTGAGGGGATATTCTCCCGCATTTGGTCTGATCAGCTAGTCAGGTCAGGTGCGGGTAAGGGGATGGGTATGTTATGATGTGGCAGGGGTAAACCAGTTCTGCTGTCGGGCCCTGCTGCGGATGTCACTGATTGCATTGCGCAGTTGACCCTTGTGTGGTGTGATGCGGTGAGGATCTGTCCGTTCTCCCCTTTGGGGCTAAGATGTGAATGAATGTGTTTAAATGGATGAGTAAATGAAGAGTGTGTCGTCCTGTCTCGGCTACCTCCCTTTCCTTGGGGGAAGCAGCCTAGGTATATAGATAGATAGAGTAATCCAGCTAACAGACATAAAAACAAACAAACAGGGGTGAAAACATACTCTCTTTGTCGGAGAGAATTAAAGAAATGTGTCCTCATAGTGACGGGGTTGGCACTCGAGCCAGACATTACCGTACAAATTAATCTATACAGCAATACCCGTGACCTACCACACTTGAAGTCTACCACGTCCAGCTCAGCCCTTCCACTGTGATGAGCTTTTCTAAGACTGAATTAAATTATCCGGAGGTAGCAAGAATAAGATAAAGAAGACTTCATCGTACTGAAAGGGTAAATAGAGATTGTTTTTAACATCCGGTAACACAAGATATCATTTCTGTGTTGGCGACACCATTACCATACATGAAAGATCGATTTTTGCATTCATGGAACTGCCATAGATATTGCTTTAAAAAATCAGGCATAACGTATCTTACAAATTGCCGTAACAACGTTACTTACCATAATCATTGGCCTACCTAAAAAATAATCCATACCTACCGTTCATGCAGCTATAAGAGTCTGTACTGTCCACCATCAAACAAATGTATTCAGCTCGGGAAGTATGTTTGGTGGTGCTAGAGATAATGGTTTGGTCCCCGTTAATCCCGTCACCGCGTTGATGGCGTTTCCAATTAATTCCGACAACCAAGGCACGATTATATGCAGCTGGGGAAGGATCTCTGAAACCATTAGATTACCATACCTGCCACACCTAAACCCACCTCCCCTACCCCCTCCACACACCTGAACCCCCCTGCCTCCCCTTACACACTGAAACTCCCTCCTTCACCTGCCAGCCACACACACACCTGTCCACACACCCCATGCCCCCTCAGACACAAACTCACCTGAACCCCTCCCTCTACCCTCCCCCCCTTACACCAGAACCCCCCCTACTCCTCCCTCTGTTACTATCCTCTCACACACACCTGTTGCTTCTCAAACCATGCCCTGCAGCTACCACTCCTAGGATACTTTGCCTACCATATCAGGAACCTAACACTTATTACACCTACCACTCCTCCTACCTATGTATCTACTGCCCACTACCACATCTGGATCTACTACCCACTATATCTACTGAGTCAAACCTACTGCACCAACGTCATCATTCCATCAGCGGATATTAATACAAACAGCTTATATCCTTCATGACTTTACCAATATCATTTACATACTCTTCTGTCTTACCTGCACTGTTTGCATACTTTGCCCACTACACCTGCCTCATGAAATTTTTAAGACCACTACACGACTTGTTAAATCATTTTGTTCACCACATCACTTGCATTCCTACCACACCTGCCTCACCACACTGTTAATACCACCAACACTTACATCATCACATTTACCTCATCTACCTCATCACACTTTTAGCGCTATCACACGACTTATATAGTGTCCAATGCTTATATTTCATTCCTACCACACCTACATTACCACACTACTAAAACCATCACATTCCTGTACCAACCACATTGCTCATATACCATTCCTGCCACACCATTGGTATCACGACACTACTTCCATTCTACGCTACCTACCATACGAGTTATACACAATTATTACCAACCCACCTTACCACACTTAATACTATCACACAACCTGCACACTACTTTATCTACTGTATCAAGAACCACACTGCTTATCGTACCTACCACTCATCTACCAACAACTACCATATCAAGATCTACTGACACACCTACATCAGAAATATACCACGTCATGCCTACCAAATCTTTAATATACCTACCAGACCTACCTTACCACACTCCTAGAAGCACCACACCACACCCACGCAACTTTACCAACCAGACTACCCTTATACCGTTCGTACCACACCTACCTTACCACACCATTAAAAATTCTACCGCACGATTTCCACATTCCTGTACCTACCAAACTACTTATGTACCATTCCTACCACACCTGCCTCACCACACTGTCAACCAACACTATGGCAAATTTTCTACCACACCAGAGACCTACCATTCCTACCAGACATAGTTCACCATACCGACAACCAGCAGCACCACCACACGACATCTACACAATCTCAGACATCACACAACCTCAACTACCACACATCCTCAACTACCACACAGCTTTACCTACCAAACCTAGCTAACCATACCAACAGCAGCCACAACCACACAGCATCCACACAGCCTCAGCTACCACCAAAGCCTTACGGCATCCAGCTCACCACCACCACTGCCACCTCACGACATTCACACAATCTCTCCCCTACCACACCCAGCGAACCACACCTACCACACTTAAATCACGATGAACATTTACGACTTCCACACTTTAGCCTCCCTACCACACCTAACTTGCCCTCTACCACCTTCCGTATCAATAGGCAACCACACCCACTCCGTGTGAAATAGTATCTACCATAACTACCACACTATTACTACCACACAAATTTACTGCCACACGAACCCCTCCAATGCCATCTACAGTAGCCACCCACATCAGTTAGCCCATTACGATCCTACAAAACCACTTACTTTACACCAGCACAACCATCTACAGCTACAAGCCATCTGTAGCTGTATAAACCCTTCCTCATTGCTGCTGTTTCCTGTTGCTAATAATACTAGACATGTTGGCCATACCTCCTTCTTGTTGACCTAGCCGTAGACCTGTTGACCTTATGGTGTTTGTGCTTCTTGTGTGTATCTGTGCACCCATCTACCTATGTCTCCTGTTTATGACCACCTACCTGTTTATGTCTCTCACTTATTGCCACCTTCTTTTAACCTCACCTGTCACATTATATCCCATGCCTTTCTCGCCCCTCTTTTATTTCCGCTTCTCACCGTCTTCCACTTGTCTAAACCTACCATTTGTTCCTTTCTCTCCACAGCTATCACTTCATCCCACTACCTTATCCCTCACTTATGCCTGCAGTTTATATCTTTCATGTACTGTACACTTTAAACTTTTCACCTTCGCTTTCCACCTATACATCTTACTTATACTTTCCACCTATACATCTTATTTATACTTTCCACCTGCACTTCCTATTTATACTTCCCACCTATACTTCGTACTTATACTTCCCACCTGCACTTCCTACTTACACTTCCCACCCGCATTTCCTACTTATACTTCCCACCTACACTTCCTACTTACACTTCCCACCTGCATTTCCTACTTTCACTTCCCACCTGCAGATCCTACTAACACTTCCCACCTGCATTTCCTACTTACATTTCCCACCTACACTTCCTGCTTACATTTCCCACCTGCACTACCTACCTGAATGCACTCCTCACCTGCCTCTCCCACCTGCAAGAACCGCCTGCGCCTCTCATTTACACCCCCACCTGCATCCACCATCTGTTTTACACTTACACCTTCCATCTACACATCCTACCTACCTTTCCACGTTATATCACCCATTTACATATTACCCATTTACGCCTCCCATACCCACAACCCACCTCCACTTATTCCTCCCACTTACATATCCGACATATACCCACTTACACCCACCACATATGCGTCTGTTACACCTACACTTCTTTCTGCACCTAGATCACCCACCTACATCTTCCACCTACTCCATTTACTGTATATGTTTCACTTTTTTTTTTTTTTTTACAACGCCACCTACACCTCCATCTACACCAACTAACTAAGCCTTTCTTCTGTATCCGCTACATATTATCTCCAATTACCCACCTACACGTCCATCTACAGTACACATCCTTGACACGCCTCCCACCTATTCAGCCTACTTACACGTATCCCACCTACATTTTCCCACCTTACACTACCACCTACACCTGCTAGCTATACTTTTCATCTACATCTGTCACCTACTGTTACCCACCTACATCTCTCATCTAGAACCTGTCACCCACACCTTCCACCTACATATTCTACCCTCCCACCTATTTAAACCTACACTACCACCTACACCTGCCAACTAATCCCCTCAGCCTCCCACCCACTGACAACACCTCTCACTTACACATATCTCACCTAAATTATCCCACGTCCCACCAGCCTGCACCCCTTACCACCATCACATCCCAGAGTATATGCAGTCTTCCTCTAAGCACACCATATATCATCGTTTAAGACTGCTAGCTTCATCAGTCACAAGGCTGTTCTTATGCTACTTACCTTTATCCAACCACCACCACCGCAGTCCACCTATTATTGTATGTTTTGCGGCCATCGTATCCCGTCTATTTACTGCCATTAGCTGTCTCTGTTATTCATATTCATTACTTACTAAGGGTGATTTAGAAGCCCAACAAAATGTCTAGTAAATATGGAATGATTCTCTGTTTTTTCTTTGATCTTATTATGGAGGGTAATATTATCGGGTCGTTTAGAAATGGTGGTTGCATAGAGGAAATTGTTCCCTATATTATCATCAGTCATTAATACTCTAGGACTCTTTCAACTCATTCTCAGCTGAATAAAATCATCTGTCGTCAATTGAAAAGGAATACTAAAGCTGTCCTGACCATAAGACGGTTAATGGTACCCGTACTAACACGCAGGTTCCTATGCTCACTCACCCATGGAATATCGTCTGGCATTAGCTGGAGTAAAGCACTAGAGTTGCCCCGACCATGAGAGGGTTAAGATTGGGTTAATTAAATGAAGACTCTGGCATTTAACCCATTCCCGGACACTGGCATGCAATTCGGATGTAAATGTGGCTACCGACAGACAATTATCTTCAGCCAAGGTCACTACCTGGTAAGGGGAGAGTTAAAAATTGTTCCGACTGCCCTTTACGCTGCTGGTAAGTTCCTCTGCTGAGTAAAATTGTCTGTTGATGGCACAAATAAAACTACGATGGGGATGTGTGTCCATATGAACGAAGCACCAGATAATAAGTCAAAAGATGTGTACGTCGTTGCCACCCTAGATGAACAATAGAATTAAGCATATGAACAGTGGCAGATAGATAGTTAGGTAAACGGATGGATTATGGGTAGATAAGTATAGTTAAATTAAATATATGAATAGCTAGATCAGCGGCTGGATGGATCTTAGCTATATAGGTATACAGATGGGCAGAAGCGACTGTAGAAATGGACCACCAGTCACATGTTGATGCTGTGACCTGGTATGGGGTCATGTGTGTTGAGGAGTACATGAGGGAAGGCAGCTGTGAGTGGCGCGATTGTACTAAAACACGGAAGACAAAGATGTGTGCAAGTCCCCTTCACCACGAGGGGGCTATCCCAAGTTACCGAAAACGTCTGGTAACAAGAAGAAGATATCACAATAAGGCGTCATCGGCTTGCATCGATTAACTTCTTCACTACCCTGACTTGCTTTATATTCTGCTCAGGCAACCGTCAGATGATTCTGTTCATGTTAGAAAGGATCTCGGATGGTAAAAGGAGTTAATGCAAACTATATGTAACCCCTACGGAGCGATACGTTTCCCATAATCTGAATAAAAATCTTCTGAATGAGCAAGAGTAAATATAAATAAAAAGTAACCTGAGTCCACATTTACCCAACTCACACGAACAAACACAAACCGACAGGTGCTCTTACGATAAATATGGACAGTGGCGAACACAGGTAAAATGGATGAACACACACGATTGTAATCCATTAGTTGTCGCCTTCCCCTTTCCGATTGTTGGTGCAGGGAGTAAACATCCACACTTTAAGTGCATTTGCATGTGTTTGTTCTCTTGCGCTTGTTCATGTTCGTTCGCCAGGTACGGACTCTACCTTTTAGGGTTCGTACACAGGCGCATGTCAGTCTTACCGCGCAAATTGTATCGAACACGCCGGCTCGAACGTGTCGATGCCCAGCATCATATGTGGGCAATTGGAGTGATATGTTTGGCACTAACAGAGGTGGTGGTGTGCGGAGCCTTCTGTTACGGTAACGTACTGTGTTGTATTTGTGCTGCTTAACTACTACTCTTAGATGATATATTTTTGATATTCTTGTTACCTTCACCTTGTTTTATTGGAACTGGGTGAGTTAGATACAGCCTTCATTAACCTGTTCAGTACACAAGATACATAGCAATATATAGACAAACACATAACAACTTGCCTATTGGTCTTTTCGAGGCTCTTTGTCATAGGAGAGATTATGACAAATATAAACATTGAGTCAAAAACAAGGACAGCAAAGCAAGAATTAAATAAAATTTGCGTTTATCTTCCCATCACATCAGACCAAAACTGCGTACACATGGCCACCTCATTTCAAGGGATTGTGTTTTCTCAGTCTGACGTGATGGAAAGACTTTTTCGCTTTTGCTGAGGAACTCTGCCTCAATGCATCAAGTCATGCGAATGTAACTTGTAAGGAGTAGACATTTGTAGTATTTTATTTCTGTTAACGTTAGATGATTTTATCGGTTAAGCGTGAATAATAATAGCCAGAGACTTTAATAGCCTATATAAAAACAAGCAACCGTAGGAGATGGAGCAGACTGTGACATTAGGGCGCATCCACACTTGTGCTCGAACGAAAGCTGCCAACATGTAAACAACACAAAATCGTACAAATTGTAAGGATGCTGGGAACAGCAGCGTCCAAATCATGTTGGCAACATCATGATGTAATCTCAGCAATCTCATACGGACACAGTCGTTGCATCACATCTGCTTCCATTAAGTTCGAAGCACCACTGAAACTTGTTTGCCTACATCTTTATGAATACGGTGCTGTTGCATACATGCATCCAAACATGTTGCCAGCTATGGTGTCGACACATGTCAAAGGATACGTGTGGACAAGTGTTTTGGGTTCGCACATCACGGTATCTGATCAGACAAGCAACTCACCGTGGAATCGATCATCCATTCACTCAGTTCCCAGAGTTCGAGCAACCTTGTGCGGTTGGATTGTCATTTGAAACAGTGCGTGTGTACTGGTACTTTTTTGTCGCGGTCACCCTGGATGAACTCTGGGCTTAGACGCCTATCAGTAGAATGATACAAAGCTGAGGACATAGGGATACACACACATACACACACACACACACACACACACACACACACACACACACACACACACACACACACACACACACACACACACACACACACACACACACACACACACACACACACACACACACACACACACACACACACATATATATATATAGATAGATAGATAGATAGATAGATAGATAGATAGTCCAGTGCCCAGTGAGTCCTGTTCCGTTGCCTGTCAAGAATAGAGGAATTAAAATGACTAGGCAGCAGATGTAAGTTATAATGTACAGTCAAGAAAGAAAGAAAAAAAAGTATCGCACATCTTGGGTATGATGGATGTGAAAATGAGCTTCTTTTGTAGGGCACACATGAATCTGTTAACCTATTGCCTTATAAAGCACAACCCCCAGAACGCGAACTTTTGTGCGATTTCGAAAACTAATAATTACCAAGGATAATATTTGCACTTATAATCACAGGCGCTCCATATGTGACAAAGCTGCGTCCATGTTTCAGAATGATACGTGCGGAAAGATGTGCCTTTTTTCTTTTTTCTTTTTCTTTTTCTTCGACTTTACTGAATAAGTCTGTGTCGCTTATTATTATGATGAGTGCAGCTTGCTTCTAGCTTTATAATTTCATGGCTTTTGAGTCCTTTGATTACTTGCTTAGTTTACTCATAGTGAATTACGTGTATTATTTTCTTTTATTAACAGCATTCTCTATATCCCTGTTTATTTATATGCCTGTTGCTTTTTCTTTGTAGGATTCTTACTTCATCCTAATGCTGAGCCGGTTTAGCACAATGGGAGTTAAAGGTAAGATTTATACTAAGGAAAAAGTGCCACGTTGTTGCTGTAGTAGAGATGCGATAACCTTTCCTTGGTGTTACTTTACTACCCCATTCTCTGCACCTGTTCCCCACTTGGTCTGCCTACCCACCCACTTCTCAGTTTTATTTATCTACCCCCCTCATCCACCAACCCATACGTGTATACCCACTTACCTGCCTACTTACCGTCCTACTTACCCACCTGTCCACTTACCTACCCACCCACCCACATGGTTTGTTGATTCCCATTCTCATCTCTGGGTCGTCGTGCCTGTCAGTTTACCAACCCAGCCATCAACCCACAACTCACCCACTTGCCTTTTTACTCACCTACCTGTCAGTTTATTTACCCATCCTACCCACCCTCTTCTCCACTTACTCAGCTATTTCTGTACCATCCAACCCATTCACACACATGCCATCATTACTTATACGTTTACCTACCCTCCTACCTACCTACGCACCTACCTACCTACGCACCTACCTACCTACGCACCTACCTACCCACCCTCTTCCCCGCTTTAACACCCACCTATACATTTGATCACACAACTGCCTCTTAAAAGAACTGAATGATCAGTTATCTTCTTTCTTATTCACCTGCCTTCTCTATCTGCCTACTTAGCCTCCTCTTACCAGTTTTCCAGACAATCTTGGGTGCATTGTAGTATCTTGTATCTATACGAATCAGCATTCAACACATCTTGTAAACCAGCCAAGTATATTGCTTGCCTGTCTATTTACTGATCGTCCAGTCCACCATTTTACCATCAGCTTCTCAGCCTTACCACCAAACCTCAAGTATCATACCAACCATCCTGCCAGCCACTCACATATCCATCTTACCCACCGTCCACCATACATATCTATCAACCTAGACAGACAGATAGACATACAGACAGATATACAGGTCTGTCAAAATCCTACCAGTCCATTAACCCTTCTAACTGCTTTCCATTCTGCATACTGACAAACAATCTTGCCTTCCTTCCTGCCTGCCTGTCTGTCTGCCTGCCTACTTGCCTTCCTGTCTACACAAGTATTGCTGACGTTTATCTTCCCGCTTACCTATTTTGGTGCTTCATTGCCTACCTACCTTCTTACCTTCACCGCATAGTTGCAACCTGCCTAACTTTCTGAACGATTCTCTTCCTACCCACCTACCTACCTACCTAAATGCTTCTTTGAAAACCTACTTACATATCTACCGACCTACCGATGTAACTAACTAAATGCTTCTCTGTTTATCTGTATACCTGTTTAATTATCTGCTTATCTTCCTTCCGACCTACCGACCTATCTAACTAACTAACCTGCGAAATACTCCTGTTATATACCTGCGTACCTATCTAAATGCTTCTCTTCCTGTCTACCTACCTACCTGCCTACCTTCCTGACTAACGTGCTTCTCTTCCTACCTGTCTACCTACCTACCTAACTAACTAAATGGTTCTCTGCTCATATAACTACATGCTTTTCTAACTTAACGGTTTTCTTCCTATCAACCAACTACCTACTTACATAGCTGCTTGCCTGCCTGCCTGCCTACTTTCCTACCTACCTTCCTTTCTTCCTAATTAACTAAACACTTCTCTCTTTATCTACCAACAACACTCTGATTTAATGTTTCTCTTCCTTCCTACCCTCATACATACATACATACATACATACCTGCATACCTATCCACCTACATGCCTACCTACCTACATACACACATGCATACATACATACATGCATACATACATACAGATATACCTACCTGCCTACCTTCATACATACATATATACATGTATACATAATATATACCTACATACATACCAATCTACCCACCTACCATCCCAACTAAATGCTTCTTTGCTCATCTAACTACATACCTGTCTAACTTAATCCTTCACTTCCTGCCAAGCCTAACAAACTAACTAAATGCATCTCTACCAACCAACCAACCAACCTACCTACTTACCTACCTACCTACCTATTTAGCTTCCTTTCTGTTTGCTTCTCCGTTTGAATCCCGGAAAGAAAGTATCAGGAAAAAAAGTAATAGTAAAAAACGTAAGAGAAAGAGCTAATCTAACCTAATCTAACCTAACCTGACCTAATCTAACCTAACTTAACCTAACCTGACCTAATCTAACTTGACCTAACCTAGGAAAAGTTGTTACTTTTTTACTGTTACTTTTTTTCCTGATACTTTCTTTCCGATTCCCTCTCCGTTTATCTGCCTCCACACCTATCTAACTTAATGCTACTCTTCGTACCTACCGACCTTCATAAATAAATAAATGTTTCTTTAATTACTTGACACCCTTACTTAATGCTTCTTTTCCCACCGTCCGATCTGTCTACCTTCCCGCATGTGTACCGAAATTGCTCTTCTCTTTTTCTTTCCTGACTTCCTGTATGTGTTTGCATCAGTCCATATTAGGGCCACTGTAGGACCGGACCTTTTCATCGAAGAGTGATGGCCAGAATTAGCCCTTCCCCATATTGGCGAAGTACGAATGGAGTGTCTTTAGAAAGTGATGCATGTGGGGTGTTTGTAGAAAGGGTGATGGATGTGTGAATAGGAAGTGGTGTTTGTAGAAAGGGTGATGGATGTGTGAATAGGAAGGGGTGGCTAGAAATAGCGATGTATGTGTGATTAGGAAATGGTGTATGTAGAGAATATGATGTATGTGCGAGTAGTAAGGAGTGTTTGTAGAAAGAGTGATGCTTGTGAGAGAGAAAGTGCTGTATTGGTTATGTTTGTGTGCGTCAGAATCTGTATATATCATCACTACAACCTTCAGGATACGAACATATATGAAAGAACACACTACCAGCACCCACTTGAAATGCCCGCCACGCACCATCCAGCAATCCTACCAAACAGCTTATCAAACCATTCGTGTACCTAACTACCTGCCTGCCTGCCAAACCAGCCCACATACCCAACCATCTCGCCAAACCACCAATCCACCTGCACACCCACTTATCCACCCACCCTCCCACCTACCTTCCTACTTCACCACCCACTTGTCTACCTACCTACTTACCTGCTTACTTACTTTCCTACCCACCTTCTTACCTGCAGTACATCTAACATTCTCATTCACCTAACCACCTATCATCCACGCATGTACCCACCTAACCACTGATTCACCTATCCACCTAACCACTGATTCACCTATCCACCTCCACCTCCCCATCTCCCCACCTACCCTGCGTGCCCAAGATGCAGTCCTGATATGCACGTGTGAGGAATAATGTATCTCCTTGTTGCCTCTTAGTTTGTGTGTGTGTGTGTGTGTGTGTGTGTGTGTGTGTGTGTGTGTGTGTGTGTGTGTGTGTGTGTGTGTGTGTGTATGTGTGTGTGTGTGTGTGTGTGTGTGTGTGTGTGTGTGTGTGTGTGTGTGTGTGTGTGTGTGTGTGTGTGAGAGAGAGAGAGAGAGAGAGGGAGGGAGAGAGAGAGAGAGAGAGAGAGGGAGAGGGAGGGAGGGAGGGAGAGAGAGAGAGGGAGAGGGAGGGAGGGAGGGAGGGAGAGAGAGAGAGAGAGAGAGAGAGAGAGAGAGAGAGAGAGAGAGAGAGAGAGAGAGAGAGAGAATACCTACAGACGAAGAGCTAAGTGTTTTTCCTCGTGTTTGTGTCTACTGGCGGTAGTAAATAAGTGAAAGGTTTGTTTATGCGACGTTTGCATGTTTGTCGATGTGTGTGTGTGTGTGTGTGTGTGTGTGTGTGTGTGTGTGTGTGTGCCGGGGGGCGGGGTAAGGCCAGGACGCAACGCTGTCTGGTGTGTTGTTTGGCTAAGTGATCGCCTCCTGCATCCCCACGTCCTTCGGGAGTTCCATTAGCCCTTTCAGTCCGATGACTCATTATTTGGTTGATTCTTGATGCCATTACGCGATATTTCTTCAGTTTTGTGAGAGCCACCTTGTACTGTAGAGAATAATTTTACTTTTTTTTTTAATTGTCGACGGTTCTAGACGATTTTATTCGGTCGCAGGAAAGCCCCGTGTAGAGAAGCGGCCATTATTGCTACATGTAACCCCTCCAGTTCGATAAGCCTCCCGGAATCTGAACAGAATCAGCCTGAATTAAGCAGAACATCGTCCCCCTGTCAGAAGAGGTTTACCCACTGAACTATAGGCAGTATTTTTCAGTGTAATTATGCTACCCACCCACCCACCCCCAAACGATCCCATTCAGCTTAGGATATACTTGTCACACAGGAGAGGATGACACACAGCTTTCGTTAACCCTTTTGCCACCAAGGACTCTGCTACACTAAATATCATTGTGTGGTAGTAACATGAATATACTGCGAAATATCATGTCATTGCGTTGAAGTGGTTAATCCCCTGACTGTGAGGGATTTCTTTCAGCTGAGTAGAATTGGCTAAAATATAATCCATCAGGAGCGTAAGGACCCTGTGCTGAGGTACATAATCGCGGCATTTTGGACGAGAGTGACCAGTTGCTCAAGAGGAGTATTCTGTGAACAATAAACCCCAGCCCTCCCTTAAATGTAAACCCTTAGAGGCCGCGTGTGTGTAGAGTGCCTAGCATACCATACCAAGAAGCATCAAATACTGTATAATATATTCTTAGTTCACGGACAAAACCTTTATCGAGATGGTTTATAACATTCTTGGAGCGATGGGTTTCTCAGCACTAAAAAAGAATCTGACGATGGTCGGAAAACAGTACGAAGTTCAAGGTGGCAGCTAAAGGGTTGATCACTATAACTTTGCGTAGGGTTAACTGATTTATGTGGCATTTATATACGCACAGCCAGGCATACCATTAACCCTTTGACTGCTGCAACTTTCTGGGGGATAAATAAAATCGTCCGTTGTAAGTTGGAAAAGATTGCAGAGTTCTTCATTCTCAGCCTGAACGTTAATGGTGATAGCTTTAATATTTTTGGTGCCCTAAATTTTACCATCAAACGTTAGCCGAAATAATGCAATGCTGGTAATTCACACTTAAGCCTGATATCGAGAAAGGGGAGGCAGACTTTTTTTTTTTTGTCACCCATACCGAAAAAAAAAAAAAAAGGACGAAAAATCAGAAGTTCCACCTTTCTACCTCGCCAGTGATTATATTTTGTACAGTGAAGTGCAATTTAGCCATTCCCCTTCTCACTAGGTGATTTACGGTCATTGATTGGCTGTATTCCTGTACCCCCATGCACTCAGTTTTAATATTGCAGTCCTTATATTTCTACAGTATGTGGGACTAGTGCAATAACTGACATGATCCAGTGCTTTGTTTTTTGGACGTTTTTAATCATTCGTCTGTACCATTTTCTGCCTATGCTCTTTTTATCCTAAGTTCGCCTAAAACTACCATGTCTCCTTTTTGAATGCTGATAAGTAACAGAAAATTAAAGTTAGGATGCGATTTTAATCACGAAGAAGTGCTATGTATATGACGTAGATCCTTTCAGTTGTCTTTTTTCTACCACTAAGCTCCGTGAAATAAACTGCAATAGACCGAACATTTGGGCCAAGTTTGCGTGAAAATATTATGGTATGTTTCATCTTAACCTCTTCAGTGGGATGACGCTTTTTAAGATATAGTATTCTTCCCACCACCATACGATTAAATCATCTGGGGGAGGGGGTCTCGTTCATGGCTTTCCACCGCTTCCCTACAACAGGTCATTTTTATCCCTCAGACCTTGAGATATTTTCCAGTAGCACACGGAATCGTCTGGCATTAGTTAAAGATAAATAGATAGGTTGCTTCCAGAGGTTTATGGGTTAATCTGAATAGAGTCGTCTGGGTGTAACAGATGGAGGTCAAAAAGGATAACTGGACAGAGGACTGACTAATTTATAAACCTCTGAGTATATCAGTTTTTATCAGTATCTCGGGACAGTGTGACAGCCAGACTGATTACTTCCATTGGTTCTTGTTTTGTGGTTTATGTAGATCATTCTCCTCCCCCTCCCCTACCACGCGAAGACGACTTTTTACTTTATTCTTGTTTCTTTCATGTAATATTCTTTAAGTTTTAGAAGCCGCTCGAAGTGTAGGAGGTTAGATACGCCTTCATTGACCGTTTTCCTACCACAAGTCCATTCAGAACTAAATAAAATCGCTTGTAAACAGGAAAATATCATAAGGATGTCGTCACACCAACGGGGTTAATAATTGTCTCTTCTGCCTTCATGAATGATTGCGGTTAGAAACATCGCTTCCTCCTTGAGTCGAACAAATACAAATCTTTTTCACAGAATTCTGAAAAGTTTGTTGACTTCCGAAGATCGCATTGCTGGCCTTTAAAAGTTACTGCTCACCGTCCCGTTACTCATAGGATGGAACTGGGTCGAGATTAGTGTCTGCAGCTGTACATTCAACATAGGAAGCATCGCAATCCCCCAAGGTCAATTAAAGTGAAGCTGAACGACATTTCTCTAATTTTTGTAGTATCAGTTAATTCTAAGCGAGTGGTAAAGATACGTATGAGTAAGTTTGAGGGTAAGAAAATAGAGGGCCTCGATGAGGACAGCTGGATATGATAAGTGAATCTAAGAGTAAGCGAGGCGAGAAAGCTGAGGAGGCAAAAGAACTGACGTGGATAAAAATGAATGGATGGAGTCTGCCTGGAGATGCACACGACAAAGATTTCACCATTTTTTTTATTTTCTACATGAGTTGGTGGAACATTCTTTATCCCACAGGCTAGACTTGTGAGGTGGAGCAGAGAATTTTGAATGCCTGAATGGATGGGTGAGTGAATGGATGTGTGCCCTATTGCGTTTGACACACTGCTGATACTTCTAATTTATTTTTTTTTACATCTGTTTCTGTATCCCCTCCTGCCCCATATATTAACACGAGAATGAGATAAGGTGATGATGACGACACCTGTTTTAGGACTGCCACTGATGCACGAGAATTTTTGTATTTTCCGTGGTTTATGGGGATACTTCCATTGATATGTGATTTTATGCAGTGCTTCCACCGGTATGTGAGTTTATTATATACTGCTATTGGTATCTGAGTTGTATTTAGTATATCATGATATGAAACTTGCCTGGTAGTTACATAAATCTTTGTGTATATTTTCTGTTATTGATGTGTTTTAGTATTTTGATACTGTTATGTATTTAGTACTTCCAGTGATGTATAAGTATTATTTAGTACCGCTAGTGATACGAGTTGTAATTAGTGCTTCCCTTTATATTTCAGTTTTATATGGTACCACTAAATACGTGAGCTTTATATACCACTTGTTATTATATATCACTTACTGTTATAATCCTCAAGTATTTCCACGGATATGTAAGTTAGAGTGCTTCCAGTGATATGAGTTTTCCATTGCATTGTCTTTTATACAGTTCTTTTTTGAAGGGTGGAGATTTTTTAAGTTCTTTTAGATTTGTCGGTGTTTCTAGTATATCCATATTAGTACATCCATTAGTGTTTTCGTACATCTTCTGCCGTAAGTGACAGCTTTTAGTACTTCCAGTAATATGTCAGAGCGTTTTAAGTACCACCATTGGCGTTGGCAAATGTGTGTACCCTTTTACCTGTTTGACGGCTATGGTGAGAGAGAGAGAGAGGGGGGGGGGAGGTATATGTGTGGTTTTTTATGTGTGTTTTTGTGTGTGTGTATGTGCGCGTATATGTACTGTACATGTAGATATGTTTCACGGAACTTGTGTAACCAGTGATTTCATGATATGCCTAGGGAATGCGTGAAATGAATTTAAATTAGGATGGGTATGTTAGGTTAATTTAGGCTGCAGTTATGTTAGACTGGGATAATCTAGGTTAAGTTTAGGTTAGGTTAGTTAGGTTGGGTTAGGATAATTTATATGAACGCTTAACATAACTTAGTTTTCATATAAATTAACCAAACCTAACCTAACTAGCCAAGCCTGACCTAACCTAAACTTGACCTAGATTATCCCAGCCTAACTTAGATTATCCCAGCCTAACCTAACCGCAGCCTAAATCAACCTAACCTTAATTAACCCATCCTAATTTAAACTCATTTCACGAATTCCCTGGGGATTTCATGAAGTCGCTGGTTACACAAATTCCCTGTAACATAAATACCTGTATGTGTTAGCGAGGTTTCTTATGTGTATGCATCTCTGTTTGGTTCCCTATGTTTGTTTCTGTGCATGTATGTGCGTTTATATACCTGTATGTATGTGAAACTTTTATGTGTGTGCATATGTGTGATTTCTTATGTTTCTCTGTGTGCGTGGGTGATTGCGTTCTGCGTGTGCTTGCGCGTGCTTGCTTGCTCCCGTACGTCCGTAGCCTATGTATACTTGTATGTGTTTGTGAGGTTTCTTGTGTGTATGTATCTTTGTCTGGTTCCTTACGTTTGTGTGTGTGTGTGTGTGTGTGTGTGTGTGTGTGTGTGCAGGTATGTCAGAAAGGTGCTTGTTGTTGTTTACGTGTGACCTCAGGCTGTTTGTTGTTTTAGTGAGGGCACAACAGCTGCGTGTTTAAATCAATCCTGGCCTTGTCTGCCCTCGTACGGACACCATCTTCCACTCTTTGTAAATGAGAAAGTTTTATGGGTTTATCTACTGAATTTTTAATGAGTAGTTTCGTGCTTTGTCTGTTCCTCTTTTTTCTCCCCTTTTCCTTTCGTTTTCCCTCCTTTTCATATCTCTTTTTGTCTATTGGAATGTGTGTAGAAAATGTCTTAGGTTTGTATCCACCGGTAAAATGTGTATAGAGTATATGTGTTTTGTGTGTACGAGTGTATTGGTGTGTACTGTGTGTGTGGGTGTGGGTGTGGGTGGGTGGTTGGGTGTTTTAATGACTGTGTGTGTTTTAAATCCATGCAGAATCTGTAATGTTGCCTGTATTGAGATGTTTGTCGGAGGAGGGTGATTTATCTAATGCTTTTACCGACTGATATTTTTATGAGAGATGTTTGCGAGTACCTTTTTCCTGCTGCTGACCCTTTCCCTTGAACAGACGCACTTAGGCATTAAAGTTAGGGAAACACCAGGTAATTTTGATCAGCATAGAAATTTTTGCAGTCAGAGGGTTAACTGTTACCTCGACTGACCCTTTCGCTCCTTTATTACGATTACTGTTTTTTTTACTTTATTCATGCTACCCTAGACGCTCTTTGATTTTTACAGGAGAGAAGTAAGATATAGCCTTCATTAACTAGTTTTCCATTAGATACCTTTCCAGTGTTTCAAAATATTATCTGGAGGCAGGAAGAAAAAATATATATATAAAAAT